>NC_089843.1:77416348-77778848 GCF_035609145.1 Eleutherodactylus coqui | reverse complement strand
GACCATGCTGCTCAGTCACCTAATCCGGTCCATCCAATTGGCTGGCTGAATACTTGAACAGGAAACATAGTACAACAGCAACAACACACAAAACATCTTGCAATTGGGCTGCACCAGGTACCCGATAATTCTAGAACCTTTCACACAACAGCCATAGTGTAGAGGGGCTACCCAAGGTATGTCTGTTCGGGGTATTTTAGGAAGTTGCATCAATGACATATTGGACAAATGCCACACATGCTCCTGACATGCCACACACATTCAGATGCCACACACATACAGATATGTCCTTCCTGATCTTTCCTCTTGGCTGGATATATTCAGATATGTGAGCCACAAGATAACCAGCTTTTCAAAACAACATAATTGCGCAATACTCTATCTCAATATGTCATTATGGCCACCCAGTGTTTATGATGTGAGTGGTGGCATGTGAAGGGTTTTTCTGGAATGTCATGATATTATACGACTATGTAATTAGTTGCAGGAGAAATTGCACGCATTAACCAAATGTGAACTAGGAGCCAGATGGAAACCTCTGTATCTCTGACACCCTGGACACATGCCTCACAAACATGGTTCATAGACCAAACATATGCCACATGGACTTCATTGACATATTGCAAAAAAAAAAAAAAAAAAGTAGGCCGGTATATCAAAATAATATAAATTAAATGTGCAGGTGCATCTAGCCATGGCTGAAACGCAAAAGCAAACACCGTACAGCAGCACACTACTTAAAACAAATACGTACAGACAATACTGGGCTGGTCAAGACCAATGGCAGAAAGATGTAGGGGATGCTATTGGCCATGACCAGTGGCCATAACATAATGTAATGTATTCACAAATGTGCAGAACTTTTATGTTAATTAGGCTGCTTTCAGAGCTGTGTTAGGGTCAGTTCAGGGTTTCCATCTCTACTGGAGAGAAAGTGATATAATGGAATAGAAGCGAACAGAAGCCTTTCCGTTTGCTTTCTGTTTTTATGAAACCCCTATTGAATCCAATGGGAAAAAAACGGATCAGTTTTTTCATTTTTTTTCCATTTTATTTCAGTTTTGGATCAGAGAGACGGCAACTCTGAACTGACCCTAACGCAGGTGTGAAAGCAGGCTAATTCTTGCATATAAACTGAAATATAGTGTTTAAAGATAGCCTAATCTTTCAAGGTCAATTCGATTGACAGCAAGTTAAGTTACTAGTTTGTTCCTGAACAAAGAGAGTAAATCAGTGTTAGAAGACATTCAATCAATCCACTATAGTATGTTAGGCCTCCATAAAATAGGGTTAAAAGCTGCCATTTTCCCTTACGGCGATGTTTTGTGTTATAAATTCCAGGTCACTAATCATTTTTATGCGTAATATAAACATATTACTTGCCACTCGTTTTCCCCTGAAAGCTTCACCATATTTAGTCTTTCTGTAGTTGAGTTATTCTATGGTTTCAGTAAATTATATGCTACAAGTAGAAATGTGGACTCTATGTGTTTGCTGCTAAACCTAGAAATGAATATGTTATACAGACACCGGAATGAAAACTCCAAGAAAAATAAGATGTGAAAAGCAATAGAAAGAGCTGAGGACGTGGGAAAGTGTACTGGGAACTGGCATCTGCACCCTGTTATCTTTATGTCTGGGCAGATGTATGTGAACCATAATAAGCCAAGCCAGTATGACATGATGACACTGCCTTTCTGAGTATCTAGTGCTTAAACAGTCTTATTGATGACAAGCCTAAATGTATAGTAAACTGTACAAGAGTCTAACAATGAGACTCCATCCATTCTTAAATAATTAAATATGTATATTAAAGCATGCTTCTTTTTTCTAATCTATTTTTAATTTTATGACGTTATGATATTCACTGCCTGCCTTAGGTTAGATGGCACCCTGTGCAGAATGCTTTTGGCGCCCTTCCCCATCATAAGAAAAAAAAACCCAATATATATTGCACAGATAAGCAGTCTGCCTGTAGTCACTTGTGCAGTAGGCAGCAAACCTACACTAGTTCAGAGAATAAATACTGTACCAGAACCAAACTCTTTAAGTACAGCACCAGAACAAAGCTTTAAACATAAATACAGCACCAGAACCAAGCTTAAAACATAAATACAGCACCAGAACCAAGCTTAAAACATAAATACAGCACCAGAACCAAGCTTACAACATAAATATAGCATGTGAATCATGCTTGCCATATTAATATAGTAGTAGAATCAAACTCATAACATAAATACAGCACCAAAACAAAGCTTATAACATAAATACAAAACGAGAACAAAGCTTATAACATAAATACGGCACTAGAACTAAGCGTATAACATAAATACAGCACCAGAACCAAACTTATAGCATATAAACAGCACCAGAACCAATTTAATAACATAAATACAACATCAGAACCAAACTCATAACGTAAATGCAGCACCAGAACTAAGCTCAGTACATATATACAGAAACAGAACCAAGCTCATAACCTAAATAGAGCACCAAAACCAAGCTTGCAACATAAATATAGCACCAGAACTAAGATCATAACATAAATACAGCACTAGAGCCAAGATCACTGCATAAACACAGCAACAGAATCAAGCTCATAGCATATACACAACACCAGAACTAAGGAACTCCTTATATTAATACAGTATCAGAACCACAACGGCCAGCACATCCGCAGTACAGAAGCTGCCTGTACACGAACACATCAAACAGGTACGCGGGGGTCACTGCCAGGGCACAGGGTTGGATTCCGCTGCAAGATCTCGCAGTTAAATTCCGACCTGTTCGTGTGCTTTCCGCCTTATAGTGATTTTTACAGCATATCTAAATTTTTCAGAATAATCTGCGATGTGTGTACATAATAAATAACACTATTTCTGGCCATTATATGACTTGTATCCTGCATTCACTTTCTCCCCTATGCAGACTGTATATCTGTTTCTCAGTTCTCTCTGGCCTGGTGGAAGGAGTCTATTATGCTGTGTGCTATGCACTGTGCACTGAGAAAACTAGAGATTCTGCTCCCTAACTCTCTGTCTCATAAGTAACAGTAGAATGTAGAACACTAGAGAAGCACTAAGCAGTGTAGATATGATTCCAATAGCTATATATTATGTTCATATAGGATGCAACTACAATGTCCTTCATGGATGTCACCAACACATCAACTCATAATGCAATCATGTCCATAATGGACCAACATGCATATATATAAAAGCAAGAAAACAGGGGATTTATGAAAATACAGTAATGGCAATGCTATCCTTAACCAACACTGGCTTGAAGGACCCTGCCTAATAGTAGGGTGATCGGCTTGATAGGGACAGCCCCATGTCTTGAACCTAAGGAAACTAGCCTCTCCCTAGATGGAGGATAGGGAAGGATGTATGACAAATGGAAATGCCAATGGATAAAAAAAGATACATAACAGACAGGAGTTTACAGCCACACCAGACACAACAGAAAGGACAGACAACTGCACATCAATGGACTGAGGGGATTCAGGCATACACACACACCAAAGGACAGAGAGAATACAGGCATCCATATACCATAGACGGTGGGCAGTCGAGTATCCACACACCAATGGATAGAGGGATACAAACAGAACATACACCTCAGATGTCTAACTACCATCAGATATAGGGAAACAAACAGAACTAGACTCAGGTACCCAAACGCTATTAGACAGGTGGCACAAACAAGACAGCATGCATGCACACAGCAAAATAATCAGCACCCATGCAGGGCGGGGCAAGGATAATTACACACCCATCATCACTGATTGGCCAGCTTGGGGAAATACTTCACTGTCAGCAAATCAATCCATACACCACAGGACATACTAAAGTAGGGAAGAGAAGGGGGATTATTACACACTGAAGTAATCCCAACAAACAACTCTGAAGGACCTTCTAGAGTGACATGATACAACGAGGGATTCCCAATGGATGACTCCGAAGAGAACTTCTTCAATAACAAAAGGCCCAAAGGCATTTTGTGATAGACACTACATAAAGGACCTTCTTCAGTGACAGGTAAGAGACATTCAACACAGCCCAATGCACAATCACATAAGCCAGGCTGACACACAGATGCCAAGCCTGTTCCACTTCTTGATTGTAGCTACAATACTGTAAAACTGTAAACAATCACTTGCCATTAACTGCAACAATGGCTGTGTGGATTTGTCTCTCTCCAGCAGCTCATTCTCCTTCACATTTTCTCTTCATAGATGTGTTGCGGCTTGTTAGTCATGATAGCGTTGTGGCATGGTGGCCAAGACAAAGGGTCTGACCTGTCGCCCGGTTACTATGCTGTACAATGGTTAATGCACATTGTGCAGAGATTGCTGGCTGCTATCTCTCAGTTTTCTGCATACCTGGGAGAGGATTTGGGGTGTGGATCTCTAGCTGTACCTATCAGCAGGTGTGGAGAGCTTTATATTCCTACCACGCCCTCTTCCCCTTGCTGTTGATTTCAGTTGTATGGAGGAGTGGTTGGTGTAGGTTGGTGCCTCTATGCTGGGTGAAATACTTCCAAATTCAGTTAAGTTCTGGTGATCATTTCTGTTGTTTTTTGTTACCTTTATTGTTTCATTTTACTGTGTCAGTGCTCCTCTACAGGGGTTCCTGCAAGGGATAATCAGGGCCCAGGAAAAGACAGCGGGGCTGTCCTTATCAGGACCATTACTCTGCTTGTAGGCAGGGGCTTCTCACTTCCCTGTAAGGTAAGGGACAGGTTTTTCCATCTTTGATTCCTGGAGTGGTGTTCACTGTCCAGTATAGCTTAGGTGTATTCTTTTTGCATTCTATGTGAACGTCACCCTGCATCCATGCTGTGGCAAGGTGTGCCGGGTGGACATTACAAGATGTCCATGGGTAGCTTGAGTCATGTCCCTCCATTTTCTGCTATCCAAGTTGTTATCTCTGTTAACAGATATGAACATCACTTGACAACAGGCAGTGGTCAGTTTATTAGAAGGAAGGGAGAACCCTTGTGGCCAGCACTTTAAAGGAATCATAAGGGCAAGATGTTTGAAAGGTTAAAGACTATTTAAGGTGCTGTCTTTAAATCAAGCATTAAGTTAAAGGTATGAATATATTTTTTTTTTACCAAATTGTTTGAATGATCACTGAAACCTGCACTTTGGTAGTTTGCAAAAAAAGTTGATTTGGGTAAGTATTGACCTGGAAGTAAAGGTAGGGTAGTGTAACAGTAAAGTGTGTTTCAGAATTATAAAGTGTATATAAAAGTATATATAACATTTATTAAGCATATAGTCTTCACAGTTTAGTACTATTTCATCTGAAATAAACTTAGTATGCCAATTTACATATAACCAAAGTGCTCCACCCCCCCCCCCACAAAAAAGCAAAAGGAAATATAAGTATATGTTTTCTGAAAAAAAATGCTCTAAAAGGCTAATACACTTAATAGTTTTGAATGGCCAATATTTCTTCTGCAATTACCCATTACCCCTGTACAGATTTCATCAGTATGTGTCATGGTATGCTATAAAATTCACATTGTAAAATACTACTTGCATTATTAATGGTCATAAAGGCTGTCTCTCTTATCAACCGGCATGTGTAATTGGATATATAGGACTATATTAACCAGCCATATGTTATGCATGGAAAAAAAAACCCAGATGTGTTAAAGTCAAATTATACAAGACAGCCAGATTAACCCTTTACTAATTACACTAATTTCAGAACACGACTGAATGAGAACTGCCAACTTGAACATTTCTGTTCTGTGAGATTATTGTGGACAAGCAGTTCATGGAGCGATCCCCAAGGCAACACGAGAGCAGCTTGCTCTAATATTATTTTGACATTGTATGCCACCAAATGAGTGTTCAAAATTATAACAAACCTGTTCTAAGAACGTTTGCCATAAGGACAAATGCAGCATTATGCAAATGACTGTGCACATGGCAAAAGACATATGTTATTGTAGCATAATGTGCATTTCACACAGGGGCCATAGGCTAACTATTAAAAAAAAATCCTTTCAGATATATTACAAGGTTTTTTGATATGTAATTCACTTAAATTGATGATGAACTGTGTGCCAGCTAGAATAAGGGATTATTTCATCCATCAACCAGAGGCACTGTGAGCAAGATATAAAGCACATCTCCAGTGCAAACTCAAAACTTCACTTAATGTGCAGAACTTTGTAGCGCCTTTCCTTATGGCCTCTTTCACATGGGTGAGAGCAATATCACCTCTACAAAATTGCTGCAATATCGCAGCTGTGTTACCACAATTTTGTAGCGTCAGTCATGTGTTTTTCTTGTGAGAAATTGCATATTGCCTGACTGCTGCCAGCGATAAAATCGTGTGATAAACTCACACAATTTTTTCATGCAAAGGTTAAGCCCTACCCCTAAAATAAGCCTTAGCTGCATTCCCTGGAAAAAAAAGAGAATACTCAAAGGGAACTCAAAGGCGCGGTCCAGGTCCTCCCGCTGCTCTCTGGAGCTTCACTGGGGTTCCTGCATTCCTTGTTTGCCCACGGAAGACCACTTCCTGGTTGCAGGATTAAAGAATCCTGCCTCCAGGAAGCAATGCCTCGGATTGGTTCATCCAGCGCTTCTCAGCCAATCAATGCAGCGCTCGATGAACCAATGTGAGGGCTGTGATTGGTTCATACAACTCTGCATTGATTGGCTGAGCAGAGTTTGAAGAACCAATCACATTGTGGTAGCGGGATTTATGAATTGTCTGAGCCACGGCATTAATTGGTCAATTCATAAATCCCTCTTCCACAACATGAATCCCACAACCAGGAATTGATCTTCTCTGGGCAAACAAGGACTGCAGGATGCATGGTTAGCATCAGGAGGACCCGGACCAAACCTGCTAGATAAGTATCACTTTTTTTTTTCACGGAATGCAGCTGGGGCTTATTTTAGGGGTAAGGAAATGTATCAAATCGCATGTGAATCGCTAGTTTGTCGGATGCAATAAACAGGGAGGCTCCATAGGGAAAAAGGGGCTACCAAAAAAATGGCAAATTGCTCAAATATTGAGCATGCCATGATTTTTTCTCTCACAACATAGCATCAGTGAAAACGTTGTTAATGTGAAGGAATCTATTGGAAAGAATGGACTTCACATACATGCGATTTGCAGCACTGTCACATCGCGAGAAAATTGCATGATTTTGTTGCCCGTGTAAAAGCAGTCTAATAGCTCAGCTGTTTGTGCTGCAGACCTCTTCTTTCTCCCAAATAACTAGTAGGAAGATATCATTGTCTTCCATGTTTCAAGAGTAGTGAAACCGCAGCCAAGACACCAACTAGTCACTGTCTCTACAAGTTTGTTAGCTATATTACACTTCTCTTCTCACCACTGTCCTAAAAGAGATAATGGCTGCTTGAATCATTACCCATGCTGCTGTGATCACACAACTTTATTAACTTGCAGGTTCCCTCTATGTACACTAAAAATATTTCAATTCCCTGTTTACTTAAGATACTAAAGTTATTTTAGCCATATCTCACTTTATGTGTAAAAATATTCTTATGTTTTTATAAACTACCAGCAAACATCTGGCTGCAGTGTTTCTCAATAACATAGGAACTCGAGAAAAATGCTGCTAAAAATGCCAAGAAGATGCCTGTAACCCCGGTCTGTAAAATCAGATTTAAGGTGCATGCACATGGGGGTAAAGCAACATTGCACGTAAAATTTTAAGGCGCAACTCGATTTGGACAGTATATGTACATCCCGTATGTATGCGCTGTCCGATGTGCTGAGCACAGCCCATTGACATGTGCTATTGTCATCTGAAAATGGGACAAGAATGGGACAAGCTGTAATAATTTTTTTTTCTGACCCTTCATCCAAGAAAAAAAAAGCACGATTGCATACACCCATTCAATATGAATGATTCTTCGGTCCGATAATTGGACAGAAATATCATCCATGTGCATGTACGCTAAAGCTTCCTTCAGCCATAGTCCTTTTATGGCACTTTTTAGTAAAAAAAACAAAACAAAACAGAAATAGCATGCACTTTTGTGATCATGCCTGCATTTTTTACTGTTGTGTGTGTTTTTTTATTTCAGACCTCATCTGGAATACTGTGTTCAGTTTTGGGCACCCCATTTTTAAAAAAGTCAGACAAACTGGAGCAAGTTCAAAGAGGAGTTACCAAGATGGTGAGCGGTCTGCAAATCATGTCCTATGAGGAACGGTTAAAGGATCTGGGAATGTTTAGCTTGCAAAAAAAGGATGAGAGGAGACTTAATAGCTGTCTAGAAATATCTGAAGGGCTGTCACAGTGCAGAGGGATCAGCCCTATTCTTATCTGCACAAGGAAAGACTAGAAGCAATGGGATGAAACTGAAAGGGAGGAGACACAGATTAGATATTAGAGAGTAAGGCCTCATGTCCACGAGCAAAATTGAATTGCGGAATCCGCTGCGGATTTCCGCTGTGGAATCCGCAGTCGATTTTGCCCATAGGGATCCATTAGCCATCCGCGGGCAATTAAATTGTAATTTACACCCTCGGATGGCATTTTAATGGATTTGTGCTTTCTCCTGCACGTGAGAGAAAACGCAGCATGATCCATTTTCTGCGGGTCTCCCGCAGGCTTCCATAGAAGCCTATGGAAGCCGTCCGGTCCCGCGGTACATCCGGAGCTGAATTCCTGCTCTCTGGCGCAGGAGCGCGGGAGAGCAGGAGTTCAGAGAGGAAAAAAAAGAAAAAAGAGTGCACGGCGCATGCGCGCAGCACACCACCGGCGTGCCGAGCGCATCCGCTAGGCACAGAGAAAGAAGATCCGGCCACGACGGACAGGAACCTGCAGCATCCAGACAGGTAAGAAAATTCTATTTTCAGGCCTCATGTCCCCGGGAAACGAGGGTCCCGCTGCGGGATTCTCCATGGAGAATCCTCGCGGGCCCAAATTTCCTAGTGGACATGAGGCCTTAAGGTGATCAAGGAGTGGAACAGGTTACCACGGGAGGTGGTGAGTTCTCCTTCAATGGAAGTCTTCAAACAAAGGCTGGACAAATATCTGTCTGGGATGATTTAGTGATCCTGCACTGAGCAGGTGGTTGGACCCAGTGACCCTAGAGGTCCCTTCCAACTCTACCATTCTATGAGTCTATGAAATGCCAGACTCAGAACATGCTTCATTTTTTAAAAATGCCATGGGCTCCCAAAAAAGGCGGCAAGAATGAAAAAAACAGCAATAAAAAAATGCAATGTTTATGGGGCTTTTCATATTTTACTATTGACCTACAGCAAACATCTGAACATTGCGGTATTTGTAAAAAATGTACCTGCATTAAAGCAGACAAAAATCATGACATTTTTGCAAAAAGGCTGCGTGGCTCCAGCTGCGTAGTGTTCTCTGTGAGTTTGTTTTCATTACTACATTTGACATATTTGTTAAAATAGAAAATAAGAATTAACTGGATTCTAATTTTTAGTTACCATGACAATTTGCACCACTTGTTCTCTTTGAGGATAGTTACAATTGTTTCAACATTTTTGGATGCTGTACTATAGACCCTCATGTGGGTGGCATGGATATGCCAAAATCTATCTTGAATGATTCTAGTCAGCAGATATGTCATTGTATGCAAAGCAGTAACCTTGTCCCCTCTCAGCCAATTAGCATTAACAACACACATTTAGATCTAGTAAGGAATAGGGTTAAACAAACTGGGAACATTGGGGTATGTTCACATACAGCAGATTTCTTAAGCAGAATTCCGTTTCATACATTTGAATGGGGTTTTCTGCAGCATGTACATGGATTTTGGCAAACCTTATTGTGATGTATGGAACAATTCCTGCAAAAATAAAATAAGCAATCCTGCCCTTGGTACTCTGTTGAATCCATTTGTTTCTCATTATCAGAAAATCAAAATAAGTAGTGCTGTCTGTAAAATATCAACCTGTTCATATGGCCTTTAAGGTCATTGGGACATCATAACAGGGACCCTCTACTCAGCAACTATCCATACAAACTAGAAGACTGAGACTATGTTAGACGTCGATGTCCATGGTATGGCATGGCATATGAATGGCTGGTATATGATAATACATTTCCCTGCAGTGTCTGCTGTGAAATGGGTTGCAGTTGCAGAATATGATGAAGGTCATGGAAAAGCTTTACGCCAGCTCAGGTGAACAAATAATGCTTTGCTGAATGTACAATAAAGAGTAATATAAAAATAACATACAACAATATTATTTTGCATATATATAATGCAAACAGTTTACTAATGTTCAATCAACACTATAGAATTATGCCAGTCAATAAGTAGTTTACCCTGGCCGGGGGCAAATAGTTCCACAGACACTGGCTGAAAATAGGAGTCTCCTCTGAAGTAACTTAGTCTTGCATGAGCTTTAGTTAGCCAAATGACTAAATCCACTAACTGAAATATGTAGTCACTGTCTGTTGACCAAATTATTAGCACAGTACCTTTGGGGACGCTGTACCATGATGTCAAAATAATCCCTTTTATCTGTGCAAAGCTTGGGGATGATCCTCACTATTACACACTCATTCAGCAGGCAGGGATTTTAAATCCCCGTCTGCTGAATACTACTCAGAGCAGTTCAGGAGAACTGCCGCCGGCCGCGGCTGAACTCCGTCTGCCGGGACCGGGTGAGTATATATTTTTTTTGTTTTTACACATTTCTGGATGAATTTCAGGGAAGGGCCTATATTTTTAAGCCCTTCCCGAAAATTCATCCCACGCTTGCCGGCAGCCAATTGCTTTCAATGAAGCCGGCTGTATTGCCGACTCCATTGAATTAAATGGGCTAACATTGTTCTTCTCTGCCACAGCTGTTACAGCTGTGGCAGAGGAGAACGATCTTTATGCTGACAGTGCGGGGGGGGGGGGGGGTCTCACTCTTGCCACTATTGTGGCTTAATAGTGAGACCTCGGAGCCCGAAATGCAGCCCTGCATGTTGCTCCTCGCCTGCCCTATCCATTTCAATTTTTTTTTTTTTTTACATGACTTTGGTGATTTGCTAAGATTTTCACAAATGAAAACCTTAGCGGAGCACCAGTCATATACAAAAAGGCTCGAGTCGCCCATTGACTTCAATGGGGTTCGTTACTCGAAACGAACTCTCGAGCATCACTGAAAGTTCAACTCGAGTAACGAGCACTCGAGCATTTTGGTGCTCGCTCATCTCTAAATGTAACCTCTTTGAAGGTTCTAGCAAGAACAGTATAAAGTTTAGCCATTATATGCATGGATACATATACAAGGGTATTTAACCCATTACAGCTGCAAGGGAAATGTATATGCCAGGGTTTAGAGAAGCCCTAGCTTTTTATAGAGAGGTTATTTTTATGAGACATCGTCTTTAGATATCCGCCAAACTTGGAATTTTAATGGAGTAGAATTGTTGAGTTAGCCCATGATTTATTTCACTTTCATTGCTCAACATAACACATACAAAAAAAAGCTGTCATTTCCTCCCCAAAATGATCAGAACCATTTTTACATGAACTAGTTACATGTATAATTTTTCTTCATTAATGATATAGGGGCTGTATATGTTTAATTTGCTAGCGGCAGATGAGCAAATGAAAGGGTATATCCTAAGATCAAGCCTTTATATAAACAGTGATCTGTCAACTTCGAATTTCCTTGCCAACTGCTAGTGAACGTGTGGGATTTTCATCCTTGAATGGCTCTCTTTGAAAATTGCACTCATGCAATATGTAATCCCAAGGTACGGATACTTGCCAAACTTCCTCACTTCAGAGTGAACACAACTGTAGTTAATATATGGGATAGCAGATGAACAGAGTAATTATGCACTTAATAAAGAAGGATGAGCCTTTCTTTCAGCTCGGCTGATGATATACTACAACTTCAGAGCTCAATAAAAGGCATTCTTTCACATATTCATCCTGCTGACTTTACAATACTGAATGTCATTGCTCCATGACTGATGAACACCAAATTAGAATGGCCGCTGAATTATAATCCAAACTAATATCTTTATTAAAGAAAGTTATGTAAAAGATATTCAGCCTTTAATTAATATTAATGTTTAGTAAAGTTATAGTATCAATAAGTATAATTGAAACAGTTATCACAATAAATCATAGGTCTCAGGCAGTTGTACAGAAGCACACAGGGTACCTGCGGCTCTTTACAAATGGGGGCGTCTATGGGTTAGTGCATAGTGCCTTCCTATGGCAACATACTGTATTAAAGGTGTTGTCTCATAATGACAAGCCATGCCCATAAGCCCTAATGTTAGGGTCCCATTCACTATGAGAGCAGCATTCTGGTGGACTCGAGGCATGCTTGCAATAAACAGGTCGCCATATTAGTATAATTTTATACATTTTGCCTGGCAAAATGAGCAGATCTCTATGGTGGCCACCTTTTCGTTGGGAGTTGTCTCTGACGTGACACCTGCTTTAAGTAAAAAATTCAATGTCATTAGAAGGTAATAGCTCTGCAATATGGCACCCGATGATGCATGCCATAATCTGTGGATTCATATTGAGGCATACTATAACTTAACCCCTTAGTGACCAGCCAATTGCCTTTTTTACGTCCTAGCTTGCTGGGCCTTATTCCCTGAGGACGTAGAAACATGTTTCCTGCAGGGATTAAGGCCCTGCAAGCTGAGGACGTGACAGCTCCAGGCTGCCGGCTCCCAGAGGTAGCCGGCAACCTGGAGCTGCCATTCCGAGCCGCAGGTCTCCTCTCCCGGTCACATGATCGCTGGCATTTACCGAATGCCGACGATCATGTAAAAGTTAGTAAAAAGTTGAAAAAAGTTAAAGATTCAGCTGCCCCGGTGGATCGGATCCATCAGGGCAGCTGAAAATACTCACCCGCCTTGTCCGCGATGTTCCGCAGTGTCTTGGCCTCCCGGATCCCGTCGGTGCCTTCTTTGCATGCGTGCCAGATGTCATACATCTGGCGTGTGCACAGAAGGTGCGTGCAGCCCTGGAAATTTAAAAGCTCTCTGCTCCCGTCTTCCTTGTGTAGCCGAGAGCAGAGAGATGTCACCGGGAGCCGCTGTATGCGGTTCCCGGTCACATGATCGCTGCTATCCAATGGTTAACAACGATCATTTAAATTAAAAAAAAGTTTGAAAAAAGTAAAAAAAAAGAAAAGAAGTTTCATCCCTGCTCACGGCCCATATCCGTGATAGGAGATGAAATAATGTACTTAAGGCCCCGAATTTATCCGTGGACCTCACCGTGGCTTTTGTGCATGTGCCCGCCGCCAAGATGGCGGCCGCATGTGCAAAAGCCGCAGATTGCTAGGGTAATTTAAAATCTCCCTGCTCCTGGCTACCAAACATAGCCAAGAGCCTGGAGATTGCACGGGGGCCCGCAGTACGCGTTGCCTGGTGCCGTGATTGCCATATTCCACTTGTAAATAGCAATCACGGAAAAGTAAAAAAAGTTAAAGTTTCACCTCCAATCACAGATCTGATCAGTGTGGGGAGGTGAAATTACTTACCTAAGGCCTCCGGCGATGTCCCCTGATGGAATCTTTATCCGCAGACCTTTCCCCAACTTTGGCGCATGTGCCCATCAGCAAAATGGTGGACGCAAGCACAAAAGCTGTGAAGGGCCCGTTAAATTTAAAGTCTCCTTGCTCCTGGCTACTAAAGGTAGCCGAGAGCCTGGAGCAGTGACCGTGGACCGCAGTGAGCAGTCCCCGTTCACTGGATAATGGCGATTACGTAAAAGTTAAGACACAGTTGAAGTTTGATGCGCCTTTCGGTTTGAGCCCTGTTGTGCATACGGACATAATATTCGGGCCACAATGTCTATGTTTCTGAACATAGTACAAACAGGGGGTCCATTTTGAGGTGAAAGTCTTTATTCTTATATGTACTGTACAAAAAAAAAACTGTTTTTAAAATGACAATTGCCAAAAAAATCAAAAAATCGTAATTTTTTCCTCCTGCTTTGCTTAGATTCATTCAAAAACTGTGGGGTCAAAATGCGCAATACACCCCTAGATGAATTCAGTAAGCGGTCTAGTTTTCAAAATGGGGTCATTTGTGGGGGTTTTCCATCATTTTGGCCACTCAAGGGCTTTACAAGTGGGCAATGGGGCCTAAATCACCTTCAAGCAAAATGACTGTTCTGAAAACCACCGGCTGCTCCTTCCGGTTTGGGCCCCGTTGTGCATACGGACACAAGATTAGGGCCACAATGGGTATGTTTCTGAACACGGGACAAATGGGTGAATCCATTTTGGGTGCAAATCCTCATTTTCATGTGCATTATAGAAAAAAAATCCCATCTTTTAAATGACATATTTGCAAAAATATGAAATTTTATTTTTTCTCCTCTAAATTGCATTAATTCTAGAGATGCGCGAGCACACTTGTCCGAGCTTGATGCGCATTCGAGCATTAGGGTACTTACCCGAGATGCTTGTTACTCGAGTTGAATACCACGCAGTACTCGAGTCAATTGCATTTCCTTCCCCGCATGTTTGGTGCCATTTTTAGCCAATAGACATGCGGGGAAGGCATTACCACTTCCTCCTGTGATGTGCCAGCCCTCTCCACCCCCCCACAGTAGTGAGTGGCTGGGCCAATCAGGTGACCGCTGACTACTTAAACTGGTCCCTCCCGCGGCTCGCCTCAGACGCATGCTGGCAGAGGTTAAGGAGAGTGCTGCTGCTGATATAGGGACAGTGCTAGAGTGGGATCCTGTCGTCAAGAACCCCAATGGTCCTTCTTAGGGCTACTCCTCATAGTGTACATTACTGTTGTGGCTGGCTGGGAGCAGTAGTGCACCATTTTTTTTTTAAGCATCTAGGGCTGTGCAGGCCATTTCATCTATACCGTTCTGTGTGTGCAGTACATAAGGCAGAGTGTAGTGACACAGCTACTTATATAGGGAAAGTTTTACAGTCCTCCTGATCCTCTGTACAAGAATCCCAACGGTCCTTCTTAGGGGCTACATCTGACCGTGTGCATTATACTTTTGGCTTGTCTGGAGTTGTAGTGCATCCATTTTTGTATTACGCATCTAGGCCTGTTCCCAGCCTTTCAGTAATAGCGTTCTCAGGCTGCAGTGCCGTACAACCAGCTCTCACCGTGAAACTGCACTCTAATATTTCCTAAGCTACTGCAAACTACTTCACTTATACCGTTCTGTGTCTGCAGTGCATTAGACACAGAGTGTTGGGGCACAGCCACTTCTATAGTTAAAGTTATACACTATACAGTCCTGATCCTCCATGCAAGAACCCCAAAGCTCCTTCTTAGGGCTACATCTGACCGTGTGCATTATACTTTTGGCTTGTTTGGAGTTGTAGTGCATCCATTTTTGTATTACGCATCTAGGCCTGTTCCCAGTCTTTCAGTAATAGCGTTCTCAACCTGCAGTGCCGTACAACCAGCTCTCAGTGTGAAACTGCACTCTAACATTTCCTAGCCTGCTGAAAACTACTTCAGTTATACCGTTCTGTGTCTGCAGTGCATTAGACAGAGGTCTCACCGCTAAACAGTGCTGTAATATGTCCTGGGCCACTGCAAAGTATTTCAGCTCTGCCGCTGTGCAGAGAGTCTCACAATACCCTTTCCTGGGTGGGGTTGAGATAGCCGCAGTTACCAGCACTATCCACTGGCTTTAGAGTCTTCTCCCACTCCACACAGCCTCTATAATCTACAAGTCTCTGCGAGGAGTAAATTACCCCTAGGCATCAGCGCAAGACAGCGGGTTAATTTAGTCAAGTCACAGCATAGAGCCTCCGCTATCTACAAGTCTCTGTGTGCAGTGAATTAAGCCACAGTTGTCAGTGCTGTACAGTGGGGTAATTTATTTGGGCCCTGCTCTATTCCTAATTCGCCATAATGAGGAGTAGGGGTAAGGGTCGAGGACGCGGACGCAGGCATCCAAGTGAGGGTGTGGGCGCAGGCCGAGTTCCTGGGCATCGTGAATCACAGCCGGCTGCTGTGGGATTAGGAGAGAGGCAAGTTTCTGGGCTACCCAGCTTCATATCACAATTTACGGGTCTGCATGGTAGACCTTTATTACAAACAGAGCAGTGCGAGCAGGTCCTGTCGTGGATGGCAGAAAACACGTCCAGCAATGTATCGACCACCTAGTCTTCTACGCAGTCCACTACTCCCAGCCTAGGGACTGCAACTCTAAATCCTCTGGCTGCTCCTCCTTCCTCCCAGCCTCCTCACTCCATGAAAATGACATATTCTGAGCAGACAGACTCCCAGGAATTGTTCTCGGGTCCCTGCCATGAGTGGGAAAAAAGGTTCCTCTCTCACCTGAGGAGTTTGTCGTGACCGATGCCCAACCTTTGGAAAGTTCCCGGAGTGCAGGTGATGAGGCTGGGGACTTCCGGCAACTGTCTCAAAAGCTTTTTGTGGATGAGGATGATGAGACACAGTTGTCTGCCAGTGAGGTAGTAGTAAGGGCAGTAAGTCCGAGGGAGGAGCGCACAGAGGATTCGGAGGAAGAGCAGCTGGACGATGAGGTGACTGACCCCACCTGGTTTGCTAAGCCTACTAAGGACAGGGCTTCAGAGGGGGAGGCAAGTGCAGCAGCAGGACAGGTTGGAAGAGGCAGTGGAGTGGCCAGGAGTAGAGGCAGGGCCAGAGTGAAGAATCCCCCAACTGTTTCCCAAAGCACCCCCTCGCAGCAAGCCTCCATGCAGAGGGCTAGGTGTTCAAAGATGTGGATGTTTTTTAGTGAGAGCACAGACGACCGACCAACAGTGGTGTGCAACCTGTGTCGCACCAAGATCAGTTGGGGAGCCACCAGTACCAGTCTCACCACCACCAGCATGCGCAGGCATATGATGGCCAAGAACCCCACAAGGTTGGACGAAGGATCACACTACTGCCTCTTCCCCTGTGGCCCAACCTGCCACACAGATCTAAGCCCCCTTCCAGGACACAGGCACGAGCGACTCCTGGCCTGCACACCCACACCCTCACCTTCACCGACCTCCACTCCATCCAGCAATGTCTCTCAGCACAGCGTTCAGCTGTTGCTAACACAAGCGTTGGAGCGAAAGTGCAAATACGCCGCCACCCACCCGCATGGATAAGCTTTACACGTGCATATTGCCAAATTAATCAGCCTGGAGATGCGGTTGTGCGCTACTCGGTCCCCAGTCGCCACTCTTTTTCCCGGTGTGCCGTCTCCCTACAGCAGCATGTCTCCCGTAACATCAATTGTGCCCTCGCCAACGCGGTTACTGGGAAGGTCCACTTAACCACGGACATGTGGACAAGTACTGGCGGGCAGGGCCACTATATGTCCCTGACGGCACATTGGGTGAACTTGGTGGAGGCAGGGACCAAGTCAGAGCCTGGGACCGCTCACGTCCTACCCACACCCAGAATAGTGGGTCCTACCTCGGTGCTGGTATCTGCGGCGTTTTATGCCACCTCCTCCAAACCCTCCCCCTCCTCTTCCTCTGCCACCTCTACCTCTCAATTAAGAAGTGTGAGCATGTCGCCAGCAGTCAGTAGTGTGTGGCACGGCAGCACAGCGGTGGGCAAGCGTCAGCAAGCCGTGCTGAAACTAATCAACTTAGGTGACAAGAGACACACGGCCCCCGAGCTGTTGCAGGGTCTGACAGAGCAGACCGACCTCTGGCTTTCGCCGCTAAACCTCCAACCGGACATAGTCATGTGTGACAACGGCCGTAACCTGGTTGTGGCTCTGCAGCTCGGCAGCCTCACACATGTGCCATGCCTGGCCCACGTCTTCAATCTGGTGGTTCAGCGGTTTCTGAAAAACTACCCCCACTTTTCTGACCCGCTTGGCAACGTGCGCTGCGTCTGCGCACATTTCCGCAGGTCCACCACGGACACTGCCCCTCTGAGGACCCTGCAACGTCGGTTTCAGCTGCCAGAGCACCGACTGCTGTGCGACGTGCCCACATGCTGGAATTCTACGCTGCACATGTTGGCCAGGCTGTACAAGCAGAGTAGAGCAATAGTGGAATACCAGCTGCAACATGGGCGGCGGAGTGGTAGTCAGCCTCCGCAATTCTTTACTGAGGAGTGGGCATGGATGGCAGATATCTGCCAGGTCCTCGGAAACTTTGAGGAGTCTACCCAGGTGGTGAGCGGTGATGTGGCAATTATTAGTGTTACCATCCCACTGCTTTGCCTGCTGAGAAGTTCGCTGCTAAGCATAAAGGCTGAAGCTGTGCGGTTGGAACAGGAGACAAGGGATGACAATATGTCGCTTGATAGTCAGACCACCCTCATGTCTATATCTCAGCTCATTTTGAAGGAGGGGGAGGAGGAGAAGGAGGGGGAAGAGACAGCTGGCCACACTGCAGAGGGTACCCATGCTGCTTGCCTCTCATCTGTTCAGTGTGTATGGGCTGAAGAGGAGGAGGAGTCGGATCCTGAAAATCATCTTCCTAGTGAAGACAGCCATGTGTTGCGTACTGGGACCCTGGCACACATGGCTGACTTCATGTTAGGCTGCCTTTCTCATGACCCTCACGTTAGACGCATTCTGGCCAACACGGATTACTGGGTGTACACCCTTCTCAACCCACGGTATGAGGAGAACCTTTCCCCTCTCATCCCTGAAGAGGAAAGGGGTACGAGAGTGATGCAATACCACAGGGCCCTGGTGGAAAAAGTGATGCTAAAGTTCCCATCTGACAGTGGCAGAAGATGCAGTTCAGAGGGCCAAGTAGCAGGAAACCAGCAGGGATCAGGCAGCATGTCCAGCGCAGGCAGGCTGGCCTTTGCCAGCTTTATGGCTCCCCAGCAAGACTGTGTCACCACTCCCCAGTCAAGGCTGAGTCGGAGGGAGCACTGTAAAAAGATGGTGAGGCAGTACATAGCCAATCGTACCACCGTCCTCCGTGATGCCTCTGTCTGGGTGGGATGAAACTCTGCCATGTTTGGGCACTCTGATTTCCTCATGTATAATACCATGTTTGAGTTCCTTGGGCTCGCTTATGCTGTGGGTGCGCAAAGACTTCCCATTGCGGTGTTTTACCTGTCTGGCACAAATACAATGACTGACTAGGGTAGAAATGTGGGCCAAGGTCCTTGGCGGGGTCAAACTGCCATGTTTGAGCACTCTGATTTCTTCCTGTGTAATACCATCTTTGTGCACCGACAGCATAGGCAACCCCAAGGAACTCAAAGACTTCCCATTGCGGTGTTGAGCTATCTGACACCTACACAGAATGAATTGTGTGGGGACACATGGATTTCCCATTGCTATGTAGCAGCGGTGTCACCCGCAAGCAGTGATTGTCCTTGGTTGCAGGTAGTGCGGTGCTTGGCTAAGATGTGCCAGCGCGTGTGCCTTGCTAATGAGGGTTTTTTCCCAAGTAAATTGTTAGGGGGGTGACCGCCAGACTCTTGCCCCCATTTTGGCTTAATAGTGGGACCTGGGAGCCTGAGACGCAGCCCTGCATGCTGCCCCTGCCCTTCCCTATCCGTTTCTGTGGTGTTTCCATGACTTTCTGATGTTTTCTGGTGTTTCACAAGTCATCACCTATGCAGAGCATCGGTCCCATACAAAGATGCTCGAGTCCCCCATTGACTTCAATGGGGTTCCTTACTCGAAACGAGCTCTCGAGCATTATGAAAAGTTTGACTCGAGCAACGAGCACCCGAGCATTTTGGTGCTCGCTTATCTCTAATTAATTCCTGAAAAAAAACTGTGGGGTAAAAATACGCACAACCCCCCTCAGTTAATACATTAAGGGGTGTAGTTTTTAAAATGGCGTCATTTGTGGGGGTATCTATCATTCTGACACCTACGAGCGTTTGCAATCTTGGCTTGGTGTAGGAAAGGAAAATGTTCCTCAAAATGTTAAAAATCAATGTAAAATGTGTACGTCTCTTAAATGGTTAAAAAAAACTATAGTTTTTCCAATGTGTGTCCAGAATAAACTAAACTGATGGAAATATATATCTTATCAAAAATTTGTACAGTATGTTTGCACATATTTGAGATATTGCAGTTGAAAATGTGAAAAAATGACAATTTTTTCAAACATTTCCCAATTTTGGTAATTTTAATAAATATGCATAAATTCTATTGAACTCTTCTCACCACCTAAATGAAGTACAATATGTGACGAAAAAACAATGTCAGAATCACTTGGATATACAAAACCTTTACGGAGTTATTCTATGTCAAAGTGACACGTCAGATTTCCAAAATTTGGTCTGGTCATTAAGGCGCAAACAGGCTTTTTCACTAAGGGGTTAAAGAAGTTTATGTACAACTGTACAACTCAGAGGATAGAATGAGCTGTAATACATTTACAGTGAAACGTCTGTAAAAGACCACCTGTTTGAGAAAAGCACTATGTAGTCCAGATTTTCAGTTCTATCTATAATGCATATTGTTACTTGAAAAGACCACCCCACTATAGGGCTACTTTTCAATGTAATTTTGGGTGGTCACTTCATGGTACGTTCATGAGGTCCTAATTTCTCTTTATATGGGCCAATATAAGGCATTGATGAGCGTGAATCATTGAGATCAGAGCTTGTTTACCTGTCCTTTTACACAGCCCGATGACAGCAATATGGGGGGATAAATGACCGTTTATACAATCGTTAGTCTACTTTGCATTTACATAGCTGTTGGCAGCACATTCCCCGTTCACACTGGAAGATGTGCTGCTGAGATCAATCATTTTTACAGAAACACAAAATATGTGATCAGCCCATGAACAAGCTTTTGCTTGTTTGCTGATTGTGCAGTATCCCATGCAAACAGGACAGCAATGAATGCTCGTTCGCAATCATTATATCGTAACATAGTATGTTAGGTTGAAGAGAGACAGTGTCCACCTAGTTCAGCCTATTTCCACCCCCATTGTTGATCCAGAAAAAGGCATGCATACAGATAGCAAACTATAGCTAGTCCAAGTGTCCTCACACCAGGGGAATAGAGAGTCAGCCACCGTGCCAACACAACAGGGAACAGTGTCAGGCATCACCCATCTGACACACACATAAGACATCAGAAGTCTGGTCGCACCTGCAAAGGGATATGGAGAAAATTGCGGGTGTATGCACCTGTGTGGTCACCGTACCACATACTAGTCAACGCACGCACCACAGAATGCAAAGAGTGGAGGGACAACAGGAGTCCAGACCATCCTCAGGGAAGGTGAGAGAGACACTTCAGAAAAGCATGCACAACACCACCACTGAGTGGGATTAACACAGAGTGCCTCAATAGAGTAAAATCACCAGCATCTTTTACCAAGAGCTGCTGGTATTTAAGTGCAGCAGACCAGAGGGGATTGGCTGGAGAAACACCACACTCAGCCAGCTCAATTAACCCTCACCTGTGACGCTGTGCTCATGGAAACCCATAGAGCCACAGGTCCCAAACACACAACCTAACACCAAGCCAGTTCTTTACCCAGATACACATGTGTTCGCCCAGACAGAGCTGTCTCATCTTATATATCAACCTATTATGCGGCAAGGTGTCAAATGCTGTAGAAAAATCCAAATATACAAGATCAGTAGACTCTCCCAGATCTAGCCAACAACTTACTTCATCATAGAAGCTAATCAAATTGTTCAGACATGATCGAACCCTCATGAACCCATGCTGATGAGGAGTTATGCTGTTGTTTTCCTTGAGGTATTCCAGGATGGCTTCTCTTGAATAAGGCAACTTTATGTCCTTTGTTTCTAGGTTTGGCCATTCATCATTAAGGCTGTGTTCAGACCATTTTAACTCCATGTCTAATGATTTCATGTGAGTGTCTGAAAACGACTACATAATTCTGTCCAGTACGAATGTTAAAAAAAGCTGAAACCCCCTCAAACAGCAACCTTATGAGTTTTGTGCAATGAAAACCTATAGTTCTGTCTTTGGGTTCCGTTTGCATGCCATTTTTGGTGACCAATCACAATCACAAACTTCACCGGTGATTCTTCCATGGACGCTGAATGAACAATGAACAACGAATGCCGCATGACTGCCAGCATGTGTGTTTGTTTTTTCTTTGCAGTGCTAGAGTTGTAGGTTCAAATCTGACCAATGGCAACATCTGGATGGGTTTTTTATTCTCTTTGTGTTTATTTGTGTTGTTCTTCACCTTCTCTGGAGCAGAATAGACAAGTTTGGTGGTTCGGTTTTTATGACTGCTCTTTTGCAGTGCTGGAGTTGTAGGTGCATATCTGAACAAGGATTACATCTGTATGGGATTTTTCAAAGTAGCTGTTATCCTTAATGGGATTTCAACCTAGAACCCCAAAACTACAAGTGCTAACAGCTGAGCTACATTCATAACAAACACAAAGATTTTGATTTTCTTGCGATTTTATGTTTTACAAAAGATTGGGTGAAAATCACCTGATCCAATTTAGCAAAAATTAACACGATTGTATCACCTGGCCGATCACAACATGCAACACTACTCATAACAAACATTTAATGACTCTCAGATATATAAGTTTGATATCAATGGAAACAGAAACAAAAGAAGTTTTGTTGCACATCAAAAATGTTTTCCACATCACAGGTGATCAATGTGAGCTCTGTTTTGTCACTGGACACACATTAATCCTGTAGTCTAGCTCCTGCCATACATGTTGTATCATATCACAATTGACTGATGCAATGGCTTTTGTAATGTGTACTCGCAGATCATGCTTAGTGGGTAGTAAAGGTGGCATGTAGACCCCATTTTTAACACTGTCCCCAGAAAAAAAAATTCAAGGCATAAGATCCAGAGAACATGGAGGCCAGGGAAGAAATTCACTATTGTCATGACCTGCACGGTCAATCCATATAATTGGTTTAAGAAAAGCAACGTGGCAGCATTAGTGGGTGCAAAAAGTTGTATTTCAATTTATTCTCCCATACCAAGAAAAAGACAGCTACATTTCAACCCGTTAGGTCTTTGTCAACTTTTTGCACCTACTTATGCTGCTACATTGCTGTTTTTTGGATTGCCTCTGGGAATATGGTTCATGTTCCTGTGTGGCTGCTGCATATACACAGTCCTACCCAGATTGGGTTCCTGAGTGTTTTTTCCCTCCTCTAGATTTTGACATTATGTTTGCTGCCTGGATGGGGGAAGGCGGCTTCATCACTAAACCCTAAAGATTCCATGAAACCATCGGTTTTCATTAGAGTGTGCATACTCTTGCAGGAAGAACGTCGCCGCGCTTTGTCGTCCGGTTTCAGGGCTGGTAACAATTGCAATCAGTAGGAATAACATTACAAACATTTGCACAGAATCTTCCATAGTCGGTCGTGGCATCTCCAATTCTCTGCTTGCTCTGATAGTGGATTTCTGAGGAGTTTGTGTGAAACTTGCATGGACGAGCTCTACATGATTACTGGTAGACAATCCAATGATTTTCACTTACTGAAATCAACCTTTTTATTTAAAACTGGAGTACTACTTACGAATTGTGTGCCAACTGGGTGGATTTTCACCACGCTTTATACGAAAATTATGTTGCACACTAATAAAAGACTAGTAGATGTGGAAATCAAGGACATAAAATGCTCTTCTGTTTTCGTTGGCAGGCATTGTATGGAGGGGGATCATGGTGCGATCTCCCTCAATATAACACTGTTGCTGTCAATTTCTTACAGCTGACACCTTCCCGCAACAGCTCCGATAAGCCACGTGGCTCATCGGAGCTGTGAACCCTTTAAATGCCGCTGTCCCATACAGCCCCCTGCTATGAGATTGCAGGGAACCACGCAGGTGTCATGCCAGCCGATGGCCTTCTGAATGGGCCACAGGGCTGTCATGGCAGAATGCCTATCAAGTCATGCCAGTGGGGTGGCTTGATAGAATGCCTGTCAGATCACAGTATAATGTAATGCTTTGGCATTACATTATACTGCAGGAGCAATCAAAGAATCGCAAGTTGTTGTCCCCTCTGGGGACTAAGAAAAGAGAAGTAAAAATTAAAAATGTTTCACTAATTATTATTTTTTTAAAAGGTAATAAAATTAAAAAAAACATTGATCTGTATTGTTCTGTAACTTGCTGTGAAACATCTTTGTGTGACCTGAATCTTTAAGTTTCTAGTATTACTGCAGATCTGCAATCCCACATAATGGCTAAACAGTATGATTATTACTGAGAAGCAAGAGAATACTGTGATTACAGCATTGCTGGCTTTAAATGAAGCTGCCCACATGGAATGCTTACAATGCTGTGTTTTTTCACTTTCATTTTCAGGAATATGCAGCCAAATTGATAATATAAACTTTTATAAGTGTAAAGTAAAGAAACCCCCCTGTTCTGTTGGTGATATCAGGAAGATCATGGTACATGTGTGAGCAGCACTGAGCTTATCTATCATATCTACAAGATTATTTTGGCCTTTTACTATAAACAATACCATTCAGCACTGACTCTATTCTGATTCACTGTTTGCAGGACACCACCAGCTAAAAAAGAATAAAACATGGATGCATGAAGTCTATCTATCTATGGCCTCATTCAGACGACCGGGTCGGATCCCGCTGCAAGAATTCTTGAAGTGGGATGCGAGCCGTGCCCCTGCAGTGACCCACAGCTCACCTCCTCCTGCGTAGGGTTGGGACATCGACACAAAAATATCGATAGTCTCGACTATCACTGAACAAACTATCGATTATTGTAAAATATTGGTGGAAAACTATCGATATTTCGATATATCGACTTTTTTAAAATGCTGTATAAAAATAAAACAGGTCGAGGGTTAATAAAGCAATTAACAAAAAAAAAATATAAAGTGTTGAAATTATTAACTTATGGGGGCGGAGCCTGACCGCTGATGAAGATGGAGTGCTGAGCCCGGAGCTCCATCACACCGGCACCCGCGGGGACCCCACACAGCGGCTACAAGAAGTTTAGATGGGCAAAACCGGCAGAGAGAAGGGGGGAGAGGCCCAGAGCACCCCCAGAGCAAGTAAAGGACAAGCGGACATGCAGCGATACCTTAAAGAACGGAGCTCCCGCTCTCCTCGTGCTCCCTGCAAGATGGCGCCGGCTGCAGTGATCTCTGTCACCAACAGTAAGGAGGGGGAGGACGGGGCTTCTTCAGATGGAGAGGAGGGAGAAGGTTTATCCAGGAGCGTTATGAGAGAGCTCCTTTCACAAGCCCTGCACCCAGTCAAAACTGATTTGACTGAAATTAAAGAAGAGTTGAAGCAGCTGGGGCGCAGAGTTGAAGAGCTGGAGTCCACTACTGCTGCGATCACATCTCACTCCCTAGAGGTAGAAAAAACTTTACAAGAGCACCACCTGCAAATTAACAAAGCCCTCCTGATGCAAGAGGACATTGAAAATAGAAACAGGCGCAATAATGTGCGCATCAAGGGGCTTCCTGAGACCTGGGCTGCAGAGTGCCTAATGAAAGTCACCAAAGAGATCTTCAGCCAACTGCTAGGAGAGGAGAGAGCGGCGACCATTTGCATCGAGCGAGTCCACAGGGCGCTTAAACCCCCTCCCCCGCCTTCGGAACCACCGAGGGACATTATCTGCAAGATTTTGGCTTTTCCTGATGCGCTGGAGGTTCTGAAGGCTGCAAGGCAAATTAACGACATACGTTACGGTGACGCCTCCATACGCATCTTCCAGGATTTGTCCCCATCCACTCTGGCAAAACGCAGGATGATGCGCCCTCTTTTGGATGCCCTAAAACAGAAGGGGATCCGATATGCATGGTTATTCCCCTTTGGCCTGGGGATAACCCATAAAGATCGTAAGATTAATATACGGTCCCCGGAAGACTTGCATCGTTGCTGGCACCAGTTGGAAATGGAACCTCTGGACATTCCTAATTGGCTCCCGCTGCCCGAACCGGTGAGACTACCCTCCTTAACAGCGACAGAGAGTTGGCAGCCGGTAGTCAATCACAAGTCCCCAAAGGGGAAAAAAAAGAAAACCAGAGACGAATCTGAAGCAAGGGACACTTGAAGGGCTAATTGGAACAGTAATGGACAATCCACTTACACCGCGTTTGCCCTGGAGCAGGCCAACCCTATTGCCTAGGGTTGAGGTGTACCACGGTTCAGGTTTCTCCTGTTGATCCGGGCGAGAGGAAGAGAGGCAGCGGAACTTTCAGCGGGCTGTGCAGCCACCTACGGGGCGCCAGACGTCTCCCCCCTCTCCGCCTTCCGTTGGGAGTTTCTTTGTTTGCATGATTAACCAGGCTAAGAATGGTCCATTTTGTTAAGTTTTTGTTCTCTATTCAAACTCCGTTTTTTTCTAAGGTTCTATGCTGGAATACTTCCCCCCTCTTAGAGGGGGTCCCCGATCGTGCCTGTCAGGTCAGGCGGACTTGGTTCTCGTTTAATTACTAAGCACTGCATTGATACTCCGGGACGCAGTCCGTCCTCCATTTTTTCTGAGTCTTTTGTTATCTTTTGATTCAAATCCCTGAGAGACAACCCCGGTTGTTCTTTCAGTAAGCACCTAGGGGTGCTCCACACCTTACCTACAAGCCTTCCGTCCCCCGCTCTCCCTGCCCCCTCCCTGTCCCTGTCCCTGTCCCTCTACCTCTGCTTTGGTAACTGAGTAGGATAAGTAACGTTTATCACTTTTTCCTTTAATTCTTGCCTTATCTTCCGTTGTGAGCAGGTACGATGAACGAGCTGAAGGTTACGTCATTCAACATCAGGGGCCTCAACACGCCGGTCAAACGCCACAACACTGCCTGTATGATTAAGAAATATGGGACGAAAATTTTGCTTCTACAAGAAACCCACTTCAAGGGGACCAGGTGCTTCACGCTACCGGGTAAGCAATTTCCACAGCACTTCCACAGCACGTACGCGATCTCCGCCTCCAGGGGAGTCTCAACTCTCTTCCACCATTCCGTTAACTTCATATGCGATTCGCAGTACTCGGATGGTGAGGGGAGAGTTTTGCTCCTGAAGGGGAAGATAGACAACATGCAAATCACCATCGCCAACTTGTATGCTCCTAACACAGATCAGGTCGCATGGTTGGTAGCACAATTGGACATTATAAAAAATTTTGCAATAGGCCAAATTATCCTGGGGGGCGACCTGAATCTTACTCTGAATCCCCTGTTAGACTCCTCCACCGGTCGCTCCCATATATCCCAATCGAAGCTAAGAAAACTGAACAAAAGCTTGCAGGAATTGGGCCTGGTAGATGCATGGCGCCTCCTATTCCCCGTAGATAGAGATTATACGTTCCTCTCTCAGGTCCACCTTACACAACAAAGATTGGACTACATTTTTGTCTCCCCGGGGCTGTTAAAAGCTCTTCAAGGGGCGCACATAGACGTAGTGACTGTTTCCGACCACGCGCCGGTCCACGCAACGTTTCACCCCTTCAGACAGCCGTCTAGAGAGTGGCGTTGGAGACTGAACGCCTCTTTGCTAGATTCTCTGGAAAATGTCTCCGCCATTACTGCCCAAATAGAGGAATTCTTCCAGCTAAACTCTGGGGGAGAGGTGAACGTGCCAACTGTGTGGGAAACCCACAAGGCATATGTTAGGGGCCTGTTGATCGCTATGGGCTCCAGGGCCAAGAAAATAGCGCAAAAGGAGATAGACGAAAAATTAACCCAAATTGCCACCATTGAGCAAAAGGTAAAACTCTCCCAAGTGAAAACGGAATTGAGAAAGCTGACGGAATTAAGAAAAGATCTCCAACTCTGTCTTAACGCAAAATTTAATAAAAAACACTTGTTCTGGAAGCATATAATCTATATGCAGGGCAACAAAGGAAGTAAATTTACGTCCTCACTAATCAAAAAAGCAAAGACCAAAAACACAATAACTGCCATTAAAACCCATACTGGGAAAATATCAATGGACACTAACGAAATAGCTAAAGAATTTCAACATTATTACTCAGGCTTATATAATTTGGATAAACAAACTTCCTCAGAAGAAGCCCTGTTAGCAAAAGACAGGATTGAGTCTTTCCTCCGTCGGATTCCTCTACCGAAGTTGAGCGAAGCGAACGCTAACTCTCTGTTGACTCCGGTCACACAAGCAGAAGTTAAGGAGATATTAGCTTCCTCCCCCCCTAATAAAAGTCCTGGCCCGGACGGGCTGTCTATGCCTTATTATAAGGCCCTCCAGGATATCCTGGTGCCCAAGATGACGGATTTATTTAACTCCTTGCTAGGTGGGGCCCCTCTCCCTAGACAGGCTCAGGAAGCCCACATTACTTTAATTCCCAAAGAAAAAAGAGATCCTGTTCTCTGTAGCAACTACAGACCTATTTCCCTTATTAACCTTGATGCCAAGCTATGGGCTAAGCTATTGGCCAGAAGACTCGACAAATTTATCCCCGATCTTGTTGGCAAGGAGCAAGCGGGCTTTGTAAAAAGAAGGGAGGGCAAGGATAACTGTAGGAGACTTCTACATGCTTCCCGATACGCGCAATCACAGAATATCCCCATGGTATTCGTGGGAACCGACGCAGAGAAAGCCTTTGACCGGGTCAATTGGCAGTACATGAAAACCACCCTACTAAATTACAATATCCCGGATAGTTTTGTAACAGCCATCTTTTCTCTGTACGCCGCTCCACATGCCAGAATTAAGGTTAACGACACTATGTCCCCCCCCTTTGAAATTAATAATGGCACACGTCAAGGGTGTCCTTTATCGCCCTCGCTGTTCATTTTGGCTCTGGAGCCCCTCCTTGTTCAGGTCAGACAGGACCCAAAGATAGAAGGCCTAGCGGTCGGAAACGATCGGTTGTCTTCCGCGGCTTTTGCGGATGACATCGTCTTTATTATCACCAACCCCGAGGAGGGTCTCCGTGGACTTGTCGAAACACTAAATGCCTATGGTGAATTATCAAATTTTAAAATTAATTTCGACAAGTCCACGGTTCTAAATGTCTCGGTTCCACACGCAGTTGGCAAAAACTTAGCTAGTTCTTCACCGTTCGTCTGGTCGGAGACAGCCATGGATTATCTGGGAATTAAAATCCCACAAAAAATAGAGGATATATATGCAACTAATTTCGTCCCGCTACTGGACCAGGTTAGAAAGCTTGTGAAAGATTATGATATACCCTGTATATCTTGGTTTGGAAGACGCAATATCCTCAAATCATACATCCTTCCGATTATCCTTTATAAGATCAGAATGCTACCGATCTATATACCTCCCAGTTTCTTTAAAACGATTCGCACGGTCTTTGCGGCCTTCGTTTGGAGGCAAAGGAGACCCAGATTGGCTTACAGCCTAATGATCAAAAGGAGATCGGAGGGAGGTATAGGCCTCCCGAATGTCCAGGATTATTACCGTGCAGCCCAGTTGAACTACTGGATGGACTTGGCGTGTCCGTCAGGGGACAGGATAGTCACTAATCTGGCATTGGCCCACACCTACAGTGGTTCTCAGAAAGACCTATGGTTTCCTGAGAAGAAAAGATACATGGCAAAGGGGTTCTCTCCTCTTCTGAAAGGACCGTGCGAAGTGTGGAATAAACTGAAGGGGACTCTGTCACCAGAGCCCTCCCCGGTGGCTCCACTAAGTTTAATACACGATTACATGAGGTTACCAGAAGATCCCACTACCACCTCGGTCTGGAAAAAATTTAACCACCTTACGGTGGGGGACCTTCAGGCGCTGGCTCACCTGCCGGCTGTAGATATCTTGCAAAAAATCCAGACGGATTGGTCTCCCTCCTTTTTGGTGAAAGCCACGGTTACAAGGGTCATGGAGGACTTTCTTAAAGCTTTTGCATCTACCAGGCCCAAAACCCCCTTTGAACGCGCTTTAATCGAGCCCAACCCCAGGGCAAGAAGAATTTCGCAGCTCCGCGGCCATTTTATTGTGCCGCACGCTATAATCAAGCCAGGATTTCTCGCCTCTTGGGAGAAGGAACTGAGCATCTCGTTGACATCTTCAGATATTAATCTAATTTTGTCCAACTCCTGCGGCCTTTCCCCATGTATACTTGCCCAAGAATCCCATTACAAATTATTAGTACGTTGGTACAAAACACCACAGTGGTTGGCTGCATACAAGTTGGCGCCACATAACAGATGTTGGAGGTGTGACGCCGAAGTGGGGTCCTACCTACATATATGGTGGTCCTGCAGGGGACTTGGGTCCTTCTGGAGGGGAGTGAGCGAGGTGTTGTGTGAAATTAAGCAAAACTTTATTCTAACGCCGGAGATAGTCTTCCTGTGGAAACCCTCCCAAGCGTTTCACCCACGGAGGGACAGGTTGGTGGCCCAGTTGATAGATGCGGCCAAAGCCCTGATCCCGCTGTCCTGGAAGTCTGAGGCACCCCCCCTTCTTTCACACTGGAAAGAGAAGGTGGATTGGATTTATAATCTTGAGGAACTGGCGAGCTGGCAGAATAATACACATGACAAATTCATTATAACGTGGCATCCCTGGCGTGAGTTGAGGCTCCTAGACGTTTTCTCCCAACAGTAGGTGCAGTTACCAAGACCCCCCTACCCTCCTATCCCCTTCCCCTCCTACCCGTCCCACTTTTCCCAATATGTGTTGTGTAAAAGGTTTGGTGGATCCTCCAGTCCGGAGGGTCCACAGGGACCACTTGGGCAGCGGTCGCGCGCTGGTCTTCAATCCCCTGATCTCTCGTTAAAGCCTTTATGTAACGTTGTCATTGCAGAGCCAGGGTTTCTGGAGCAAAAAGGTTGTTGTATTAGCGGTATTACATATGTGTTGAGGCATGCCCACACCTTGTATGTTTATATAAAAAATCTAATAAAAATTTGATTTGAAAAAAAAAAAGAAATTATTAACTTATAACTATTAATAACATCATGAAAATATATCAAAGTTACAAATGGAAATAAAAGTTACAGATGAAACATATAATTAAAATTAGGTAAATGAAAAGACGTTTTTTATCATTGGCCCCGATAATCGTTATCTAATGAGCTAACAAACACACTGAAACAAGGTCCTGCCAGCTACAAGGAAGCCAGAAGATGGACGCTGGAAATGACGGGATGTGAGCATGATCTCACGCATCCACAGCGCATTCACATAACGCCTGTAATCATGTAAACACATGTGGCACAGAAGTCCGGATACTCTATCCAACCATACCTGGGTAGTTTGTACTGAATTGAACATACCCCGTTTGGAGACATGGAGAAGTTGATCAAGAAGACGACATCCACCTATCACATGCTGGTATCGTCAGGTGGATTGTATTATGTATTGGTGGGTGGGGTGTTTGACCAGATTGGTCAGTGTGTATGTAGGTGTTGTATATTTAAGTTGGATTGTGTCAGCAATGTTGAGGCTTGAAAAATACATGTAGTCGAAATGTTGCCTTTTACTATATGGAGCAATAAAAGGATTTTTAAACTTTACTCTACACCTTTGATGCTGCCGCCTCTGCCTTACTGCAAGAGTGAGGGAAAACGCAACCAATGATTTTCAATGGTTTCATTCTCATTTGTGATCTTTTCACTTGCTGCAAGTTGCTATAAGCAAGTCTTCAATATCGGCCATTGCTTTCAATGGGGCTGGCAGCAGCAGCGTCGACCCCATTGAAATCAATGGGTGAAGATCGCAAAACAGCTTTGGAATCCCCATTGCAGGAAGAGAGAGGGGGGTGGAGCTGCAGGTAATATCTTCCATATCTCCCCATATTTGGAGAGATAGGGTGCGTGGCTAGAGGACTTTCCCTGGGCTTCCCTAAGAGATGGGGTGTGGCTAGAGGGGTTCTCATAGTGACTATGAAAACCCCTTAGCTCTGCCCCTCTCTAGCCCCACCCCCTGCTCTCAGGAAAGCCCTGGGAAGTCCTCTAGCCATGCCCACTATCTCCAAATATGGGGAGATATGTAAAATATCTAGGTTCGCTCCCCTCTCTCCCTGTAATTGGGGATTCCACTGCTCTTTTGCTGTGGAATTGGCATTATCGCAGATTTGCTTATAGCAACTTGCAGCGAGTGAAAAGACTGCAGATGAGAATTAAACCATTGAAAATCATTGGTGGCAAACTCATGTGTTTTCCCTCACTCTTGCATCGCTGCAACATCTTATCACCATTGGGGGAAGAGCCCAAAGTCTTCTTTGAAAGAGACATAGTCTGGATGGGAGCATACATTGTTCTAAAAACTCTATATACGGCTCAGCATTGATAGTGCCTTTCATGATGTGATAGATGTCCATTCCATAGGCACTAATATAACCCCTATACCAGAAATGCTGGTTTTGAACTTTGCACTGATAACAAGCTGGATGGTCTCTCTCCTTTTGAGACCACAGGACAGCAACCGTGGTTTCCAAAAAGAAGTTAAAATCTTGATTCATCTGACCACAGAATAATATATTACGTTGATATATGGCTTGTTTGCATGATACATGTTACATTTGTGCGGGAAAATAAGCATCGGGCCCACACGAACGTGACCCAGAATGCTATGGAACACCAGGTGAGCTGCCACAGAAAAACACCTGTTCCTATCTTTTACCAGGGTAAGTGACACTGACCTACCTGAGTGGGGACATCGCCCCATAAAGGGCGGCCCAGCGATCTTCAAATCTGGGCCCTTGCTGCCCCTAGGAACCCAAGCTCCCTAGATAGGACACATACAAATGAGACCACCGACAGGGACAACTGGACAGGATATGATGACAGAGCCAGAATTACACCATACAGCAGCCAATACAGAAACACTAGTAGCAGACGTAAATGCTATAAATGCCAGGTATTAGTTGACATTTTGATCAAAACACAGAAGCTAGCGGGCCACGTCTCAGCTCCTGGCTATACCGCTAGTCCCTACACTAACCAGGAGCCTAGCAACACAAACCCCTCTTGCAGCCCCCACACATAGAGCCTGCTCACACCACAACAGACAGGAGAAAGACTAGCAGCCTCTAGCAAAAGAGCTGCTACATATATGAGCACAGACCTTCGGGATTGGCTGACTGGGGAAATCCACACCCAGTCAGCTCAATCATTCCACACCTGTGGGGCTGTGCTACTAGAAACCTATGTGGTACAACAGATCCCAGCCAGCACAACTCTTACAATACAGCTTTAGGGCTTATTCACACGAGCGTATATCGGCTGCCATTTTCATGGCCGGCTGATATACGCTACGATCTGATGCATTGGATTCCAATGCATCAGCTCACAGGCGGTTTCCCGCGGCGTAAAAACGCCCGGCTGGCAAATATAGTGGTGGGCACTTTTACGCTGGGCAGCAAAAGATAGTCCTGTAACTATTTTTGTGCCTGGAATATGTCGGCCGTTGTATAGACTCCTATGGGAGACAATGACAGCGTCCGGAGAAGGAAGGTGGGAGGAAGTTTAGCAGCGTGACTGCTAAACTCTCTCCCCCTTCTCTCCTCCTCTCTCCTCCCCTCCGGCTGTGTGCAATAGGAGTGGGTGGGGTGGGGTGGAGCTTAGCCCTGCCCCTCCCATTGCTGGCTGCAGACAATGGGCTGTTCTTAGCTCCACCTCTGCCCAATCCAATTGCAAACAGCCAGAGGTAAGGAGAGAGGAGGTTAGCCGGCAAGTGGAAGGGAAGGGGAGGCAGTGGCATTGTGGCCTCAGCATTTATGCGCCGGGCCTGTGCTGTCTGAACGGGCTCACAAACGTTACATTCACACATTTTTACGGGGGGGGGGGCGCACGTAAAAACGCCTACACATAAGAAAGTGTCCTTAAGTTACATTTGGATTGCATGGCGAACTGTGTTCAAAGACAGTGACTTGCATTACAGAATCATGCCTATTCTTAATGCGGTGACACCTGTAGCTCTGGAGCATCCAATGTTGACCGTTGAACTTGTCCCTTGTACACATGACTTTCTCCAGATTCTCTGAATATTTTGATGATATTATGGACTGTAGATGGTGGGATATTCAAAGTCTTCATAATTTTATATTGAGGAACATTTTACTGAAATTTCCCAACACTTTTCAGACACACTTTTTTTTACAGATTGTTGAACCTCTGACCATCTTTTCTTTTGAGAGACTCTGCATTGTTTTATACACAGTCATGTGTTGTAGTAGAAAATTGACTCTCCAGCTGTTTTTCATTAGCAACACTTACTTGTTACCCCTGTCCAAAGTTTTGTGAGATGTGTTGCTTTGAATGAGTTCAATTTTTAAATGAAATGGAAAAATGTCTTACTTTAAAATTCTGAGGTTGGATTCACACGGCCAATCATGATTTTGCCACAAAAAATCAATGATCTGTCACCTGGGAGCCCAGCCAATCAACACTTCACTGAGTTGCTGTGTTTATGCACTTAGTTAATTTCATCAGGAAGCAGACAGCTCCATTCTCACTGCAGTGCTCATTCCCTTCAATGGAATTGTTGCCTGCAATACCAATCCAGGCCATTACAGTAAGAATGGCGCCATCTGCTTCCAGCAGAAATGAGCATTTGTAGCATTGCAATGCGATAAAAAGAAGTCTCCCTATGAATACATAGGAGATTTAAAAATATCGCACATCACAGAAAGATAGAGCATGCCACAATTTTTTAGCCCCTCAACATTGCATCAGTGAAAACATCGCAGATAGGAATGAAACCACTGTAGGCAAAAATTGAGTGTTTTTCTCTCCCATGTGGAGTCAGCCTGATGTTTTCTATATTCTATTATAAATAATATATGGTTATATGAGATTTTCAAATCATTTTTCTGTCTTTTTTCCCTGATATTAATTTTCACTTTACGCAGCATCTCAACTTTTCTGGAATTGGGGTTGGGAAACTAGTGGAAGCGAAGGGATGAGAATACAATCCACATACTTTATTTTAACAATGTTAAAACAATAAACACGGCTACAGGCCCAAGGTTCATACAGCTTGGTCTACATGTTTTGAATGCGGATGTTCCTACTCATAGCATACTTGTCTTATGGTGTAGACATAACTTTTTGAATAACGAGAACAGATGCACAGACCTGTCTCTACCAAAAGTTAACTGTTGAAATTCAAGAGATATTGCATAAATACAACATAATGAATGATATAGTGCAGAACTGTGAATGATATCGTGCAGAGCATAGAATATGACTGTTATTACTTCCAACTATAATGGGAGAGTGGGGGGAGATCTCTCTCTCTCTCCTTCCCCCCCGCTCCCCCATGCTCACTCCCGCAAATCACCCCCGTCGGCCCCCGAATCTTTTGGCACGAGCGGGCATGTACTCGAAAATGGCACTACTCGCTCGAGTAACTTGCCTTAGCGAGTATGCTCGCTCATCTCTAGTTTTGACCTATCTTGTTGCAGAAAATCGCAGAAGCCTCCAAAGACTCTTATGGGAGACTATGCGAGGTGGCCGGCAAAGGGTGATTAATTTCCCAGCAGCGTAGATGCTGGGGTTCCCCTGCAGGGGAGAAAAAGGAATTCCCCCGTAGCGGGAAGAGGCATGTATGAGGCATATGTAATGAGGCAATGGAATGATAGACGAAAATATGATTTGTTCTTTCCAATATGCCGTAACCAAATTGGTCAATGACTGGGAGAATTTTGACTTCATATGGGCTTCCTCCTTCTGGAGGTAGAAGGTAGAAATACTGTGCTCATCTATGTTGTGATGTTACTTTCTTGAGTACATAGATATAGCTCTTTTAAAGTCTATGGACACCTTTGAGAGGTATTTTTAAAAAAATTTTCACTTAAATGCATGTATTTTGGTTGCTAATCATTTTTGTAATAAAATTGAATTAAAAATGTTGCAGCATTGTTTTGTGTAGCTTCTATATATCACTGCACACAGACCCTACAGTCCAAGGCTTTATTCACACGAGTGTTTTATCGCAGCAATTTTGCCACGATAAGATGCTGGCCGAAAATTGCGACCATCTGATGCATTGGATTCCAATGCATTCATTTAGATGGGCAATTTTCCAGTCCAGAAAATTGGACGTCCAGAAAAACTGTAATAGGCAGCAGCACTCACCGACAAATCCTGTCCAGGAGGGGTTTTGTAGCTATTGATGCACGCTTTTAGAGGGACTGGACCACCATCCCCAGAGAGTCCAATAATTAGTGTAGTTTCAGAAAAGCAGCATCAAACGATGTAATATTTGGAATATCAAAGATGTCCAGGCAAGGTTTCAAGAATCTCAGTAGTCAATACCTTTATTCCCACACGACCAATAAGCAGCGACATTTCGACTCTAACAAATGAGTCTTTCTCAAGCTGAAACTACACTAATTATTGGACGTCCAGAAAAGATAGCACACACAGTGCGCATTCCGGCCAACAGCTTTTACGCTGACCAGAAGAGATAGGTATGGACCTATAATACACCAGACTCCTGTGACTCCTGTGAGAGCTGCCTGAAAAGGGTGGTGGGAAGGAGTCAAGCAATGGCTCTGCTAAACTCTCTCCTCTCCGCCCCTTGCCGGCTGCTGGCAAAGGGAGGGGGTGGGAGATTAGAACACTAGCTCTACTAAGCTCCTGCCCTGTCCCACGCCATCCCCTTTCCAGCGGCAGCTATTGGTGCGGTGGTGAAAAAATCACCACTATGTGAAGCATTGGCTTCTATTGCATTCATTCACGAGCGATTTTCTGTCGTGTAAATAAATTTTGGTGTCAAAAAACACTGAAAGCGCCCATAGACTCCTATTGGAGCTGGTAAAAGAAGATAACTGCTGCTATTTAAGCTATTAAAAGTCATTCTGAGGATTTCTACTGACCGAAGAATTTTCGCGCTGGTGCGTATTACTCTCATTACACGCCTGTGTGAATGGACGAGAAAACACTAATTAAGCTCGGGACTCAATTGCAGCTATTCTTCATTGACACAATTTTCGGCCACGGTGCAGCCAGTATGAAAGTACAGCTCAGCTAAAATAGTTGCTGGTTGATTAGTCATCGTCTGATGTAAGCAGGCAATTCTTTGTCTTTCAGCGGTCAGCCAAAGAACTTTGCATGTAGGTGTGCGCTTCAGCGTCCCTGACCATGAACAATAATTGCTAGGTGTAAAAGCACTTAAACAACAGTCGTTCATATGCTAAAAATTTGTCACGACTATTTCAGACCCAACTCTCCTAAAAATCAAGCAACTGTCAGTCCGTTTAAACATGCGGTGGTCCTTATGAACAACTGCTTGTTTACTCTGAATGGAAGTGGGCGGCTGGAAGATCTCCAGCACCTTCTACCTCTATTCAGTGAGTGATCATTGCTTCTGTGTGAAAGCACAGGAGCGATAATATTTGGGCCGGCTGTTGGGTGCTTAAGTGCTGGACGGTCATCCTTGTGTAAAAGTATCCGAAGTCTCTCCAGGCGATCTGTCAGTGAAGATGGATTGATGGCTTACTTTCCTTCTGCTCTCTCTTCTCATTAACATTCTTATCAGCTAACTTATGACCACAATATAGTTTATCTTCCTTGTGGTCATAAATTAGCTGATATACAGTGCAGGAGTAGAGAGATAAGAGCTGAAAACCAAGGCCAAGTCCAGCTCTACTGTACATTATAAAGATACTGGCAGTCACTGATGAGTTTTATGTCAATATGAAAGTACGGGGCTGTAGAACCTCTTCTTGAAGAAAAAAGTGGTGATTCCTGTCAACGAATGATTAATATTAAACTAGAAAAGAAAGTTTGCAGCATCTGAGGTTAAATTACTGTATGTTGTGCTGCAGTAATAGGGGCACAATAGTATAATACATGTATCCGGTAATATATATTTTTTCTCACCCCTATGTATGTGCATTCCTCAACTGGGAGGCCTGGGAGTTTAAGGGTTCTGCACAGAATTTTGGCTGTTCCTACTATTATACTCTTTTGGATGCAAATCAGAAAGCTTTTAGGTGTCCCCACACCCTCTCTGGGTGCTCTCCTTGGGGAGAGACTATACCATCCCCTGATCCACTCACCCCCTGGGTGTCTCCACACATTTGTTGGAGTGATTCCCCCAGTTTAGGAGTCACAGCACCAAGTGCCCCTACTACCACTGGCAGCACTTTGCCCTTCACCATCTACATCCTCTAGTTCTTCTTTCAGGCCTTGGTACTTCTTCAGCTTCTCATACTCCTTCCCGACGTTGTTGTTGCTTGGTACATCTATTACTGGTCCTTGTCAATTACCACAATATCTGGTTGGTTGGACAGTACCTGTTTGTCCGTCCGTATCTGGAAGTCCCACATGATCTTAGCCCTGTAATTCTCCACAACTTTCTGCATATGGATTTAGGAGGGCTTAGCCCATACACTGTGTACATGTTCCTGTACACAATGCCTCCTACTTGGTTATGCCGGTCAGAGTATGCTTTTCCTGCTTGCATCCTGCCACTATATATTGGACTATCTGTATTGCCTCTCTGTACAGCGTGCACCTTCGATCCTGTATAGTGTGGTAGATCCCAACTTCTATGATGGTACAACCCATGAGGGGCTTATCTTGCTACAGTCCTTCTGCCAGAGTGGAGGGCTTGTGTCACGGTGGCTATTACAGTCCATAACCCCTACTCGGTTGCATTACAGTGAAATGATGGGGGACTCAATGGTGTGTGCTGGCCTCTACTCCTCGGGACGGTGTTGTGGTATAGTATGGTGCAGGTTCTCCATTTGAAAGGAGCTCCAAGAGTCAAGAAGATAGTCAATCATCAAAACTCATGTTTATTTTTGTTTCTTCAGGTGACAGACAGGATGACACTAAATACAGTCCACTTACATATATCAAGCTCAAGAGATGGCGACTGGAGATACTGTCATTTCCACACAAATTTCCTGTACTGCTTATCCAGGATTTTCACTGGAACCCTGGGAAGACTCATAAATGGCTGTATCTGGCACCCTGCTTCATCCCTAGACTCAGGAATAAGGCTTCATTTACCTTAGGTGTGACAACAAGTGCCTGCAACTGGCTAATCTCCTTTCTGAAACTTCTAGGACCGAACAGGGATCTTTATAGACTTTTGGGGTTCTCTAGCAGTGTAGTGGCCCAGAGTTAGTGGGGCTCCTCCATAATGTTCTATGTGTGTCTCGTATCAATGTCTTGTCAATGTCTTGCTTGTAGAGAGAATCAAGGTATGTGTACTGGATGTTTGCAGGCATGCAAGAGTTAATGTCTGGTATGTCCTGTCTGGTCTGGAAATATATTGTTTTGTAGTCATGTGATGGTGTTGCGTATATATGTTAAACAACCCCACAAACAACCAAGAAGCAACCACTTTAGTCCATTTTCAGAAACTAAAGTGGTTGCTTCTAGGATCTTTGTGGGGTTGTTTATTTTTATTTATGGAGTTCTCTCCCCCTCTCCGAATGAGAAGTTTATAAGCATATGGTTTTAGCTTGCTTGAAAAAGGACATATGAGTCCAAAACACTGCTATAACAAAAAAAAATCATCCTCTGCGCTAGTCTATCGCAGAATTGCACACCAAGATAGAATATGCTGCGTTTTATCTTGCACGTGTATTTCACGCAATATGTGTGAGCGGTGTGATATAGAGATATTGATAAAGTGTCCCCTAACTTTCCATGGTACTTTGCTTCTCAGGATACTGGGAAAGATGAATTCAATGTTTTAATTTCTTTCTTCACCCCTCACATCCCTGATGCGTTCTCCCTCAGGAAGATGTTTGATCATGATAGCATTGACAGGTAGATGTTAATTGACCCCCTACCAGTGATGGTCCACACCGCAGATATTTATTGTAGAAGCGCTGGCACTGAGACTACTAGTGTCTGTATCATAGAAGAACTTAATATTGGAGATTATGGTTCACATGGAGGACCCAGGTATATTTTCATAACCGAGAGGACACTGTGGACCTGGCTCCCGTCTCTGTGCGACCCCCAGAATTGCCAATCATCTGTCCCCTATCATGCTTAGCATCTATGGATAGGTAAATTACTGATACTAAGCATGACAGCCATATCTTCCCAATTGGAACACCTTCTGGGGAAATATGGCCAAAATATTAAATCGAGGGTTTCCTACAGATCTTCCCCACATACATTGAACCAGCCTTGTTGATGTCAGAAAATGCCGGGGAAGTGGGGGTCATTCAGCGGAGGCTTAAAACTAAGTGGGTTCCTTATCCAAATTGTCAGGCCTTTGGAAGTATACCCAGCGTAAGAACTTTCTCATTGTTTCCAGGAACTCCACCAGAACCTTGGGCCGGAAATTCCAAATCTGGTATCTTTCATTTATTTTCTCCAATTTTTTTTAAAATACTGTTTTGTTGTGTATACCCTTATACTACCGTGTAACACCATATACATATTTATATATATATATATATATATATATATATATATATATATACGCACTGCTGGATATATATTTATGCTAGAACCATAAACTCCGAAGATTGTGTTCATAATTCAAAGTCTGGGTCCCAACTTCCCTAAACAGTTGGTGGTGGTGGCGTGTGTACATGTGGGTATGTCAAAGCACTGGCCCATTAGAAAGTAGCAGGGGTCTGCTTGTGTGCAGAAGCCTGGGAAAGCTGGATACAGATCCACCTGTATTTTAATGGCTCCGTGCTTGCAATCCTGCTCAAGCGATCGATCGAAGCTCTGCCGTGACAAGTGGTCATAGCGACGAGAGCGCTCAGAACAGTCGATCTGTGGCAAATCAGTGATAGAGGCGGGATTGGTAAAGGTCTCCCATCCATGACAAGTGGCACAATATAAGACATTGGCCATTTGCTACAGCGTATTATGAGTGCAAAATACACACATGTAATACACAATTACAATATGGTTGTGTTCGAGAGCCCTAAAGAGAGCAACAGAGTCTCTCCATCAGGATCAAACCTAGGACTGGGACAAGTAAGTATGCAAACATAAAGACATATCAGATAGTGTAGTTTCTTAACCAGACTAAGGTCAGAAACTTCCGTCAGTGATATCACAACAGTGGCAGCTGCACATGTGGCTGTCAGTCTCAGGAGACAGACACCAGGCTGCCTGAGCGCGAACAAGCTAGTGATGACATCACCAGCTCATTCGCTTGGGCAAACGAGAATCGTAAGATTCCCAGCCTGTGTAGAAGGGGCATAAGAGTCTTTCACTTTGCATGCAAGATTTAGCAATTGTTCACCTGTGTGACAATTCGTTCACTGAATTTAAGTTCTAAACTGCCACAACTTGTAATTTTCACTGTTCCTTAATTAAACCGTGTTATTTTATTGTTTGTACCAGACTTGTCTTCTTGCTCAGCATCGTATCCCCTGATACCGCGCAAACTATTCCTCAGACCCGCTACACTTCTTCTATTTGTTCTTCCTTTCATGTCTGCTGCTGCAGCCTCAGGCATTCTCTCAGAAGTGCATCATTGGGTGTCATCTTATTGATGTACTCCTGGATGGGTTTGGTTTAGGATAGTGGCTTTGACCCCTATCAAATATATATACACTTTTTTGTATAAACAAAATCAAGCCCCTAGAAGAAGTTTTCATTTTTCTGTAAAACTTAGCATGCAGTTACATCTCAGGCAGATATGTAAATAGTTAGAGTTGTCGGGTAATTAGATGAATGGTCTTGCCACCTGAGGCCCTAAAAGTGGTTCCATCTTTTGCCTATATAAAGGTTCTCAGAGGCTACTTGTGTGTAGTGGACCTCTTTTTCCACTTGTACAGAGGTTGTTGACCATTTATTGTTGACCACTACGATATTATTGTTGACCTCTACAATGCAATCAAAGGGATTTCTCCCAGTTAATAGACTTTGAGAGGAATGCAAGAAGCCGGATGGTCGTATTGACGAATAGCCCATCACACGGGCTGTTCTGACCAGACTGTTAGGAGGTGTTGGGACCAATGGATGTGTGAGGGCAAGCATAAAATGCAACCAGACTCAGGATGCCCTTGACCAACCAGCAGTAGAGAGGATCTTTTGGTCATCCAACAAGCACAAGTAGCTCCAACTGTTTGATCATCGCCCATCCAGGACAGGTGGCGTGATTGCTACAGACCCTTGTGTCTGTCAAAACCATTTTCAGGCGCTTGGCTGAAGAATATTTGGTCTTATAGTGCCCATTACATGTACTGCCTTTGACACCCACCAACTGTTGCTTCATTTTGCAGTAGTGTTGTAAATGAGAAAACTGTACTACTATGGAGTGGAACTGGGTTGTCTTCAGCATCAAATCCAGGTTTTGTTTAGGCACTGACGACGGCCGTGTTCATGTCTGGAGACCAAGAATCCTGCCTCTGCTGTGGCACACTGCCTGAGGGCCATCACATACGATAGTCAGTCACCCCTAGTAGTGGTACAAGGGACAATGACAGCTCAGCGATATGTTCTGGACATCCTGCAGCCACATGTGTTCCTCTCATGACAGGGCTTCAAAAAGGCATTTTCCAGCAGGATAATGCTGAGCTGCACACACAAGGGGGTCACAGGAATATCTCCACAACATTTCCACACTTCCGTTGCCTGCCCGGTCACCTGAGTTATCACCAATAGACCATGTATGGGACCATTTGGGATGCCAATTTCGACAGCCTATGAGTTTGCACGATCTAAAGGCTCAGTTACAGCAAATGTGAAGTGATATGCCACAGAATACCATAGGGAACCTGCATGCCTCCATACCCGTCTGTATCACATCTTGTATCCAAGCTAGAGGCAGCCCAACAGGGTACTAGAGCCTCCATGCCTACTCGTATCACATCTTGTATCCAAGCTAGAGGCAGTAAAACAGGGTACTAGAGCCTCCATGCCTGCTGTATCACATCTTGTATCCAAGCTAGAGGCGGTACAACAGGGTACTAGAGCCTCCATGCCCGCCCGTATCACATCCTGTATCCAAGCTAGAGGCTGCCCAACAGGGTACTAGCACCTCCATGCCCGCCCGTATCACATCCTGTATCCAAGCTAGAGGCAGTACAACAGAGTACTAGAGCCTCCATGCCCACTCGTATCACATCTTGTATCCATGCTAGAGGTGGTACAACAGGGTACTAGAGCCTCTTGTTAAATGTTCAGTTTTCCCGCAATTCATGGTCCTTTTTCTCTGATATTGTAATCACTTAAATCAATGTTACAGTCACACAGAAAAAGTTTCATTTGACTCCAAAAACTTTTTTTTAGGTGCACGATTTTTGTATATTAGTGTATACTGAGCCTGTAGAGTAGCACACAGAGTCCCAATGCTTCAAACAGTACCATACCACAGAGCTATTTGACAGGCAATGAGGCATGTAACCATTTATGAATTGGAGACATAGAGAAATACAATGTGGCGCCATAGACATTAGAGATGAGCGAACACCAAAATGTTCGGGTGTTCGTTATTCGTAACGAACTTCCCGTGATGCTCGAGGGTTCGTTTCGAACAACGAACCCCATTGAAGTCAATGGGCGACCAGAACATTTTTGTATTTCGCCGATGCTCGCTAAGGTTTTCATGTGTGAAAATCTGGGCAATTCAGGAAAGTGATGGGAATGACACAGTGACGGATAGGGCAGGCGAGGGGCTACATGTTGGGCTGCATCCTAAGTTCACAGGTCCCACTATTAAGCCACAATAGCGGCAAGAGTGGGCCCCCCCCCCTCCCAACAACTTTTACTTCTGAAAAGCGCTCATTAGCATGGCATACCTTTGCTAAGCACCACACTACCTCCAACAAAGCACAATCACTGCCTGCATGACACTCCACTGACACTTCTCCTGGGTTACATGCTGACCAACCGCCCCCCCTCCCCCCCACAGCGCACACCAAAGTGTCCCTGGGCAGCCTTCAGCTGCCCTCATGCCACACCACGCTCATGTCTATTTAGAATTGCGTCTGCCATGACGAGGGACCGCAGGCACACACTGCAGAGGTTGGCATGGCTAGGCAGCGACCCTCTTTAAAAGTGGCGGAGCGATAGCCCACAATGCTGTACAGAAGCAATGAGAAATAGAATCCTGTGCCACCGCCATCAGGAGCTGCACACGTGGGCATAGCAATGGGGAACCTATGTGCCACACACTATTCATTCTGTCAAGGTGTCTGCATGCCCCAGTCAGACTGGTAATATGCACCTTAACAGTAACCGCGTTGGTGGTAATGTGGTGGTGACTGCGGACCTAGTAGCACGGTTGTATTTTGTTGGTTTTCGGAATGTGGCCAGGATTAAGTAGGCCGTGGCGGGGGGATGGTGGGGGGGCTCTCTTGTAGTGTCGGTAAAGGTGAAATTCTTGGACTGCCACCAGACGAACCAATGCAAAGGCATTTGCCAACAATGTTTTCCCTGTTGGAGGAGGAGGGGGATGTTTTTGAGGCACTACGTGTCCTCTCCACGTGTCCGTGGTTATATGCACCTTAACAGTAACCGCGTTGGTGGTAATGTGGTGGTGACTGCGGACCTAGTAGCACGGTTGTATTTTGTTGGTTTTCGGAATGTGGCCAGGATTAAGTAGGCCGTGGCGGGGGGATGGTGGGGGGGCTCTCTTGTAGTGTCGGTAAAGGTGAAATTCTTGGACTGCCACCAGACGAACCAATGCAAAGGCATTTGCCAACAATGTTTTCCCTGTTGGAGGAGGAGGGGGATGTTTTTGAGGCACTACGTGTCCTCTCCACGTGTCCGTTCCATGTCAGCAATAGTAGCACTCAAGACAGGCCCCAGTAACAATTCTGAAGCAGCAGTATAGCGGGAGCGCAGTCTTCGTTCCATGTAAGCAATAGTAGCACTCAAGACAGGCCCCAGTAACAATTCTGAAGCAGCAGTATAGCGGGAGCGCAGTCTTCGTTCCATGTAAGCAATAGTAGCACTCAAGACAGGCCCCAGTAACAATTCTGAAGCAGCAGTATAGCGGGAGCGCAGTCTTCGTTCCATGTAAGCAATAGTAGCACTCAAGACAGGCCCCAGTAACAATTCTGAAGCAGCAGTATAGCGGGAGCGCAGTCTTCGTTCCATGTAAGCAATGGTTAATGTGGCTTAAGTGGTAACTAGGCCTGTAGGCAGCCCAGTGTAACGAAAAATTGGTTCAAGTTAAAGTTCCAACGCTTTTAAGCGCATTGAAACTTATAAAAATTGTTAAGAAAAATTATTTGAGTGAGCCTTGTGGCCCTAAGAAAAATTGCCCGTTCAGCGTGATTACGTGAGGTTTCAGGAGGAGGAGCAGGAGGAGGAGGAGGAGGAATATTAGACACAGATTGATGAAGCAGAAATGTCCCCGTTTTGGATGGTGAGAGAGAACGTAGCTTCCATCCGCGGGTGCAGCCTACGTATTGCTTACGTATCGCTGCTGTCCGCTGGTGGAGAACAGAAGTCTGGGGAAATCCAGCCTTTGTTCATCTTGATGAGTGTTAGCCTGTCGGCACTGTCGGTTGACAAGCGGCTACGCTTATCTGTGATGATTCCCCCAGCCGCACTAAACACCCTTTCCGACAAGACGCTAGCCGCAGGACAAGCAAGCACCTCCAGGGCATACAGCGCGAGTTCAGGCCACGTGTCCAGCTTCGACACCCAGTAGTTGTAGGGGGCAGAGGCGTCACCAAGGATGGTCGTGCGATCCGCTACGTACTCCCTCACCATCCTTTTACAGTGCTCCCGCCGACTCAGCCGTGACTGGGGAGCGGTGACACAGTCTTGGTGGGGAGCCATAAAGCTGGCCAGGCCCTTAAAGACTGTTGCACTGCCTGGGATGTACATGCTGCTCGATCTACGCACATCCCCTGCTACCTTGCCCTCGGTACTGCGCCTTCTGCCACTAGCGCTGTCGGCTGGGAATTTTACCATCAGCTTGTCCGCAAGGGTCCTGTGGTATAGCAACACTCTCGAACCCCTTTCCTCTTCGGGAATCAGAGTGGGCAGGTTCTCCTTATACCGTGGATCGAGCAGTGTGTACACCCAGTAATCCGTCGTGGCCAGAATGCGTGCAACGCGAGGGTCACGAGAAAGGCATCCTAACATGAAGTCAGCCATGTGTGCCAGGGTACCAGTACGCAACACATGGCTGTCCTCACTAGGAAGATCACTTTCAGGATCCTCCTCCTCCTCCTCAGGCCATACACGCTGAAAGGATGACAGGCAATCAGCCGGTGTACCGTCAGCAGCGGCCCAAGCTGTCTCTTCCCCCTCCTCCTCATCCTCCTCATGCTCCTCCTCCTGTACGCGCTGAGAAATAGACAGGAGGGTGCCCTGACTATCCAGCGGCATACTGTCTTCCCCCGCCCCCGTTTCCGAGCGCAAAGCAGCTGCCTTTATGGTTTGCAGGGAATTTCTCAAGATGCATAGCAGAGGAATGGTGACGCTAATGATTGTAGCATCGCCGCTCACCACCTGGGTAGACTCCTCAAAATTACCAAGGACATGGCAGATGTCTGCCAACCAGACCCACTCTTCTGAAAGGAATTGAGGAGGCTGACTCCCACTGCGCCGCCCATGTTGGAGTTGGTATTCGACTATAGCTCTCCGTTGTTCATAGAGCCTGGCCAACATGTGGAGCGTAGAGTTCCACCGTGTGGGCACGTCGCACAGCAGTCGGTGCACTGGCAGCTTAAAGTGATGTTGCAGGGTGCGCAGGGTGGCAGCGTCCGTGTGGGACTTGCGGAAATGTGCGCAGAGCCGGCGCGCCTTTACGAGCAGGTCTGACAAGCGTGGGTAGCTTTTCAGAAAGCGCTGAACCACCAAATTAAAGACGTGGGCCAGGCATGGCACGTGCGTGAGGCTGCCGAGCTGCAGAGCCGCCACCAGGTTACGGCCGTTGTCACACACGACCATGCCCGGTTGGAGGCTCAGCGGCGCAAGCCAGCGGTCGGTCTGCTGTGTCAGACCCTGCAGCAGTTCGTGGGCCGTGTGCCTCTTATCGCCTAAGCTGAGTAGTTTCAGCACGGCCTGCTGACGCTTGCCCACCGCTGTGCTGCCACACCGCGCGACACCGACTGCTGGCGACATGCTGCTGCTAACACATCTTGATTGTGAGACAGAGGAGGAGGAGGAGGAGGAGGGTGCTTTAGTGGAGGAAGCATACACCTCCGCAGATACCAGCACCGAGCTGGGGCCCGCAATTCTGGGGGTGGGTAGGACGTGAGCGGTCCCAGGCTCTGACTCTGTCCCAGCCTCCACTAAATTCACCCAATGTGCCGTCAGGGAGATGTAGTGGCCCTGCCCGCCTGTGCTTGTCCACGTGTCCGTAGTTAAGTGGACCGTGGCAGTAACCGCGTTGGTGAGGGCGCGCACAATGTTGCGGGAGACGTGGTCGTGCAGGGCTGGGACGGCACATCGGGAAAAGTAGTGGCGACTGGGAACTGAGTAGCGCGGGGCCGCCGCCTCCATGATACTTTTGAAGGACTCCGTTTCCACAACCCTATACGGCAGCATCTCAAGGCTGATGAATTTTGCGATGCGGACGGTTAACGTTTGAGCGTGCGGGTGCGTGGCGGCGTACTTGCGCTTGCGCTCGAACACTTGCGCAAGCGACGGCTGAACGGTGCGCTGAACTACACTGCTGGATGGGGCCGAGGACAGCGGAGATGAGGGTGTGGGTGCAGGCCATGAGGCGGTAGTGCCTGTGTCCTGAGAGGGGGGTTGCATCTCAGTGGCAGGTTGGGGCACAGGGGGAGAGGCAGGGGTGCAAACCGGAGGCGGTGAACGGCCTTTGTCCCACCTTGCGGGGTGCTTGGCCATCATATGTCTGCGCATGCTGGTGGTGGTGAGGCTGTTGGTGTTGGCTCCCCGGCTGAGCTTTGCGCGACAAAGGTTGCACACCACTGTTCGTCGGTCGTCAGGCGTCTCTGTGAAAAACTGCCAGACCTTAGAGCACCTCGGCCTCCGCAGGGTGGCATGGCGCGAGGGGGCGCTTTGGGAAACACTTGGTGGATTATTCGGTCTGGCCCTGCCTCTACCCCTGGCCACTGCACTGCCTCTTGCAACCTGCCCTGCTGATGCCCTTGACTCCCCCTCTGAAGACCTGTCCTCCTGAGTAAGCGTTGCACACCAGGTGGGGTCAGTCACCTCATCGTCCTGCTGCTCTTCCTCCGAATCCTCTGTGCGCTGCTCCCTGGGACTTACTGCCCTTACTACTACCTCACTGCAAGACAACTGTGTCTGATCGTCATCGTCCTCCTCACCCACAGAAAGTTGTTGAGACAGTTGGCGGAAGTCCCCAGCCTCTTCCCCCGGACCCCGGGAACTTTCGAATGGTTGGGCATCAGTGACGATAAACTCCTCTGGTGGGAGAGGAACCGCTGCTGCCCAATCTAAGCAGGGGCCCGAGAACAGTTCCTGGGAGTGCTCCCGCTCCTGAGCAGGTGTTATTGTAGTGGAGTGAGGAGGCTGGGAGGAAGGAGGAGCAGCAGACAGAGGATTCGGATTGGCAGCAGTGGACGGCGCAGAACTGCGGGTAGACGATAGGTTGCTCGAAGCACTTTCTGCCATCCAGGACAGGACCTGCTCACACTGCTCATTTTCTAATAACCGTCTCCCGCGTGGACCCATTAATTGGGCGATGAATGTGGGGACGCCAGAAACGTGCCTCTCTCCTAATCGCGCAGCAGTCGGCTGCGACACACCTGGATCAGGAGCTTGGCCTGTGCCCACACCCTGACTTGGCCCTCCGCGTCCTCGGCCGCGTCCACGTCCTCTAGGCCTACCCCTACCCCTCAGCATGCTGTATTACCAGTGATTTGATTTCACAGGCAGGAAATAAATTGGCGCAAGACTGCAGGCCAAATATAATTTTTGCCCTTTTTGGAAAACGAAAGGCCCCACTGCCTCTAGTGAATGAATTATCTAAGTTTAAGGGCGAGCACCCACTGGCGTTTGCGTTTTCCGCGTTTTTCCCGCCCGTTTTCCGCGGCGTTTTTCGCGGCGTTTTCGCGGCTTTTCCATTAATTTCCATGGAGAAAAATAAGGACACATATGCAACTGACAGCTCCTATGTTAAAAACGCAAACGCAACGCAAAAAAAACGCCAGTGGACAGGAACACATGTTATCTCTATGCCTGTGCAGGAAAAACGCAAAACGCAAAACGCAGGTAAAAAAACGCCAGTGGGTGCTCGCCCTAATAACTGTGCTGTGTCCCTGCTTATGTGTCACAGAACGTGAGGGTAGCAGAGTTATTATAACTCTGGCAGAGCAGGTATTTTTTTTCCCAATTAAGGAAAGCAAATGGCGAAGCCAGCAGTAAAGCGTAGCTGGGTGCGTATGATTTAGCACTGTTCTTCACGCAGCTCACACGTCTCCACCGCCCGTAAGGACGGACAGAGGCTGGACAAATAGATTTGTTTTCAGTTTTTTCCCACCAAAAGGCAGCACTGCGTATATTCTATGAACATGAGAAGTTTAATAACTGTGCTGTGTCCCTGCTTATGTGTCACAGAACGTGAGGGTAGCAGAGTTATTATAACTCTGGCAGAGCAGGTATTTTTTTTCCCAATTAAGGAAAGCAAATGGCGAAGCCAGCAGTAAAGCGTAGCTGGGTGCGTATGATTTAGCACTGTTCTTCACGCAGCTCACACGTCTCCACCGCCCGTAAGGACGGACAGAGGCTGGACAAATAGATTTGTTTTCAGTTTTTTCCCACCAAAAGGCAGCACTGCGTATATTCTATGAACATGAGAAGTTTAATAACTGTGCTGTGTCCCTGCTTATGTGTCACAGAACGTGAGGGTAGCAGAGTTATTATAACTCTGGCAGAGCAGGTATTTTTTTTCCCAATTAAGGAAAGCAAATGGCGAAGCCAGCAGTAAAGCGTAGCTGGGTGCGTATGATTTAGCACTGTTCTTCACGCAGCTCACACGTCTCCACCGCCCGTAAGGACGGACAGAGGCTGGACAAATAGATTTGTTTTCAGTTTTTTCCCACCAAAAGGCAGCACTGCGTATATTCTATGAACATGAGAAGTTTAATAACTGTGCTGTGTCCCTGCTTATGTGTCACAGAACGTGAGGGTAGCAGAGTTATTATAACTCTGGCAGAGCAGGTATTTTTTTTCCCAATTAAGGAAAGCAAATGGCGAAGCCAGCAGTAAAGCGTAGCTGGGTGCGTATGATTTAGCACTGTTCTTCACGCAGCTCACACGTCTCCACCGCCCGTAAGGACGGACAGAGGCTGGACAAATAGATTTGTTTTCAGTTTTTTCCCACCAAAAGGCAGCACTGCGTATATTCTATGAACATGAGAAGTTTAATAACTGTGCTGTGTCCCTGCTTATGTGTCACAGAACGTGAGGGTAGCAGAGTTATTATAACTCTGGCAGAGCAGGTATTTTTTTTCCCAATTAAGGAAAGCAAATGGCGAAGCCAGCAGTAAAGCGTAGCTGGGTGCGTATGATTTAGCACTGTTCTTCACGCAGCTCACACGTCTCCACCGCCCGTAAGGACGGACAGAGGCTGGACAAATAGATTTGTTTTCAGTTTTTTCCCACCAAAAGGCAGCACTGCGTATATTCTATGAATAATAACTGTGTTGTGGCCCTGCCTATACAATTCTTTCCCTGCAGTATCAATGGAGGGTGGAATGCTCTGCAGAGGCGATTTTGAGAAGCCCAAAAAAAATGCAGCACAGCTAACAGCAGCCTGGACAGTACTGCACACGGATAAATATGGCCCTAGAAAGGACCGTTGAGGTTCTTGAAGGCTACACTCACTCCTAACACTCTCCCTGCCTATGCAGCACTTCTGTCCCTAATGCCAGGTGCAACGGTCTGCAGAGGCGATTTTGAGAAAAAAAAAAATCCCACTGCTAACAGCAGCCAACACACAGCTATCAGTGGCCCTAATAAGGACCTTTGGGGGGTCTTGAAGCCTACACTAACTACCAATTCTTTCCCTACAGCAGCTCCGGTATAAACAGCACTGTCCCTCATCTAACTCACACCGCATCTGAGGCGAGCCGCGGGAGGGGCCGACTTTTATATTAGGCGAACACCTGATCTCGCCAGCCACTCACAGCAGGGGGGTGGTATAGGGCTTAAACGTTGCAGGGGGAAGTTGTAATGCCTTCCCTGTCTTTCAATTGGCCAGAAAAGCGCGCTAACGTCTCAGGGAAGGAAGTGAAAGTAACCAGAACACCGCATGGTGTTCGTTACGAATAACGAACATCCCGAACACCCTAATATTCGCACGAATATCAAGCTCGGACGAACGCGTTCGCTCATCTCTAATAGACATCTATTGGTGCCATATGATGGCATTGCACAAGTTAGGGCTTTTATATATCCATAATGTAGGCATTTTAATAGTTAGTACAAATTGCTTTCTGTGTTATGTCCTGACTACACATAAGTCTTGGGTGTGGGTAAAAAGCTTCGCATAAAAGTGGATTCCTTTTCAGTGTGTATCACTGGGGTTTGAATGACTCTAAAATTGAACCTTTTATATAAAAATATTCAATTTATCTGGAGCAGCTGTCTTCCATAATTAATAACGCATTCAGAACCAATGCAACATCCAGTTTCAAAAGTATAGATTTTATAGAGCTGCTCCTTGAATTACCCTGGTATCCCTGCTCCTAATTAATTCACATTGTGCTTCAGATAGTAAACAAAGTACTTAGACCTGAATGGAATTACTAATGTTATAAGTATTTTATGCATCTTCCTGTGTTACTCAAGAAGGAAACGCCGACCTACAAAATATCATTTGGAAGGTATTTTCATTCAAATGAAAGTGGAGCTTTGGTAAATATTTGAATACGACAATTCCAAACATTCATTTCTGAAATCACATCAATAGGATTTCCCAAATCTGACTGTATAATTAAAGATTAGCTCAGCCTAAGGACTCACTTACACAAGCGTTTTTTCGCACGATTTACCGCTGCGTTTGCGATCCGCATCTATATAGACCCAATGCTTTGCAATGGAAGCGGTCACATGTGCGCATTTTTCACGCGCACAAATGCATGTCAGGAAAATTATAGGACACAACGATTCGCAGAACGCATGTAAGTGCATTCTGCGCAAATCGGTGTTCCTGTGTACGTGCGCTGAATGGGGACAGCAGCAGCAGCGCCGACCTCATTGAGAGCATATACTAAAGATCGTTCTCCTCTGCCACAGCTGTGACAGCTGTGGCAGAGGAGAACGATGTTCTCCCATTGAATTTAATGGAGTCGGCAATACAGCCAGCTCCATTGAAAGCAATGGGCTGCCGGAAAGCGCTGTATTAATTTTCGGAGAAGGGCTTTAAATACAAGCCCTTCCCTGAAAACCATCCTGAAAAAGTGTAAAAGATTAAAAAAAAAATCAATACTCCCCACTCTGCAGCTGCCGGGGCTCAGCCGCGTCCAGCCGGCTCTTCTCCTGAACTGCTTTCAGTAGTATTCAGCAGGCGAGGATTTAAAATCCCTGATGCTGAATGGGTGCCTCTGATTGGCTGAGCACTGTAACCAATCAGAGGCAGCTCTCAGCTATTGAATTCATGAATGGGTGAGTGAGTGCTGCCTCTGATTGGCTGAGTGCTGTCACCGATCAGAGGCAGCTCTCAGCTGTCATTCAATAGCTGAGAGCTGCCTCTGATTGGTCACAGTGCTCAGCCAATCAGAGGCAGCCAATTCAGCAGGCGGGGATTTTAAATCCCCGCCTGCTGAATACTACTGAAAGCAGTTCAGGAGAAGAGCCGGCTGGATGCGGCTGATCCCTGGCAGCTGCAGAGAGGTGAGTATTGATTTTTTACACTTTTTTAGGATGGTTTTCAGAGAAGGGCTTATATTTGAAGCCCTTCCCCGAAAATTCATACAGCGCTTGCCGGCAGCCCATTGCTTTCAATGGAGCTGGCTGTATTACCGGCTCCATTGAATTCAATGGGAGAACATCGTTCTCCTCTGCCTCTGATTGGTCACAGTGCTCAGCCAATCAGAGGCAGCCAATTCAGCAGGCGGGGATTTTAAATCCCCGCCTGCTGAATACTACTGAAAGCAGTTCAGGAGAAGAGTCGGCTGGATGCGGCTGATCCCTGGCAGCTGCAGAGAGGTGAGTATTGATTTTTTACACTTTTTTAGGATGGTTTTCAGAGAAGGGCTTATATTTGAAGCCCTTCCCCGAAAATTCATACAGCGCTTGCCGGCAGCCCATTGCTTTCAATGGAGCCGGCTGTATTACTGGCTCCATTGAATTCAATGGGAGAACATCGTTCTCCTCTGCCACAGTTGTGGCAGAGGATAGCGGGCAGCGCTCTTTTTGAGCGTACAAACGCCCGTGTGACCGAGCCCTTTGGTCAAATGATTTTTTGTGCATCCAGGTGCAGAGCCCTTCAGGGGAGGGAACGTTGTGCACTCCAAATGGCGTGGTGCGTCCAGGCATAAAAACAATCACTGGAACACATGCCCTTGTGCTCCAAAGGGTTGGAGGCAAACAAGTGGTCCGGCGACTGGATATGATGTGAAATAAATAAGTAAAACTTTACAAATAAATACATAAAATAGCCATTTATAGTTTTGTTTGTAAAGATTTATACCAGTGGATATCAGTGAGAACACCAATCCCCACTATTAACCTTATTCACTGCAATCAATGTTGATTGTGGCATGTAAAATGTTCACAGGAGGGCATTCCCTTTGAGACATCCTCGGGCATCTGCCATGTTACCAGATGGCAGACAATGGCATCCAGGTCTGTCATGGCCTTCAATTGCCAAGAGAATCGGTAATCCATTTCAGTATAAAAGTAATGCAGTGTATTATTAGTACAATCATAGGATCACAGGTTCAAGTCCCCTACAGGGACTTAAGAAAAGAAAAAAATAAATAAAAAGAGGTAAAAAAAAAAAAAAAAAAACTTAAAAAGTTAAACTTTTTGGTGCATTTTCGATTTTGTTTAATTTTATATATATATATATATATATATATATATATATATATAAGTTTGGTATAGTCACATCCTTAATTTATTATATCCTGTATAATAAATTGAACACACTTTTTATCCTGCACAGCAAACGCTATACAAAAAAGCAAACAAAAATGAGTCACAATGCTTGTCTGTTCATTTCACCTCTCAAAAAAAGACAATGAGGGCTCACACCCACTGGCGATATGACTTTCCTGCTATGAGAAAGTGAGTGAAAACGCAAGATAATGAAACCAATGATTTTTAATGGTTTCATTCTCAATAGTGATGTTTTCACTGTAACCTTGCATCGCAAAGAAGAATGTGCAATATCACCCATTGTTTTCAATGGGGCCAGCAGCAGCAGCGCCAGCCCCATTGAAAACATAGGGAGTACATTGTGCTCCCCTGAGACAGGGAATTCTTTCATCCCAGCGGGGACCACGGGGATGAAGGAATGCCCTGTCACAGCTGTGGCAGAGGTCCGCGATGCTATTCTATTGCTTTCAATGGGGCTGGGGCTGCTGCAGCCCCATTGAATGCAATTGAATAAAGGCCACTATCGCTGTGATGATTTTCAGGGAAGGGCTTGTAATATAAGCCTTTCTTGAAAATCGTGCCTAGTTGTAAAAAAAGTAAAAAACAAAAAATTAACTCATCCGACTCGGCAGTCGTCTTCTGTATTCTTGTGGCCGGGGATTGAAAAATCCTCGCCTCCAGAAAGTGCTGCCTCTGATTGGCTGAGCACTGTGGCCAATCAGAGGCAGCGCCCAGCTGTCATAGAAAACTGGAAAACCCTAAAAAAAAGTAATTTTGGTATTATCGTAATCATACCAACACGTAGAAAAAAATTATCATGTCATTTCTGCTGTATGACTAATGCTATAAAAAAAATCAATGACAGAATTTATGTTTTCTCATCATGCCCTACTAAAAATGTAATAAAATTTGTACAATACATTATATGTAATCAAAAGATAGTATTAATAAAAACTACAACTTGACACACAAAAATAAGCCCCGATATGGCCATGTCGAAAAAAAAAAAAAAGTTATGGCTTTTGAAAAGTGGAGAGGTCCAAAATAGGCAATGTCAAATTTAGCGCGTTACAGTACAATTAACAGTGGCAGTCTTGTAGAATAATGGCAGAGCAAACGGTTATGCAGTACAGTTGATTTCTAAGTAAATACAATTTCCTCTTCAACGCTCTCTCTCTATTTAAACGTGAAAGGTTACCCAGTAGGAATTCAAACATTGAGTGTGAACACTTCTATAGGAAACCTCTAATGCACGCCCACAGCGCTTGTCTGAACGAGCCCTAAAGGTGTAAACACATGGTGCAGATGGCCATATGCAGGCAAACCAACCCCATTTGCATCAGCCATTGGCTGCATACATTACTGCCAATACTGTGCAGCCATCCGCACCATGAGAGTAATTTATCACTGTACAGCCAGCTGCATCACGTATTTCTCCCCTTAACATGTTTATCTATTTAACATAAATAAAGCACAAGTATATACATACAGCCTGAAAACTAAGCTAATAACATAAATACAGCACCAAGACCAACTTCATAACATAAAGTGCCAGAACCAAGCCCAGCGCATAAATACAGCCCCAGAACCAAACTCATAATATAAATACAACACTAGAACCAAGAACTATATATCTTCTTTATATGACTAGGTTCAGACAAGCATATACCAAGCATATTGTTGTGCTTTTAATACAGAAGAGGTCACTGACCGGACCATGGGCCTACTGACCCAATCCCACAGCATACATACTATAGAGGTTATACAAAGCCCAATATTATCACCACAAAGTGGTGGATAGCAGTTTGACAGACACTCTGCAGACCATATAAGTAATTACAGTATAGTTATAGTTAGTGACTCACAGATGACATCCTCTGGAGTTGCACAGTTTCCCTGTCTTTTCCATCCGGCGCAGACCACTAAAAAGATTTCTTCCAGCCATGACTCAATGTTTGTAAACAGACATCTTTGGCTCCTCACTTTTGCAGCACCTCTTTAACCCTTTTCTGATCTACACAAACTCTATATTCTCTTGCTACCCCAATTCAGTGCCTGCTGCTGTCCCATCTGCCCCTTTTACTGTACCTGTTGTTTGCACCGTTTCCCCAAAAACTGTACTTAATAAATCATTTCATCATAGTTATAATTATCCTCCACAAAAATAATTCGAGATATTCGAGAATAGCCACACATTCATTGTCCTATCACACCTGCATATGTGCTTCAAGGAGGCATAGGAGGTGCCTTAGGTCAGAGGAACCCTGTTTCTCACCTTCCTAAGCCAAAAGCTTGGCAACAGCTGGCTGCTAATTGGCTGTATGTCATGCCCTCACTGATTGGACAGGGGGTTTGGTTAGAGCTCAGAGTGGGAAACTGTAGTATGACTCTCTATGCCGAGGGGGAGTTGAGGAGAAAAAGTGCGGGAGCAGGGCAGGAAGTGAAGGAGGAGTCAGGGGAGTCTTGAGGGAGAGTCTGCAGAGGAGGTCATTGCAGAAGGACGTGCAGGGAGGAAGTCTGCAGTGCGAGCAGTGGAAGCAAGTGTTCCCCTTCAGGGAAGCCAGGATTCACCAGCTCCCTAATGTTACTGGCAGCCTGGAGGAGTAAGATTGAAGCCGTTCCACTAAAATGGTGAGTTACGCAAAACCCGGTGAATTCAAAGCCAGGGGTAGTCCAGCAGCATTCTTAGCTCTAATTTCAACACTTGCATATTTCCCTTCCAGTAAGCCACACAGATAACCAGACCTGTGGGAATTCATACTGGGTAACCTTTCACGTTTAAATAGAGAGAGAGCGTTGGAGAGGAAATTGTATTTACTTAGAAATCAACTGTACTGCATAACCGTTTGCTCTGCCATTATTCTACAAGACTGCCACTGTTAATTGTACTGTGTTTCAACTACGTTAAAAGCCGAAGTAAAGTGTGCTCTTCCAGTTTGCTAACCAAAACAACTACCAGGACTTGTGTCATGTTATTTCCGCCATTGACTAGCATAGTCCCAGATGAAGTGCTGGCGTCACGTGATAAACCACCATTCATTATAACAAGAGACTTATGTGTATTTTGTGCCACTGTGCTGCGACTGAGTAGGACACCTTTGCCACCATTGTCAAGAGAGATTGCAGAGCCGCCCATGACATCCATCTTGCAATCCCTGTAATCTCCCCGGCTTTGGCACGTCTCGCTCGGAGGCTGCACCATCTTTTGTACCTGAAACTATACTAGTCCTCCTCTAAGTGCCCACATAGTATAAATCCCCCTTTTGTGCCCACACATAGTAATAATGCCCACTGTTGTGCTACTTAAAAAGAAATAGTGCCCCCAAATGCCCTTTTAATAATAGTGCTCTCTTAATAATATTCTGAAGTGGCCCATTAATAGTAGTAGTGCTGCAGAAATAGGAAGACTGCCCCAAGTGCCGTGTAGTAATAATATGTCCACTTAATAGAACCCATTTGTGCACCATTAACAGTCCTATTACCCCTTTCATAATAATTGTCTCAAAGTTCCCATTAACAGTACTAGTTCCCCTTAGTAGTAAAGTGCGCTCTAGTGCCCCCTTAGTAGTAATGTGCCCTCTAGGTCCTGCTTAGTAATTATAGTGTCCCCTGTGCCTCCTTAGTAATAGCAGCACCCTTTTACTAATAATAGTGCTCCCAGTTCCCCCATAATAGTAAAAGTTCCTACTTAGTAATAATAGTGCTCACAATGCACCCTTAGTAAGAACAACACCCCTTATGCCTCCTTTATAGTGTCCCCATAGTAATAATAGTACCCCTTAGTAATAATAGTGCCTCCAAGTAATAGTTCTCTCAGTGCCCATTTGGTATCAATAGCGCCCCTATTGTAATAGAAGTGCTCCTAGTACCCCCTTAGTAGTAACGGTGCTCCCAGTGTCACCCTAGTAATGCCCCCTTAGTAATAATAGTACCCCTCTAGTAATAGTGCTCTAAGTACCCTCTTAGTACTGATAGTGCCACCAGTGCCCCCTTAGTAATAATAGTACTCCCTTAATTAAAATAGTTCTTCCAGTGCCCCCTTAGTAATGATAGTACTCCCTGTGCCCCCAAGTAATAACATGCATGGTATAAGAAAAAAATAAAGAAACCCATACTTATTTATACATGACTGGAGCAAAGTCTTCTTCTGGCCCGGCACAGGTGGCATGATAATATCACTCCATCATGCTGCCTGCATCTGGACCACATCTAAGTACACACACATATATGCGAGGCACAGTCTCCTTAGAGTATAATGTGACAAAGTCTGCATGGGGGGGATGAGGGTTGGCCATGACACAGTGGCACGCTCAGTCCATGTAAAAGTCTGAATAAGTTTATTTTCTTGGATCTTCAGCAATAACAGCAAATCCAGGGGAACACAATCAGCACTGGCAGCAGGTACACTATCTGCAACTCAACAAAACAATCAAGGCGTTAACTAAACAGCAGTACTCTCACTCAGTACTAATGTGCAGCAATGGTCAGCAAATGACAGAAGTCCACCAGGTAGATGTGCTCGCTCCAGGCTCTGGCTTTCCGCAGCAGCTCTGCCTTAGCTTTGGACTCTCAGCCAATCAATACAATGCTTGATGAACCAATGCAATTGCTGTGATTGGTTCATCCAGCCCTGCATTGATTGGCTGAGCAGCATTCAAGAACCAATCACAACCATTGCATTGTGGAGGTGGGATTTATGAATTGGCCAATCAATGCTGCGGCTCAGGGACGTGGACTGAGCCTGTTAGGCAAGTATAATAAGACATTGAGCTTGAGTACCAATCACAGCCATTGCAGGATTTATGAATCCCATAACCAGGAAGCGATCTTCTGTGGGTGGTTGAGGACTGCAGGAAGCATGCTGGATCTCAGGCGAGCAGCGTGAGGGACGTGGACCGAGCCTGCTAGGTAATGCATTGCTTTTTTTCTTTATGTAATGCAGCTAGGGCTTATTTGCAGGGTAAGGCTTATTTTTGGAGACAAAGATGTACATGTTGCAAATATTGCAGACGTTCTGAAAAGTGTCTTCGTGACGGTATGAGCCAGATGAAAATAAAGGAAATCCGAATGACTGCAGTAGATGGACGTGTTTAAAGCTGACAATATATGTAGAGGGAAAGAGGAAGCTCAATAATATGAGAAGTTTTAAAAGAAATTGGAGATTTACTTTTTGAGCCGGTAGTGATATTACAGAAAAAAATAACTACTGTCATTGACCTCTAGGGGCAGCATGTCTAATTAGTCTTATAAGATGCTGGCTACACATGTCTGCGTAACATTGTCACTCGTGTTGAGTACAGGCCATGATTTCCCTAACAATAAATTAGCATGTGGAAAATCATTTTAATTGTACATGAATATTCCGTATGAATATTCTATGCTAATGTATGAGCTATAAAGTGTTGCTTTATATTCCATTCACACGGCCTCACTGTGTATAATTAATCAAACCAATCAAAGAACAATCTTCATTTAAATTTCCTATAAATATAATAGAAACAGCAGTGTTAGCCGAGTGATCTAAAAACACAATAATTAGAAGTTAACTCCATTACCAACTCCCAACGCTAAGAGTCTCATACAAAGTCTGTTTAAGTGAGTAATAAAATCTCTTACAGTTTTAACGCTTTCTGTACCTCCTTGGTAAATTTACATGGAACTGTGGATAGAGCTAAAACAAATGCACTGCTTAAAAGAGTAAAGGGAACACTTAAGCATCCCAGTGCAACCCCAAGTCACTTCAACATCAGGGATACCAGTCTGTCCAGTAAGGCCTCATTCACACAAGTGTATATATGCCACATATTATACTGGTGGGTGTGGTCAGCTACACCATGTCCTAACATCCTTAACTTGTATATCTACTTAGCATAAATACAGCACCAGAACCAGGCTCATAACATAAATACAGCACTAGAATCAAGTTAATAACAAATACAGAACCAGAAACAACATCTGTACATAAATACACTAGCAATACACAAAACTAAAGTAGAATACGCCGCAGCCCAAAATTACATCGGCTGGGGGGAGAGAGTTAAGCGATGCTAAATCTTCTCCCCCTCCCTTTGCCGTCTGATCGTGGCAATAGAAGCTCCCATAGAAGCCTATGGGAGCTGCCAGTAAAGGGAGGGGAAAGGAGGTGGGGCGAAGATTAGCAGTGTGAGACGCAGCTAAAGCCCCTCCCTATCCATTCCCTTTGCTGGCAGCTCCCTTAGGCTTCTATGGGAGCTGCCAGCTGATCGCGGATAAAAGATAGGCAAGACCTACCTTTTTGGGCTGCACGTAAAAGTGGCTGCCCGGAATCCTCAGCTTATATGCTATCTTTTTCGTCGAATTTATGCACCGGAAAATCGCCCATCTGAATGAATGCAATGGAATCCAATGCTTAAGATGGTCGCGGTTCTTGGCCGACATTTTATCGCGGCAAAATAGCTGCGATAAAACGCTCGTGTGAATAAGCCAGAAGGTTTGATGCACACTTGCATTAAAATGTTTGTTTTACGCCCACAAGAAACTTCCATTTTTTTCATATGTTTGCAGCTCCATGTTGCCTCAGTATTCAGTCCATGTGTCGGATTTTTTTACTCTGTGTGTTATCCGTTTTTCAGGTCCACAAAAAAAAAACCTTAAACAAGCCCAATTCTTTAATTCTTTTTTCTGCATCTTTAAACAAAAAAAGACAGTACTATGTGCAGACACCCACACAAATCTACTTCACTGTGCAAACCCATTGCACTGAAGCATGCACAATTGTATATACGGTCGTCTGCCCGCACCCTTAGTGCGCATTTATGCATGCTGATTGATTTCAATAGGCTCTTACTGCACAGAGTTAGGACATGTCACATATTTTTTCACGCAAATTGCATATCATGTGAAAAAAAAAAGCGCACATGTTAACAAACCCATTAAAATTAATTGCTTGGCGGCCAATGGCCAGACAATTTTGCCAGTCACTTGTGTGGCCAGCTGCACTATTTATTTTTATTTTTTGCGAGACGCTCAAATCTTGCACTAATATGAACCCCATTCTTTTGAATGGGGTCAAACACATGAGCCATTGATGTGGGAAACAAATCGAGGCATGTCCTATCTTTGAGTTTGCTCTCGCATCGCCTGTTTAATGAGGCCGGTGGCAACATCGCACCACATGCTAGGTGCACACGCTGCAAGGTTTTCCCATTGCAACAATGAGGGAAACTCCGCGATCCTCCAGCGTGGCTGTCAGCTGCCAGGGAGAATTGCTACTTCCCCGAAGTGATGTGAGGCGGTTTTGATCTAAAAACGCCTCTCATCTGCGGGGATATTACATGTTGGTGAGCGCAATATCGGGCCATGATCCACGACCCAATATCGCACTCTCCCGTGTGAAGTTAGCCTTAGAGCTCTCTCACATGTGTGTTTTGTACCAGGTACTACACTATGAGTTTTGCGCGCGTAATACACCATAATAAGCTTTACATTACTTTCAATGGATCCCCTCACACACAGCGCGTGAAATAGTGCAAGTCGTGTTCTATCTTGGCACGTATCACGCATCTATACATGCCAAGATAGTGTATGGGGCTTTGTCGGTACGCAGCAGTATGCAATGTGGTAAGTGCTGCCAAATGCTTGTGTGAGAGAGGCCTTAGGGTGCTTCATGCATAGTGGATTTTGTGCAGACTTCACGCAAATTCTGTCAAATTCTGCTTTGAAATTAGCACCATTGGTGCAAATTTTGATGCCGATCCACAGCAGACTTTACCCTCTTCAATTGAAAGGGTGAAATCTGCTGCATATCCACATCAAAATCTGCAACATGTGAACGCACCTGTAGGATGGGCCGCTACTCTGGGCCATTACTATTTCCCTCAGGCTAAAATTTGCCAGCCAGCTCCTGGTGTCTACTGTACAATACACTGTTTCTGCATGAAATACGGGCTTGTTTTCCCCTACATCCCTCCTGACATGAAGCATCAGAAAATTGCATAAAAAGTCCTATGTTGTGACAACGTAAAATGCAACTGCACTGTCTACAAACTTTTGACATGTCATAGGGACTTGTCAAAAGTTTTGATCGCTGGTGGTTTGTCTGCTGAAACCCCTAGCGATCACTAGAATGAGCTAACTGAAGTCTTTGTGTAGTGGCCCGGGGGTTCCTCTAGTGTAGCCACACAGTCACCAGTCCTGACGCACCTGGCTATGTGCTCCTGCGGAGACATAGAAGGTGTCAGACATAAGGAAGGCCCTGTCTTTCCCCTTTCTTCACAGGCTTAAGCTATATGCCTGGCAAACCGCTTGCTGCTGATTGGCTGCTTGTCATTCTATCCCTGATTGGTAGAGGGGAAAGGGTGAGATTCAAATGAGCAGGACGAGGCAGGATGTGAGGAGGGGTTTGGAGAAAGTGCGTGAGTTAAGACAGGAAGTGGGAGGGGTAGTGAGGAGTTTGTTGGAGGTCATGAGAGGAGGAGTACAGCAGTGCTGCAGAGGATTAATGTTGTCCGGGGTCAGAAGCAAGCATTTACAAGCTCCAAAACAAGCGCAGTGTAGAGGAGAAAGATTGGGATCCATCTACACAACAGTGAGTTACACAAATCCCTGTTAAATGTAAAGCCAGGGAGGCCTACTTCTAAGATAACTTCACCAACTGCAATCTTCTGGAAACCAACCCTCCGATAACTAGAACTGTGGGAATTTTTTACTGAGTATCCTTTAAATGCAAAGAGAGAGATCATTGAAGTTGAAACTGTATTGTGTTAAACTGAAACTTGAAGCAACATTATTTTCCATGCAAAGCAATACCTCTGCATTTCTGATATACTGTACATGTTGTTTTGAGCTTTACAGAAAGTAAGTTGCTGAAGTAAACTATGTACCTCCGGTTTGCAAGCAAAGCTAAAAGTACTTGTGTCATTTATTTCTTACTTAACAACTGGAGTCCATTAAGGAAGAGGTACTGGCGTCACGTGATAAACCGTTATTGAAAATTGCTATCCGTAGTAAACCCTTTGCAACTGCACGCAACTGAGCCAGGTCCTTTGCCACCATTGCAGGGAGAGATGGCAGAGCCACCTGTGACATCTATCTTGTTTACCAGTGGTCTCACCCACCTTGGCTCACCTCCGCTCAGCTGCAGTACTTGTCTGAGCACTTCTCAATAGCTGAAGGTGGTCTTAATAGAAAAACTGTGGGCTTGTCTTCAGCTAACAGAGACAACGCTCGGCTGAGCGCTTCAGCTGGCTCATTCTAGCAATCGGTGTGGGTCTCAGCATCTGGATGCCCAGTGATCAAAACTTTTGACATCCTCAAAAGGTTCTAGAAAAAGCAGTTAGACTTGCCACTAGAGGCGTATCTATAGGGTACACAGAGGTGGCCATCAGACAAAGAGCACTCTGCCACATTGGAAGACACCAGTACTACAAATGTATACATGGTAGGTTTGAGGCTGGTACAGAATTTGTATCAGGGTCCGAGAGCTTCAAGTCAATCCTCTGAGATATAGATGCAAACATATTCTACAAAGATTCATCTCAGTCTGTTGTCAACTTGTTCCAAAAGGAACATAACAGATTCAGCTCGGGAATAATTAACGAACATTCCCTTGAAACGTGGTCATAGTGAGTGAAACAAACTCTTCACCTTCAATCCATTGACTCATTGTTCCTACTGAAATTAATGGTGTGTCATAAATATAAATTGGGTGTCATAAATAGGCAGCTGACTCCTGAATGTATAATGTGACAAGTTGGAGTTCTTCTAAGAGGACGTGCACTTAATATGCAACAAATAAAGTTGAGGGGCTAATCCTATCATCAGCTGTCTTTTTATCTGGTCCATTGCTAATCAAATTGATTAGAGACACCACAGAAAACTTTGCAAATTAGATTTGGTAGGATAGAGGCAGCGTGATGCCCTCGGAATTGTGTTATTCAGCTTATTTATTTTCACAGTTTGAAGCATAAGAGACATTTAAGTAGATTGATGATGAAGAAAGAACTTGACCGCATTAAAAAGTGTCTATTGCAGCTCTCACATAGTATTTAATTGGAGCTTCCTTCATTGGCATCTGGCTGTTCATGTTAACTGTTCAATAGTAATATTTCTAGGTCGTTAACGTGAAGTAAATTTGCTGTGGATTAAAGAAGTCCAGAGGCAGACAGATCATTTGGGCTGTACAGGGGTCCAGTAGGTAAGGTGCTATGCTACCACATTAGCATTAAGTTCCAGTATATGTTGCACCAGAGTTATAAAAATATGCTATTTTTATTTTAGAACAAATAACTGTAAAAGAACAATAGTACGATATTAACAAATCAACTTTTACGGTACTTTTACTCAATACTTTGAACCCCTAGCTAAGTCGTAGAAATATTACTATTGGAGATGAGTGAGCATACTTTCTAAGGGCAATTACTCGAGCGAGCATTGTCCTTAGAGAGTACCTGCCCGCTTGGAATAAAAGATTCGGGTGCCGGCGCGGGTGAGCGGTGAGTTGCAGGAGTGAGCAGTGGGGAGCGGGGGGGAGAGAGGGAGAGAGAGATCTCGCCTCCGTTCCCCATCGCTCTCCCCCGCCGCTCCCCGGAACCCCGCCGGCACCCGAATCTTTTCTTCCAAGCGGGCAGGTACTCGCTAAGGACAATGCTCGCTCGAGTAATTGCCCTTAGCGAGTATGCTCGCTCATCTCTAATTACTATATATGCCCTAAGTAATAATATTTCATACTTCGCATGGGTTCATCCCAAACTAGTTACACATAGATCAGTAGGGCAACTTCATCTTTAACACAGGGTAATAGAACCACAAATCACAGCTTAGTTCACACAGTTCTTTGATAGAGAGGTAGCCCTCCGCTACTTACGGTATCTGGAACCAGTTTGCATAAGTTCTACTAATATCATCTATGGATGAGCAGGCTCAACTCCAGTTTCTATCCCACTTAAACTCTTCAACTAACTGTTCAAGCGTCCTTTAGATTGCTACTTTCTGCATAAATTGTATTCGGACCCTCACTGCCCTGACAGCAGGCCTGCTGACCAATTATAGGTGAGCTGAACTTTATAGGTACCAGTTATTAGATGGCAGGACTGGAAGTGCAAAAAGGTTGGAGAAAGGAGCCCATTGAGTTAGAGAAGTGGAAGGTGGGAAGGAGAAAAGAATGGGCAAACAGAAAGGAAGTGGCATTGAGTAAGCATTGGCCAGGACTAACTGCATGCAAGCAGGCTTTGAGACAGGGTGGCAAGAAAAGTTAGGTCTGCCTTGAGTAAATTCCCACGCACCTTATCTTGTCCACCAACACACTGACACTCCCGTCATTGAATAGCCCCCAGAAACTTAGAGTCATTTTGACATCAGTAGTGGCCAGTGCTTATAGGTGCTGTGAGTAAATTCTGTGGTTCTTAGGCTTTGTCAACACCGAGGCGAGGCTCCAGCACACACCACTATATAGACACATACAGTGCCATATGTCATCCATTACTCACAAGATTTTTTAAAAATTACGGCATGGAAGGTGTTTTTGTGGTGGCCTACAGTATAAAAACGTGGTCAGTTGTGTTTTCTTATACAGTATAATAAAGGTTTTAGCTTAGGGTTGCCACTCAGCGGTAGCTCACTGGCCCGGCCGGTAATTAATTGGGAGGGCCAGTGCTGGTAGATATTTTTTACCGGCTATGTGAATGGTTGGTAAACAATAATTGCTGTTTGTGAGTGCGGCTGGGCAGCAATCACATAGCATTAAGTATGTCAGTCACTTTGTCCAGCCGTACTGCTAGAATCAGAGACTGTGACCCCTGAGCTGGATACAGGACATTCAGAAAGTAAAGACCAGGAGGAGAGGTCTGGGGTTACAGCCTCTGATTCTGGCAGCACGGCCAGACAAGAGCTGAGAAATTGACATACTTGATGCTGTGGGGCCGCTGCCCATCCGCTCTCACAGAGAAATTACTTTTTTTACTGACCATTAAAATTGGCTATAAAAAATACATACCACAGATTCAGGATGGGGATGGCACAAAGAAGGGCTCTGTTACTACTGAAGCCACTATTGGGGGCACTATTACAATTAGAGCCAATATTGTGGGCCCTATTATTCTTGGGACGACTACTGAGGACACTGTTACTATTTGGGGGCACTATTACTATTAGGGAAGCCATTACTACTGAGGGCACTGTTACAGTTGGGGTTATTACTGGGGCGCTGTTACAATTGGGCCACTACTGGGGGCACTATTACTAGAATAACGGAGGTAAAAACATATGTTGTGGTAAGCCATGTCCCTAACCACATTCCCAAATACACCCCTACTACCTGGGTGAGTATTTTTTTGTGATGGCAACCCTAATATAGCTACGTATATTGCTCAATGGAGGCCAATACAACACTCTTGAAAAAGAACCCGTTATGTATTTTGTTAGCAGGACCCGTTAATGGTCCTGCGCAGCCCAGCCATGACCCACTGATTTAAACAATGTCTTTCTTTCATTTATACTTACCCCCCCCCCCTTTCCCTGTACCAGCTCTCCCTAGATTCTTCTTCTTAATGTGTCAAGTGGGTGGTCCTCACTACTCACTGTCAATAGCCGACCTCAGACTTTATCAACAGTAATTGGTGGGACCACCTACTTGACACATTCATAGCATTTGGAACGTAATTTAAGAAAAGTCCATATAATGGAACAGGGGTTAGTTTAAACAAAAGAAAGACATAATTGGAAACATGACAGGTCCTCTTTAAGTCTCCACTGGGTGAAGAGTACCCTGTGGATATGTTCACACCCAGTATGTATAGAGCCATATAGAAATTTCTCGACATGTTGCCTATACTCTTGGGCTGAAACTTTTGGTAAATCCATACCAGGGCAGATTGGTATTTGTTTGAAACCTTCTCCACTTGTAGACGATCCTTCAGACAGTGATTGACATGCAATTGTTTGATGATCTTTCCAAAGCCCTTTTCATTCACATCTATAACCAACTTTTTGAAAGCCTTGTAGAGCTCTTTAGATCTAGGCATGGTGATGCACACATTTCAAACACAGAGCAAATTAGACGAGATGTCTTAGATGTAAAGATCTTTTCTAACGATGTTCCTCAGTGGATTTTAAGTTTGCAGGGGGGGGGGAGGGGGCATCCTTACTTTTCCCCATGATTGTGCAACTAGCAATAAACTTGAATCTGAATCGGTGGGACATGCAATAGATGTCAAAGATCCAGAGCAACCACAATGCAGGAGAAACAGATCTGAGGAACAAGAGTCCAAAGGGCAATCAGTCTACGTGATAAACTCCTGTAGTTTATAATAATTCCATCCTGCCGTATTTGGAATCACCCCCCAATGCATTACACTTGTGTTACACAGCAGCCGACCTCTAACTAGAGCTGCAGTATATAATGGTTATCATAAACAGGATACTATATGAATGAATGCAACCCCACGTCCACCACAAGGTGTCATCATTTACATTAAAATGAATGGCATAAGTCAACAACTGGTCAATAAGGCAAGTGATAAAAAAATAAGATAATTGCTGTATTAATATTCATTTCACATAGAAAGTGACCTGATTAGCTATGTGTCACTGGATGGCATGTTCATACCTTTCCTGTGTGGTTATGGAAATAGATTGCAAATAAAAAGGATTGCAAAAAACCCATGGAATCACATCCAATATGCAAACAAATGATGCATACACAAGATACAAACACATAGCATCTAAATACACATGTAGCAAACATTAACTTGACATTCAACATGTAATGATAACGGCAATGCATTGCAATGCTACGGTATGAATTGAGTTATCACAATGTGCCAGTCATGTTAATGATTGCTATATCTGTACATGGCCACAAGGGTGAACAGACCATAGAAGAACCTGTGCAGGAACATTAGATGAATCCCTTGCTTTTAAGCTGCTAATTTGATGAAAATTGGATGCTAGACATATAGTACACCCAAGTAAAGGAATAGAAGAGCCTTCACGCTGTGAAACTGAAGATACAAGCAATACAGTTCTTATAGCGCCCCCCTATAGGAGCTCCAAATGTTGGGAAATGCCCCGCCCTCTTCAGTGACACAATGGCATGGCTAATGCATCACCGGCCCAACGAATAAGGCATAATGAAAAAAGAGAGGGCCAGAAGAACAGGCTGACAAAGAAGGGTTCAGGTGGCTAAGGGACAGGAGACAAGGTGCAATGAACTAGTGAGAGGCTACAATGCTCATGTACATCGTAATCAATTAGGACTGGGAAGACTCTATAGCAGTGATGGCGAACCTTTTAGAGACAGACTGCCCAAACTGCAACTCAAAACCCACTTATTTATTGTAAAGTGCCAACATGTCAGGGGGCGGGGCTTATCATGACGTATGATTTTAGCCCCGTCGTTCTTAAAAGGACAAGGCTGTTTCAAAATAGAGCGGGTGCAGATTTTGACTTCTTTTGGATGCAAAAATGCTGTGGAATTTGCCACGGATATTTCTGCTGAGGACATTCTGCAGCATTTCCACCTCATGTAAACATATCCCAGCAGTGATATTGACCCCCCTCCCCCCCCCCCCCCCCCAGAGCGGCCCCAGCAGTAAGGGTGCCCCCACAGAGCAGCCCCAGCGCTAATAGTGGCCCCCAGAGCGGCTTTAGTGGTTATAGTGACCCCGCACAGCTGCCCCAGCAGTGATAGTGACATCCCACAGGGGCCCCAGTAGTAATAGTGACACTTCACAGCATCCCCAGTAGTAATAGTGACATCCCACAGTAGCCAGTAGTAATAGTGACATCTCACAGTGGCCCCCAGTAGTAATAGCGACATTCCACAGTGGTCCCTGTAGTAATAGTCCCCCACCCCCCTCTGAGACCCAAATACCCCTCCCCCCCACCTCATCTGCTTGGCGCTGTTGCTGCCCCTGATCCTAGGAGCACACTGTGACATGCTTCCAGACACCTTCTCCCCTCCCCTGCTCTCGCGGAACCAAGTAGGAGACATCAGAGGAGGGGGGAGGAGGATCCCGGCTGCACACTGACATCAGTCTGCGCCGGGATCAGCGCCGCTGAGTGAATACCAGCAGGGAAGCTGCGGCACCCCTGCTGGTATTTACTAATGTGGTGAGCGGCCAACGGCGGCGAGTGCCAGCTGGGAAGGCTCTGAGTGCCGCCTCTGGCACGCGTGCCATAGGTTCGCCACCACTGCTCTATAGAGATGGCATCGTAGTGGGTACTAGGCCTGTTGTGTTCAAAATGTGCCATCCTATGATGAAGTATGTAAATTGTGTACAGTAAACAGTTTTTTGTGTGCCACGCTATTACATAAAACTCTATATCTCTATAATCCCTAGTTTAAGTGTTGGCATTTCTTTGCCACATGCACCTCTGGACATAGACATGTGTCATATATATGAAATCATATCTCACAGTTTTTTGCAGAGTATATTTTGTTAAAATAGTAACAGAATCTGCAACATTGTTGCATAAAGGAGTGGCTTGAGTACTCGTGTTTTGACTTTTTGTGCCATTTTCTTTACTTATAACCACTGTTATATGCAAGGTTGCATGAAGGTGGCTGTGGGCATAAATTACAAGGTGGCTGTGAATGTAGACACCTGTGCTATATGTGAATATTTTACACTTTTATCCACTATTTTCACATTGTTTTGTGCGCAAACCATTGCTTTAGAAGCAAATTTTAAGATTTAATTAAACCTAAAGAAGGACATCACTGTCAGCAGCCCGTCAAGACTACTTAATTATAATTCGATTTCAGAAAATACATACCATATGGATAGATTTTTGGCCTTTCTAATTCTGGTGATTTGATAAAGAAATGTGAATATGAACATAGACAGAAGTGTTATATATGAACTGTGCATCTCTTGAACTTTCAATCGTAGGAAGTGTTGTACATCTAATTTTCTGCCCGAGTCACACTTGCAGCCACACATATGAATTGCAAGCATGTTTTAGAAATTAGACGTTGAGGCGAAATTGCAGGAAGGTGTCTGTGTGTCTAAAGTGCTGAGTTAAAAAACATCTGTTCTGGAAACCAGAGATGACCAAAAATCCCTGGAGAGAAAGGGTTAAACAGAGGTACCTCTTTCAATGATCTATGATCTAAATGTAACACCAGGCGTGCCTACTGTATTTGACATTGGGGCCTGGAGCCATATGTGCAGTCATCTCCTGTGTTATCCCCAGCTCTGATTCACACCCTAAATATGTGAGCAAGAAAATAACATCCAGGTGAAGAATGCAAAGGAAGAATCCTCCTATTTCTCAGCTATGTCAAATATTCACTTGGCATTTTTTAACATGTAGCTGAGATGATTGCAGTGCAAACTAATGCTGGCTTCAACAGAACTTGCCTATATATCCTCCACCAGAAGAATGATAACATCATATAAACTGGTGAATACATATTAGCGGGGCTAGATTCCTTGCAAAAATAACACTGCCGGCTTGTCAGCACTTCATTTCAGTGTATATGGCCGTGAAAAACGACTAAGGTTGGGATTTAAAATGCTAACATTATGTCATTGAGTAATTGAAGGTTTTCTCTTGTTAGCTATAGTCCCTGTAGAAGAAGCCTGTCAGGTCCAATCATCTCTTCCTTGTAATGACAATCGTCCCCCGAGGCGCGGATGCATAATGAAAAACTTTTGAGAATAAAAAATGAAGCAACGATTACATAGAGTTTTAGTCCATCAATGACAGATTGCTGGGTAATACTCACCGCTCATTCTTCCTATACTTATATATCAACTTCTCCAACAAATATGACACCATAGCATCACACAAGTGACTGTACATGTGCAGTAAATGCAAACTACTGTGGTCACAAGAAGCAGAACTATGGAACAGCACTGAAAACACAAGCACAATGTATGACTTGAGGGGCAGATGTGGCCCCTTAATGATATATGGTTGCAGCAGGTGAATGCACACAAAACATATTGTATATGTGCCATATGTAGTCATGTGAAAAAGTAAGGACTACATCAAGTTTATTTTTTAAAATATGTGTCAATATTGAAGGAAGGGACCCCTGGGTGGTAGAGCCCTGCAGTAGATTCAGAGATAGGGGGTCACCTGGTTCTTTGGCAAACGTCCATTGGGTACCAACTGTAGTGACCCAGAGGGTTCTACATGATTGTCAATAGGGTTTACAAGTCCTAGATACCTTGCTATGGGCCCTTAGGGGGACATAGGAGGCCTCCTGCAGGAGAAAGACACTTCTTTCCCTGAATATCAAGCTTAAGCTTGTCTGCCCAGCAACAGAAGTCTTCTGATTGGCTGCTTGCTGCTAAATTCCCTGATTGGTAAAGTGGGAGGTGATGAGCCAAGCCTAGGAAAGTGAGCAGGGTGGAGAAGGAAATGAGTCAGTGGAGGGAGAAAAAGTGTGAGAAACGACAGGAAGTGTGAGAGTTAGTTGATGGAGGTGTTAGAGAGAGGAGGTGCAGCAACTTAAAAAGTCATCGGAGGTCAGAAGTTGGAGGAAGGTGTCAGGAGCAAGGCACAATGAGAAGTAGTGAGCTGACAGCGCCCGAAGTGGGAGCGATGTCTTTTTCAACCCGGTCGTAAAGAATCAGAGTCAAGGCAGGCCCCATGGAAGCTGAATGAAAAGGGAACTTCTTAACCGTGAGTGTAACTTGCCCCTGTGCAATTAAGAGATAGTGGGAGTACAGTCAACCCTGCGTTAGGCACTCCATTCTGCCACAAATAACCCTCCAGAGCAACCCCCCAGATAACTGAGACTGGCGGTCTCATCTTCTCTAAGAGAGAGAGAAGGAATCAATGTGTGCAATCTTTTCTCACAGAGAAGCTGCTGAAGTTAATGCTAATTAAAAATCGGCAAAGTGGGAACTGTTTTGTTAACTCCTCAAGCGCTGAGTAAACTGTGTACCTTTAGTTTACCTCAAGCTATGTGGACTGGTCTCAATTTTCTCCACTGCAAACACGTGACCACCCCCCAAAGGTACTGGCATCACAATTTGACATTACCTGAACTGTATAGGAGTATATTGCAATCCGCCAACTTCACGAGTAGCCATTTTAGTTGGAGTAGCCACCACTGTGACCATGCTAAAGTTAGTACTTCCACTCAGGCTAGCTCTGCCCCTTCTGCTCGCTGCACACCAATGGTGGGAAGGAACCTCTCTTCTGCTGAGGGGTTGGCTCTGGTACAAGGATCTGAAGCTCTGCCATGTACATCTTGAAGTGCATCCGGTCACACTTCTGCATCATAAAGGAAAGCGGCTTGTGAAGAGACATCGTGAATGAGCTGGCCATGATGCTGTTAAACTATTTATTCCAACAAAAATGGAAAAGAGCTTCCCAGTTTTCGAAGGTTAACTCTTAAACGTTACAAACATATAATACACAGACCTTTAGGGAACAACAGGTGTGAATGTCCCACTCACTGTCGATCACGAGGACAGTCTTTTATTAAATTTGCAATAATTGGAATTAAAGACACTTGAGCATAAACAAATGCTGCCACAAACAAACAGGGCAGAATGGAGTCCCTATATTGTCCACTTAGGGTGCTTTTACACGGGATAACCAGATGCCAACAGGTCATTCCAGTGATGATACTTTTACACAGGAACAATCATCGCTAGTGAATCGAGGCGGAGTGGGCGGGGATCGTTCTGGCCAGTCTGTCGCCATTCAGAGGAAACGGGCAGTCGTTCATAGATGAATGGCTGTCGGTTTACACGGGCCGATCCGTCGTTCAGTTTTTATGCATGCAGACAAATTTATCATTCATCGTTCAATCGTGCATGCATTTAGACTGAACACTAATCAGTCAGATTCTCAGTGATCGCGGGAATCTGAACAATGTTTTAGCCCATGTAAAAAGGCCCTTACTCTAGAGGGTAATCAGAATACACATAACAAGTTCTCAGAGTTGAGGTCATCACTTTCTAGAAAAGGTGTGTACAACTCTTAATGCTCCGCTTACATCAGAAACTGAGCAGTGGCCCTGTATCAAGTCCTCGGTATCGCAGTCAGAAGAGAGGTGCTCACGATGGCGGCAGCAGGTTCACGCGGGTAGTCACGGACCTCTGAGGGCTCATGTCCATGGGCAGCTTTGAATTCCAGGAATCCTCGTGGGGCACCCATGCGGATGATCTGTAGTTCAAGTTGCCCATAGACAATCATGGGCGCCTGCAGCTTAATTAAAACATGCAGATTTGTTTTGTGGACCTTCTGGTCCAGAAAACAAAGTGCAGCATGCTCCATTGTGCCGCGGATCCCACAGGGACGGCTTCCATTGAAGTCAATGGAAGCCATCTGATCTACGGCACACCCACAACTGTCACTGTGGTGTGCTGCCGATACCACAGGAAAGCAGGAGATTTGAAAAAAAAATCTCCACTGCTTATGTGCGGGGATCGTGCCGGACGGCGGGCCCGTGCACATCCCGACGTGCCCGGCAACATCCACAGAGGAGATGGTGAAAGACCCGCACGTCTAGCAGAGGATCCGGACTGGTAAGTAATGTCCTCATGCCGTGGGCAGGGTGGGATACCGCTGGCGGGGCTCCAGCCCAAGGAATCCGACCCGCCCGTGGACACGAGGCCAGAGGCTGAATCTGGATGGTTTGGGGATACCCCTGAAAATTGCTAATCTTCTCCTTACAGGCCTCGGCCAAACAGGTGCTGTATCCTCTCTGCAATACCTTCTGGCATGAACTGCACGCAGCATCAGTGCACCTGTTTTTGGTGCTTGCTTCCCCAGGTGTCCTCACAACCCATGTGACTTGCCACAGACAATACCAGCCCAGGCCATTACAGTCCATAGGGAGACTTAAAACACTTACATACATGACCACTAAAGGCCGCACTTATACGACAAAAAGCAGAAATACAATTGTAAGCAGGAATACTGGAAGAATATGACAGGCAATGTACATAACACTGCGAAAAATACTATGAACACGGTACTCACAAACCCATCTGCATAGCATACCCCCTACAATATCAGGGTTTGATCTTCATTCAAGATAAAGATTTAAGACTTATATGAAGATAAAAGTGAGTAAATTAAACAAAAGAAAGTTAACAAATTGACTTGGCAATAACTTATTAACCCCTTTCCAACCACACCAACTAAGTTAACAGATCCCTGTGCCTGCAACCTGTTAATTTATGTAATTTGTTTTTTGGCACTGTGCAACCCTGTACACAGAGCCCAGAGGTGTAAATTAAAGCGTGACATTAGATATTTTCTCCTTAGGGAGAGCACTGTCTCACTTATTTGCATTAGAGATTTCATCACAGGTATTACCTGTGCAGAAGGGCTGGGAAGCATGCAGGGAAGACACAATGTGTGTCCTCGCTGCATGTCTGTGCATACAGATTACAGGTAACAGTGATCTGATCATTGTTATCATTAAAGGGGCTTTATCACTTTGTACTATTGATGACAAAGCAATTGGCTTTGATCCCCTGCTTGGTTCCCAGCACTGCTGTCACTACAAAAGACGCAGAAAGCCCTGACCATAGTGCATCAGACCAGATTGCTATTGCAAGCACGGCTCCCATTGAATTCAATCCCATTACATCACTGTTTATGAATGATCTATATGTGTGAAGATAGCAGAGAACACACAGATGTGTTATCTTTAAGGCTCTATTCAGATTTCTATCAGCGCAATCCTTCCACAGCTCCATCCTAAATGCCAGAAAAAATAGTGAAGTAAGCTGCGCTAGTTCTTCCGGCAAAGTGACGGAAACCAAATTAAAACCCATAGTAGCCAATAAATAAATAAATATAGTTAAACATAAAAAAACATTGATTTCGACCCGGTCACGTGAGCCTGGCCTAAGAAATAGTGTTGAGCTAACTGAAACAGCTGAACCCTGTTTCAGGTCAAAACTTTTAGTACGGCACAGACCTGAACCTCAGTTGATTTGTCTCAGCTGAACCCACTAAAATATTGTCTACTATATTATAGAAAGGGGAAGGAAGAGGGATCACATGATCCTAGGATAGCCCATAATGCCTTGCAAACAGTTCCTCTTATTCCTCTTCCTCTTCTTATTCTTCCCCTACTTTTCCTTCTTCCTCTTCCCCTTTTTGTTCTTTATTATCTTTGCTTTGAAAACAGCTCAAACGTACTTGGACTCCTATGTGATCTAAGAGTGTTATACAGGGCTTTTATGGCTCTGAAGTTCTGGTTTAGTTCAAACTAATTTGGACTAAACCAAACTTTTTGCTGAAATTCGGCAAAGCGGCCAAACTGAACTTTTCAAAAGTTCGCTCATCACTACTAAGAAATAAAAAAAAATCAACTTTCGAATGTAGCATTTCAGCAGGTGAAATTTTGGTCTGCTTATGAAGGCCCAAAACACCTTCTGGTCAGAAAAAGGTTAAACAAGGAGTTAATTTGGCATTTCCTTCTGTGGGTAAAAAAAAAAAAAGAGTACATCTTCAGCTCTAATACCTGATATTGTCCACTTTGGCAGAAACAATTTCTAGTTGGTAATTGCTATCAATCAGTTTTTCACAATGACTGGGAAAAGGTTTTCCCACTCTTCCTTGGAGAATTATTTCAACTCTGATGTTTCAGAAGTTCCTTGATGGGTTTCCACCTCAAGTTCTTCAAGTGAACTGAAAATGTTCCCTCCATTCAGATATAATTTGTACAGACCCATGTTTTAAAATATCAATGGTTTTAGAAAACTAACTGTAGGTTTGATGATTAAAGGGGTTGTACATCTCTTCACTATTGATGACCTATGCTCAGAATAGGTCATAAATATTGGATCAAAAGGTGTCTGCTGTTTGGGACCCCCACCAATTAGCTGTTCTCCAGGCAGCTGTTATTGGGTACAGAGCAGGAAGCAGAGAGCTCCACACTGCAGCAGTCCGAGTTAGTAATGCAAGCACAGCTCCCAATGCGCTCAATAGGTCCTTAATTCTAATTTTAGGTTGTTAAGACAGTGATAGGAGTACTATTCACATAGAGCAAAATGGCATATCTGTGAACCTTCCGCCTGATAAATTATAAAGGTTTGCTTATCTGCCCTATAATAGCTTCCAGAGTCAAACTTTGCGCTGGTCACTCTGGATAGCAGAGTCTAAGGAACTGGCAGGTTTTCACATTTTAACCCAGACACAGAGATCTGGTCTTTGCAGCTGGGAGTTCCCAGGCTGCACCTGACGATTAGTTGCCAACTGGCAGTACAAGCAGGAGGAGAAAAGAATCAGTACTGTTAGACAGCATAAAGAATATCTAGGCCGTAACCCCTTAGCAAATTACAGACTCTTTACAGTCATCATTGTCCCCAATCTCTTCCTTATCTTGTCCTGATCTGGATACCAGAAACATTATAAGAAAACTGTCAAAAGTTCCCTAGACAGAGCAGCACCACCTGCATGCAGAAACCTTGGCACATGCTTCAAACATGTTTCTTCCAGTGGTGTTCTACATGTGCTGAACGCCTATGGAGAAAATCACATGCCAGCAGATTTCCTCCATTGCAAGTTCATCACTTATAACTTTGCCCTTCACCCTATCTACTTCACCACTCTCATCTCCTCACTATCCAATAAACCAAAACAACATTTTTCACTTATCCACTCATTCCTTAGGCCTAAAGTCCAGCCGCCTATGATGGATCTCAGTGCTCAAGACTTGGCCACTTATTTCAAAGAGAGAACTAAGAACATCCAGCAGGAAATAATCTCCCAATCCCAGAGTAGCTTCGATCCCCTTCTCTCCTACATCTCCTCTAGTTCATTATCAGCATTTGACCCAACAACAGAAGAAAAAGTCTCCAGGCTTCCCTTTTCTTCTTGCCCTACTACCTGTACAAGTGCCCCAGGGCCGGATTTAGAAACCATGGGGCCCTGGGCAAAGGATTTGGTGGGGGCCCTTGCTTTCCCCTACAAACAGCTTTCGCAAAAGCCCCTAATTAAAATTAGCAAAAATTAAAAATTGAATGTGGTTTAATTAGCAATGAAAGATATTTTTTGTTGTAGCAATTTGGATATTTGTTTTTACAAAAGAATCTTTAAAATAAATAAAAAATTACTTAAAATTAGTACATAATAATATGCTAACTGAACTTAGTATACTATACACACTTGACAGAGGGGAATGATTTTCATTTTTTTTATTTAACAACAATGTTGCGTGTTTTCGAAATTGCGAAATCTGAAATTATTTCTGAAAAGTCTATCTGACGCAATATATCTGATGAGATCTGGTGAGATAATTGTGTGAAAGTTTAGTTTAACTTCGGTCATTGATCTTCTTAGGGCTCAGTCACACGGGCGTTTTTTGACCCGATTTGCAGATGCGTTTGCGATCTGCAAATATATATACCCAATGCTTAGCAATGGGATCGGTCACATGGCTGTTTTTATGCGGATGTGCCGAAAGCTATATGACACAACGATTTGCAGAACGCATGTAACTACGTTCTGCGCAAATTGTTGTCCTTGTATATGCGCCCAATGGGGCTGGCGGCAGCAGTGCCGACTCCATTGAGAACATATACTAAAGATCGTTCTCCTCTGCCACAGCTGTTACAGCTGTAGCAGAAAAGAACGATGTTCTCCCATTGAATTCAATGGAGCCGACAATACAGCCGGCTCCATTGAAAGCAATGGGCTGCCGGCAAGCGCTGTATTAATTTTCGCGGAAGCGCTTCAAATATAAGCCCTTCCCTGAAAACCATCCAAAAAAGTGTAAAAAATAAAAAAATATATATACTCACCTTTTTGCAGCTGCCGGAGATCAGCCGCGTCCAGCCGGCTCTTCTCCTGAACTGCTTTCTGTAGTATTCAGCAGGCGGGGATTTTAAATCCCCGCCTGCTGAATGGGCTGCCTCTGATTAGTCACAGCCCTCAGCCAATCAGAGGCAGCTCTCACTCACCCATTCATGAATTCATGAATGGGTGAGTGAGTGCTGCCTCTGATTGGCTGAGGGCTGTGACCAATCAGAGGCAGCTCTCAGCTATCATTCAATACAGCGCTTGCCGGCAGCCCATTGCTTTCAATGGAGCCGGCTGTATTACCAGCTCCATTGAATTCAATGGGCGAACATCGTTCTCCTCTGCCACAGCTGTGGCAGAGGATAGCGGGCAGCGCCCGTGTGGCCGAGCTCTTTGGGCTGATAAACGCTGCTAGCAGCTTTTTTTTTAGCCGTGATTCTAGCTTCGGTAACACGATTTTTTGTGTGCATCAGTTTTGCGCACAAAAAAAAAATCGCATGAAAAACGCCCGTGTGACTAAGCCCTCAATCTGTTCTTGATAAGTTTCATTTTTGAGAAGGATTGCTCTGCAGTGCAATTCGTAACCATCCTAGAAAGGTAGATTCTCAGGGCAAAAGGTATCCTTTATGTTTTTTTTTATCATGTAATGGTTTGTAGAAGAACAATTCGTAACAGCTGTTAGGGTCACAGGCTTAAGAAAAAACTTTCGCGAACTCTGCAAACCGATTAAGCTCATCTTCCAAGTAATTCTCGAGATCCTCAGTATAATTACTGACTAGCTTCTTGGCTCCAGAGCAAATCTCTTCAGGAGTAAGAAAGCCTAGTTTGCCAAGAAAGTCGAAACGTGAGCAAATTAACTTAAATTAAGTCGCCGTTCAAGCAAAGCTGAGAACTGACCAATGACATGTAGGAAGGAGTTTATGCGGAAATTATCAAAAGCGGAGAGCTCAACCCAGAAGCGCTGCCGCAATGCAGGGGTTGTAAACAAACATTTACATCCTGTCCAGCCGCTACTCGGACGCCTCTGCCCTGTGCCAGTCACTGCACTGGCTGCCCGTTAAATACAGAATTCAATTTAAACTCGCTACCTTCATCCACAAAGCCCTCCACAGTGCAGCGCCCCCCTATATCGCCTCCCTCATCTCAATCCATCAACCAGCCCGGGCTCTCCGCTCTGCTAACGAAACCAGATTGAGCGCCCCTTTAATTCGAACTTCTCATTCCCGCCTCCAAGACTTCTCCAGAGCAGCACCGGTCCTCTGGAACGCACTACCAAAGGCTACCCGAGCAATCCAGGACTCGCAGAACTTCAGGCATGCTCTAAAAACGCACCTCTTCAGGGAGGCATACCGCATTCCCTAAACAAACCCCTCTGTACTCCGCCTGATAACATGCTCCCTGACCTGCTGACTGCAATCCCTGCTAGCCATCATAAACCGCTCCTGCAGTCATACTGTTTCTGCCGTCACACGGCTAAATGTCTGACCATTGTCTATGTGTATATCACCCCTCACTCTCCACCTCGCCATACAGTGCACATCTCCTGTCCCTTTACCTTCTGTATCACCCCATTACTTGTAGTATGTAAGCTCGTTGGAGCAGGACCCTCACCCCTATTGTTTCCATCAATTGATTACTTTGTAACCGTGGTTCTGTAATGTTTGTACTTTTGTCTTTCTGTATTCCCCCTGTCTATGTAAGCGCTGCGGAATATGTTGGCGCTATACAAATAAAGTTTATTATTATTATTTACTTTATGCTGGTGTGGTTGCCGGTACTCATTTGTACCGGACAATTGAGTTTTGTTGGAAGTTTGAAGAATATCGTTTCAGAATGTGGCGTATATTCCAGTCTCTAACATAGACATCTGATCACACAGGCCACTCGCAGTGCAATGGATTTCAGTTTTTTCATCGAGGTCTTTGGTGATGCTTTTCAAAGAATCTACAATAGCTGCATACCCATACACAAGTGCTTTTGTGGCATCAGCCTGGCAATACCATCGTGTCATGGAAATTTTTTGAGGTAGAGAAAATTGATTTCCCTTTAAGATTCATGGAAAGAATACGTAGAGTTCCTCAAAACAGCAGAAAAATCGAACAGCTGCTGGATAGCACTCCGCTGCTTCTTTTCCCATGAGATTTAAGATGTGGGCGGCACAAGTTACCCAGATTCCCTTGGAATTTTCGCTCTAATCTTGGCTTGAAGACCATTAAATTTCCCACTCATGGCTGCTGCATTGTCATATGACTGCCCTCAACAATCTTTAATATCTAGTCCATGTTCTTTGCCCTTCATCGGATGATGAATCAAGCGATAGGGAGTAATACTTTGAATGTTTGATGCACTAAACTATTTCCTGCAATACCCTATTTTCCATCATTTTGACGGGTTTGTTGTAGATAGTTGGTGATAAATAGTTGGTGTGTCCAGATTTTCTATTCACGTTCTTCTGAATGTATAATTTCATTATATTCTGCTAGAAGCTCTAACATTCCAAGATAGTTTCCACTTGAAGGGAATCCGACTTTTTATCTGTACCCCAGAGTGCCAAACCGCGTTCACATAGAAGTGTAATGACAGAGACTGAGCGTTTTAGAATTTCTTTCCAATAGCTAACCATTTCTCTAACTTTTTTGGCATGTTCCATGTCAACATGCCCTTTTTCGGCTGATTTTCGTGCAAATGCCATGATAGATTACATGTGTTCCTTCAACTGTTCATGTTCACGCAAATGGCTTGTCACACATATTGATCATTCATATTAGTTCCTTTACGGTAGTTTTAATTTATATGTTACGTTTATTGGATGTCTGTGTTTTCTAACAAACTGTGTATTTTGTATCCTTTATCCCATACATATCCTAACTATTCAGCTAAAAAAAAATGTTTACATAATGACAACCTGAGTGTCTAAAATTTAGTGAAAAGGGGACTAATTAAATTAAATCAGTCTGCCTGAGGGCTTGTTCACTTGACCTGTTTCCTAGCTTTGAAAATTGCAACATACCCCATGAGCAATGTTCCCTATGGAGATTTTGCATTCATACTCAAAGTTAGCTTTAGATGAGGGTGGGAGACTTTGTAGTTGTAACTTAGTTGCATAGAAAAAAAGTTCCTTTGAATGCCCCCCCCCCCCCCCTCATCCTAATTAAATTCTATCTATCTATCTATCTATCTATCTATCTATCTATCTATCTATCTATCTATCTATCTCATATCTATCTATCTATCTATCTATCTATCTCATATCTATCTGTCTATCTCATATCTATCTATCTCTCTATCTCATATCTATCTATCTATCTATCTATCTTTCTATCCTGATCTATCTATTCCTCACCGAAAATAAGACAAGGTCTTATATCAATTTTTGCTTCAAAATATTTAATTTTGTTAAATTTCTAGCTGCCTGGACACTATTTAAATTGACTTTTTTTAATTACCGTAACTAAAACTAAGTCACCTTGGTGACTGCAAAAATATATATATATATATCTTCGGATCTATTCCATAAGCCTGAGGAAAAACCCTGAATAGGTTAAAAGGTATCATATCTGCAAGATTACTTGGTTTCTCTTGCTGAGAACAATCACACTTTATAAAATGACATGGCTACCAAAGAGTCCCCTCCAACACATACAGTAGCCGTGATATATGGCCTGTTGATTCGAGAGACCTTCACAGCAGATCCCAGTTTTAAACAGGCTTGGGCAACACAATCTCACAAAATGACTGGCAGAAGGCGTTTATCTTCACACACAAACTATCCATGGCTTGTGCAGCTCAAAAAAAAAAAAACTACAAAATATTGACTAGGTGGTATAGATACCCAACTTGCCTACATGCCATTTTCCTTTCTGTGCCTCAGGTATGTTGGTGCTGTGGAACTGATAGGGGCAATATGACGCATGTCTGGGGGAGTTGCAACCTGTTGCAATCCTTTTTGAACAAGGTATTCTCTACATATAATCGAATTAGCCAGAAAAGGATAGACAATACCCGCCAAATGGCCCTTCTTTCCATATTGCCTGGATCAATTAGTGTACAGAAGGAAGGGCCTACTTCGCTTTTTCCTGGCAGCAGCTAGAACAGTCATCCCGCGCTTTTCGCAAAGCACCGTTGTTCCCTCGATGTCAGAATGGCAGCAGGAATTGTCCCACATAGGCCATATGGGGGAACTGTGCACAGAACACTCCAGAGAAACTGATACATTTCTGTCGGTGTGGCAACCATGGATTGACTCTGAATCATCACTGGAGCTCCGCAACCGATTTACTTAAAACTCACATAAGACTCAGAGTCGTCCAGCATCCTTTGCTAGAAGACAGGGGTTTCTATCTTGAATCCTCTTCCTCACCCCACCAACCCCCCTTCCTTTTACTTTACCTATATATCTGTTCATTTTTTCCCCTGTACAGTTTTCTTCCCTTTTTTTCCTCTTCTCTCTCCTCCTTCTCTTCTTTGATCTTCGCTTTTGGTCTTTGGTAGATTTTTTTGGGCTGGTACTAAGTTAGCTGCCTACCTCATTATTGGGATCTGCTAGCACAACACAACTCTGTAAAAGATTGGTTATGTAGGTAGTTGCTGCGTCTTTACATTGAATAGCCCAATACTCTGTGATTGTCAGAAAGTTAAGGATGACGCTGGATCCAAGTTTCTCAATAATGTCTTACCCTGTTGTTTGTTGTGTTCAAGGGTCCTCCGTGACCTACTTGTTAATTTGAATGTATTTTTATTTGCTAAAAATCAATAAAAATGATTATATATAAAATGACATGGCTATTGTAATGAATTTACTTGTCTTCCTCTGGCTTTCCGCAGCACTGAATCTTGCGGCAGTTATGTCTGCACATAACTGTCTGGCCACTGTTTGGGAATACTGTTGAGAAAACCAAACCAGTAGAACGCTGTCTCAAGTTGAACATTGCTAAAAGTTCAGTTCGGTATGAACCCATACTGAGCTTTTAACAAAGTTTTACCAAAAACAGTGGTTCAGTTCACGCAACACTGTCCAAGAGCCATAAATGCCCTGTATAATACTCTCAGAATATTATACTGGGCCTTTACGACTCTTACACAGTGTTATAGACCAGTTTTAGGGTTGTGAACTTCCTATTCTGTTCAAGCCAGCCAAACTGAACCTTTCAGAGGTTCACTAATCATCAGTTGGGAAGCTTTCCTCTTGTTTTGGGGCCATTTATAATGGTTTTACCCTTCTTTTGGCTTGTAAGTGATTTTGCTGTTTTTGAAGTTGTAGTGTTTTTATACATAGGAAATCATAAGCCTTGTTCTGGTACTTGTATATATGTAGAAGGTTTGGTTCTGGTACAGTATCAATGTAGTAAGTGCCAGAATATCTTAACCCTTTCCAATCCAATTTGTATCCTGGTTTTCCTAGGGGGCTTACTCTTTCTGTGCCGTTACACAATGGCGCTATATGCTGGCTAAAGCCAGTACTGCATGAAGTGACACATTGGATAGTGTCCGACAGCAGAGAGGCTGGCAATATACAGTAAGAGAACCCCAACGGACGTCTTCCAACATTGGAGCTGTACAGCCTTAAATCCTAACGTCTTTAGACGTCAGACAGTGGATTGGAGAGGGTTAAAACTTTAGAATGGCGGGGGCCCACAATCTTCATACAGCCCAGGCCCATGGTAAACACAATCCACCCCTGGAGGGAACACCCAAGAATCACGAGAACAGCACACCCCAAGTCCTCTGGGAGAATGGAGCCGTGATACATGGTGGATCTTCCTGAATCCCATAGAAGTGAATAAAGCCATGGTCAGGTATGTACACCCCCAATCCATTACTTGGGATCTCTGGGAGTTCTAGCAGTCGGACCCTCAGTGATCAAACATTTATCTCCTATCCACGGAGCTCTGACCATTGTAAAGATATATTCATGCTTCTGTTTTTCTATGTGTTGCAGTGATCAATTTCTTACATTTTCAAGTCACGGCAGCGGCCCTTTGTTTCAATAAAGGAGAAAAAGAAGAGTTGGAGTGTGGTTGGTCATTGGCGGACTTGCCCACCAGGAGCCTAGTGGGGCATACGGCAAGGACCTCAGGAGTTGTTTTAAACAGTTCTATAAGTTTTTATAAAAGACTAGGTGATATACCTCCGCGCTGCACAGCACTATAAGCGCAGGGATTGGTTATTGAATATTGGACTTTCAAAGTTATTTCCTTCCTCTACATAATAATTTTACCTCAGCAGTATAAGAAATAGCAACCAATAACAGCGCAGCTTTCGTTTTATCTCAGCTGTATAAAGCCCCATTTACACGCAAAGATGATCACTTAAAATTCATTCAAAAGATAGAGAGAATGACAGTTTGAGCGATCATTTTGCATAAGTTGCTAATAGGCTCTTAGTAGCTATGGAATATGTTGGCGCTATATAAATAAAGATTATTAATATTATTAGCTTCATTTGCATGTAAATCAGCCTCCCTGAGCTGAAAGCGGAAAACAACAGGTGGTCCATTATCTGCATACAGCCTCTTTGTTCTGCCATGGGACTGCAGCTGAATACAATGTTATCAGCGCTCCCGTGGAGAATCACAGCATGCGGTCCCTGCTATCAGCTGCCCAGCCGAACGATGGATTTTAAACTCAACATAAAATCATTGTTCGGCCGAAAAGCAAACAATGGTAGCATTTACACGCAAGGATTATTGTTCAAAAGACATAGTTTAAGCAAATTCTGAGCAATAATCATCCTGTTTAAATGGGGCTTAAGAAATGAAAGCTGAGCTCTAGCAACCAATCACAGCACAGCTTTCATTTTACCTCAGCAGTATAAGAAATGAAAACAAAAATTACAGAGGAAGGGCACCTGAACACGGCAGAGCCGGATTCTGCATGCGGCGACTGCATGTACCTTGTCACTTTCGTTTTCATCTGTACTGTGAATAGTCCGTAAGGTGAGCCGTCGGACATACACAGTATCATTTTTTTTACCTAGTGCTTTTCCTGCCACCTCGCCTAGCGATGATGAGGAATCCGCAACCTTTCCACAATATCATCGCGGGAGGGCCGCGGATCAGACAGCAAATGGGCAGGAAGAATCAATTTCCCATAGCATGCTATGGGTGGTATTTGCTACGGATCTGCGGTCCGGACACCCACCATTGATTTTGCAGCAAATATCCGCCCGTGGGCAGGAGGCAAAAGTTGATGATTGACCTTAATAGCCAAGTTCTGTCAGTTTTTAAGCTAGGACGGTAACATCACCCATGTAAATAAGCCCTAAGACAATGTAATCTTGCAGAATGGAATGCAGCTTTCATTTTACCTCAGAAAGAAATGAAAGCTGAGCTCTAGCAACCAATCACAGCGCAGCTTTCATTTTACCTCAGCTGAATTAGAAATAGCAACCAATCACAGTGCAGCTTTCATTTTACCTCAGCTGAATTAGAAATAGCAACCAATCACCGCGCAGCTTTTATTTTACCTCAGCTTTATTAGAAATAGCAGCCAATCACAGCGCAGCTTTCATTTTAACTGAGCTGTATTAGAAATGAAAGCTGAGCTGTGATTGGTTGCTATTGGCAAAAACAATCACAGGGGAAGTCGGTGAGTTATTGATTTTTTAATTCCGACAGTATTTGTCGCCTGGTGCTGAAGAACGCTCATGCAACATTTCACTCAAATCGGACCGAACTGGAGATTTGTATGTGACACAAACAAACAAACAAAGAGATTTCATGTTTTATACATAAGATAAATCAATAATAATAAAGCTGTAGCCGACCTTCACGCACCAAAAAGGTGTCTGTTTTTGTCATTCTTCCATTATGGGCATGAAGAAAAGATGGTGGGAAGTTGGGGTCCCTGCAGTTCTGTGCGCAGAAGAGGACATCATAATAAAGATACATTAGGAAGTGGCAGATATGACTGTTTCTAGCATATTTATGGAAAGAATGTGGCCAACCCTGGAGAAGAGTGGCGAGAAGTGTGATATAGCTAAATTTGCTACAACCATCATATCACACTAATATTTTTCCATCAGAATGGGAATTGGGGGGCAATTTCGAATGTGTGCTGGCGAGGAGGGCTGCTTTTTAGTCTCAGTCCCGCTGTGGCTGCCTCTATGGCACATGCATACAACGTGATATCATGGCCAGGCAAACTAAAAATCATTTGCAATAACAGGCAGCGATTAATAATACACAACGAGATTTTCTAATTACTGTCCTCATAATTGAAATGAATAGCAACTATTAGTGTCATCCACCATACAGTGATAACACTCATTGGGCTGTTGATCTGCTGTATGTTTAGAACATATGTCAATGGAAAGCAATCACCACATGCAATAACCTTCCATTGGGAACATTACTTTCAAGTACATCATCTATGTTATTTCTGATCTATTAATGTATTTGTATTTTGCACAAATGAAACATTTTTAAAAAAAGTAAAAAAACAGAAAACTAATTGTCTCCATATTTTAAACATTTTATACAAGTACATTAGTATTGTTCCTGACGGCCCGCCTGATAACCACTCATAATATTAAATGCCTACAAGACCCTACTTACGCTTTTTTCTATATAATTTTCGCCTTTTCAAACCAGTCTCAATGTCTTATTTATCTAATAAAGCAAGCTGTCAAGGTTAGACATTGCAATCATTTGTTGGCTATTCTAGCTCGGTAATCAATTACATGGTGGAAGGAAGTTTTCTACCTTCTCGCTCTCAGGGGGAGAATATATTTTGTCAGTAGTCTAAGCTGTGCCCCCTGATTGCCACTGAGGAATGCTGGTGTGTCTCTTTGTAAAATAAAGCCCCCCTGCTGCTCGGAGGAGTGATGGTTTCTGCTTAGTCTTTGTAGATCTTCATTCTTTTCCTCTTACATTGATTCACCTCCTTAGAATTTGTTTTTGCTTCCTTGCAAACTGTAAATAGTCACAAGAGGAGTCTGACTTGGGGGTGAGGGGTAATGTGTGGGTTTTGGAACATATAACTTTTTGCCCTCTGGGCAAGTTTAGTATCTAGTTACTCCAAATTGGAATATTTGTGAGAATTAAAGGAGTTGTCCCAGTTATGAAAGGGCATTCTAAGGGGTTCCCCATGGTGCACAATAACAAAGCTGCTGATACTCACCTCTTCCCACTCCCTGCTTGTCTCCCGCTGGTGGCTCCAGTCTCTGCTGTGTTGGTGCTTATAGACTGCAGTCAGTCTGTGATGTCTCATGAACCTGGCATTGCAGCCAATGACAGCACTTAGTGACTGCAGCCGCTAAAGAGGACGTCAGCAGGGAGACCGAAGCCAACGGCAGGGAATGAGGACCCATATTTTACATTATGGAGGACCCTTTAGGATGCCTTTTCATAACTCAGACAAGGATTATTCACATATTACTAGTGCAGCATATTGTGTTTCCATATTATGCTTCCAAATGTTTCCTACCAAATTTGATGGCCAAATTGTAAGTCACATAGAAAGTCTTTATCCACATTAGAAAAAAATCAAGCAATCTGAGTGACTTTGACTGAGATCTGGTCCTCAGTGCTAGACTAGCTGGAGCCAGTAATTCAAAAACTGTCAACCTCATGGGGTTTTCTCATGCAACAGTGTTGAAAGTTTACTGAGAATGGTGTGATCGAGGCAAAAACATTTAGCAAAAGTTGATTGTGTGGATGTAAACAACTCGTCAATGAAAGAGGTCAAAGTGGGATCTCAAGAATGGCTCTGACCAGCAAGTAGTGCACAGCGAATAAACTGTAGCTAAATACAAGGCTGGTGCCCAACTAATATGTTCAAATGCACACCTCATTGTTCCTTAGTACGGATGGGCTATAACAGCAGGCGATCACTTCAAGTGCCATTGCTGTCCAAGAGAAACAGACCCACAAATTGGGTCCCTGATAGAGATGAGCGAACGTACTCGTTACGAGTACTTACGCACCCGAGTACCGCCATTTTCGAGTACTTCAGTACTTGCGCGCAAAGATTCGGGGGGCGGCGTGGCGGCACGGGGGGTAGCAGTGGGGAGTGGGGGGGAGAGGGAGAGAGAGAGGGCTCCCCCCTGTTCCCCGCTGCTACCCCCCGCACCGCCACGCCTCTCCCCACCCCCCGGCGCCCCCCGAATCTTTGCGCGCGAGTACTGAAGTACTCGAAAATGGCGGTACTCGGGTGCGTAAGTACTCGTAACGAGTACGTTCGCTCATCTCTAGTCCCTGAGTAACAGAAAAACATCACCTGCTCAGATGAATCTAGATTTCTGTTGCACCATGCTGATGGGAGGGCCAGAATTTGATGAGAGCTGCAAGAATCGACAGACCCTTCCTGTCGGGTGTCAACAGTTCAAGCTGATGGAGTTAAAGTAATGTTGGGAATATAAGCCAACTTCAGGCTCACCAACTAGGCCGCGGAGAATGGGCCTGCCTACTAACATCATGTCTGGCCTACTCACAGCTTCTGCAAGCAACCTGAAGCCATAACAGTCATATGTCCTGTCCCTTGGAGTAAGATGGGCCAGCAGTGGAGAGAAGAGATAGTACCACATCTTTTGCTTTAACAGTTCTTTATTAAAGAAACTTTTGAGATAACAGTAGTAACAGGCAATCTGTTACTTGGTGGCAAGTAAGAGATTGCTTTGCTCTATACAGTAGTCAGATTACCTAGAGATTACACATGTGGACAAACTTGGGTTCTTTCTCACTGGAAGCAGCTTGGTACTTGACATGGTAATACCACTATGCTAGCCATGTCTGTGTAAGGGGGGTGAGCAGTGCCCCACTATCCCTCTTACTGATAGCGGCCGCTCTGACTAAAGGCTCTGGTCGTTGGGAATAACCTCTCCACCCAGTCAGACAAGATAGGGGAAGTAGAGGGAGGTCAGGGACTGAAAGGCACTCCAAGCACCAAAGAGGTCAGTGCAGTGGCAGGAGAAAGTTTGATCAGGTACTTTAAGCACTGAACAGGAGAGGCGCATAGAGTATGGAGTGCAGAGGAAGTGCAGCTTCCCGAGTGATGGTACTAGTGAGAGAGATCCCCCACAGCAGGGAAGAAAGGGTCCAACACCCCCCTTCCTTCCCCCAAGAAGGAACACAAAAGTTCTTGGCACTGTAGGAACCATGTAAAAAGAAGGACCTGTGGCACAGCGAGAGAAAGAGCTGTGAAAGGGACTGTGGCAACCAACAACCATATCTGCTCTGCGTGGGAACCCACTACTCAAGGCACTCCTATTAACATACATTAGACACACCTCCCAACACACACAGTCATCATTGCCATATCCTGTTTGCACGCCATTACAACTTGTACAGTCATGTTTATGAAAGTGACGGTATCACAACAACTTGAAATAACCTTAATAAATTTACAATAATTTTCCGCAATTAACTCAGTTTTAATGATAAATGAAGGCTAAACTGTTAGGGAGTCAATCTGCCTGTGCAGACCCTTATATGGGGAATGTTTTGTTGTCTCTCTTTTGGATCTTCTAAAACTTATGGGTGGATGCCACAACAAATTGCTATGGTTCTGATGGCCAAAAGAGGTCTAATGCAGTACTTGATGGGTATCTCTACTAAAGAGACCATTCAGTGTAGATAGCTTCCTCTGTGCCTATGTCTATATAACAGATACCCATGCCATAAGGGTTACTATAGAAGAGCTTATAAGGTCATACAGTAAATGTTGAATAGAGTACAGTTACATTGAGTCAAAGTGTATGATTGTGGCACTAATTTGCCCAAAGTTGCATTTTTCTGAAACTCTTGTTACATATAGTTCATGTATGATAGGAGTGGATGGTAAATGTTCTAAGATGTTCTATACATTTGGCCAAAAATAATGGGAAATAGAGGTCATCAAAAAGGTCAGCACTGATATTTAAATGCAGATGCAATACAGACAGCAGTCTTTACCATGACTGGCACATCATTATAACTTGATTCACGGCATTATTGTACATTGTAGTTGAGTTATTATAATGCGTTCTATGTCAGGATACCATTTGCTATATCTGTATCATACAGTCATAGAGTTGTTTTGCCATCACAATCTATAGGATGGTTAGGCTACGCCTATAATGTATTGCATATCATACTGTATTTTTTCACCATCAGCGCTTTACAGATTAACACTTTGTATTCTATATAGTAAGTGCAGTTAAATTCTGCTCTCTAGGGGGCAGCAGTGCTTGATGTGAAACGATTTACATTGTTTATTAATAGGATATAGTATACAAAATGTGCCAGGCGTGTGTACATATATTATTAAATAGATCATTTTTGTTACGCCATGTTGTTAAATGAGGTTATTAGAAGCTTAGAATATTTCAATCCTGTGAAATATATAAAGTGTAGGCTCTAGTATGGAAAAATGTACCTGTTCGCCACTAGGGGGAGCCTGCATATTATCACCATTACTACAAATGACATCAGCACTGGTGAAATTCTTCCATTCACCTCGCTGCCAAAACGTTTGACATCTTCTTAACCTCGCTGTGCTTTTTTGTTTTTTTTTACTATCCAAAGTAAAGTATAGAGAGAATCCATGAGTTAACAATTATTAATAAGTCATTAACACACCTGTATCCCTGTTCCACATTTATAGTTATTTGGTATCTGTCTGATATAGACCCTGCTGAGAGATTATAGTTACAACTATATTTACATTGACATAAATACATTTTAAGCAAACTGTTTAGGGGACAATGTAGCAGAGCTGGAGTTGTTTATTTTAATACATTATTCAATAGGTTTAAAGGGACTTCCATGGCCGAGCCCATCAATATGTATTTATGGGGTCCAACTCACAGGATAAACATGATCAGCCCTGTGAGACCTCCATAACTTATCCAGGCACATCAGCCTGTCCGTAAGTGTGGCTGTGCCTGGTACTTCAACTTACAGATGTGTTTTTCCTTAGCTTGACTCTTAATGTGATGTGATATTGTGGTGTGCTGTGCTATCAGGGTATTTCATTTACACTTTAAATTACTTTACAATGGCCAAAGCCATCTTTTAAGCGATAATCGTTGCTTGTTAATGTGTGCCCATCATGCACTTACCGTGCACTTTTCGTCCATCACTGAGTTTAGCTCAGCTTAAAATCCATCATCCCTGATAAGAGGGACTGCAGGCTGAGTTCTCTGTTCTTTTTCAGCAGGTGTCCAGCTGGAGAACAATAGTGATGTATTTGGAGAACAATAGCGATGTATTTAGAGAACCGACCACCCGCTGCTCTCTAAATACATGCACATGAAGCTAGTTAGCTACTAATGGGCTGATTAGCCCATTAGTAGCTAATGCAAAATGATCACTCTAAACTGTCAGTTTCTGATGAATTTTGAGCGATCATCTGTGTGTAAATGGGGCTTAATAGAAGAGAACATTAGCTTTTTAATGGGTTAAGATAACGTTCTGCACCATGCTATCACGATCAGTGTAAAATTTGTGCCAGCTGTAAGCCTATTCAGGCCTATACTTCTTTTCTGACCCACAGAAACCCCACCATCCACACATGTATGGTCTAACCTATGCCTAGGCCTTCAATGTTCTTTTCATGGAAAATCCCTTTAACTGCAAAAAACACTGTTAAAACAGTGCAACACCATGATGGGTTGTACAGTAATTGAGCATCATATAAATTTACCTGCATATGTTTATGGAATTATGGTCTAACACCATTGCCCGGAATAAGTTCTCGGATCAATGCCCTATCTCTAAATATCTTTTACATTACTTGTAATAGTTTTATTTTTTTAAGACCATCATCCAGGCATTTTCAGCTTGTACAAGGAATCCATCATCCTGTGGCAGACAGTTCCACAGGAGCAACAATCTTGCGGGACACTATGACAGGAATAATATGTTGTCAGTGCAATATTTGACCATGTATAGAATTAAATAGCTGTTGCACTACTAATAATAAACCCTTATAACAACAGCTGCGAAAGAGAATCTCCTACAGTATTATTTAAAGTGTTTAATATTTCTATTTACTTCCAGCTAATATCTGGCCGCAGCGTATATTGCAAAAAAAAGGAAAGGGCTGTGTGTGAAACCACCATAAGGCTGCCTTCACACATGAGATTTGAGCTGTAGAAATTCTGTTGCAGAAGTTCCATTGGGTTTCTGCAGATGGCCAGAGTTAACAAGCTTTGCAGAATTTGGCAAGTTTTTAGTTGTAGTTTTTGTATATGTACTGTATTTCTCCGTATTTTGCTGAAAAACTGCACCGTGTCTTACACAGGAGATGTACGTTTTTTGTTGGAAACTTACATAATTTTTGGCTGCAAAGTACTGCTCACAGGTGTGTGGGAGCCCTTTGGGCTCTGTCACACTACCGGAGAGGGGAGGCAGAGCAGCGGCATGCAAAGCAGCCGCACGGAGAAGCAGGGCAGCGGCGCACAGAAGCAGGGCAGCGATGCGGCTAAATGAGTATGCCTGCACCCTCACACATACACACTACACACACACATATACATTACACACACAGCACATATACAGTACATACATACAACACATCAGCCATCTCCTCTCAGCGCTTGGTCCCCATAGCAACCTGTAAACAGCAACCTCTCGCGAGACAGCGGGAGTGCTGTGATGAGCTACAGAGACCTGTCTAGACCTGTTTCTGCAGTGGAAATACATCAATATCCGCAACAAGAGTGTATTTGTGGACTTTGGTGTGGCTTTTATGTTCTCCATTGATCTTTATGACAAACTCCGCTGAATTTATGTGCAAGCTCGGCAACATAAATAGATTTGTAATGCAAAGTGCTTTTCAAATTTCCAGGGATTCTGCAGCAGAAAAAATCCACTATGCATGAAGGAGACTTGTAAAATCTCATTATTCACACGAGCGTATATCGGCCGCTGTTTTCATGGCCGGACGATATATGCTACTATCTGATGCATTGGATTCCAGTGCATCAGATCACACAGGCGTATTCCCATCGCATAAAAGTGCCCAGCCGGCCAATAAAGCACTGGGTGCTTTTACACCGGGCAGAAAAGATAGTCCTGGAACTATCTTTCTAGGCTGGAATATGGCCAGTGCCATAGATTTCTATGGGAGCCAATGACAGCTGCCGGAGAAGGGAGGTGGGAGGGAGTTTAGCAGTGTGACTGCTAAACTCTCTCCCCTTTCTCTCCTCCCCTCTGGCTATTTGCAATGGGAGGTGTGGGGGCGGAGCAAGGGACTGGGAGGAGGTGGGGGCTTAGCTAAGCTCCACCCCTGTCCCGCCCCTCACATTGCAAACAGTCAGAGGGGAGGAGAGGGGCAGAGAGTCGGCAAGGGGGAGAACAGCTTAGCAGAGCTAAACTGTTTCCCCCCGCCCAACGGCATTGCGAGCTCAGTGTATATGCACGGGTCTGTGCCGTCTGAGCAGGCACACAAACGTTAGAATTATGCGTCCAGTCACATGTTTTTATGACGCCTGTGGGCGCATGTAAAAACGCTTACGGCCATGTGAAAGGGTCCTGGTTGCACAGGGAAATAGAACATATGAAACTAATTAAGCTAATTAGCCATTTCATTGTACAGGACCGTGGCTGCAGGTTTTTTTCTTTGTGTAAATGCACACAATTTGCCCATGCAAAAAGTAAAGTAATAAGATACACAACGCCCAATGGACAAAAATATAGCGCAAATACGCATCCTATCGTTTGACTCTGACCTAAGGCTTTTGCGCTGCGGATTTGTGCAATCGTGGACATTTACATGTGCAAAAGACACGCAACTATTTGGCAATTAAGTTAATTAGTTCAATATTTACGCTTTTTGTGCACAAATGCTCAGGAAAATAGAGCATGCCGTGTATTTTTTTGCATGAGCGAAATGCGCATGGAAAATATGCTTATCTGAACAAACCCATTGACATCAATGGGTTCTATTCACTGCATATTGCTCTCGCAAAACCCTTTGCAAACCCGTTTGTGTAACACAGGCCTAAAGATCGTATTCCCTCTGCATTTATGCATAATATGTCCCAGCCTGTCTGTGGGTCTCATGACCCAACTCTGAACATTATAGGAATCCATGAAGACGAAATTTGGCTCAAGAGGTCAGGCCGGGATACTAGTCCGTATTACGGATGTATAGATGCGGCCAGAGTATGCTCTTGAGCCCCCGATTTAAGGATTACTACACAGTTTTTGGCAGTTTTTCATGCAATTCTTTTGAGCTAAAGCTAAAAATGGATCCAGCAGAAGAAGTATAAGTCCTTTATATTTCCCATTCCTTTTGAATCTTCTGGTTTTGGCTCAAAAACACCAAAAACCCACAATAACAGTAGCATGTTAAAAAAAATGCTATATGTGAAACCAGCCTTCGGGCACAAACACAGCTTGGCGCTCTTCAAATGAATATTAACACACTGTAAAAGTAAGAAAACAGCAATAAAACATAATAAGACATAAGCCCTAAGCCATTCTTGCGGAGGGTTGTGACACAAAGAAACTGGCATCCAACCCTGTAGCTCTGCCCTCAGGCTCTGGTACTGCCGCTCCGACAGCTTGTGCTTAGTTGTGCAGGGTAGAGCGGCGTTCTGAAAGTAGAAGCTGTCCCTTTAAAAAACAGTGATACAAGTAACACAGGTGATGTAATTACTTCTCTGTTTTTTTAGCATCTTTCCTTTGTTCTTATTGTGATTAGGAAATTGTATACTACAGAAGTGGAGCTACATGGACTTAAAGGGATTGTCCACAACCTATGTGTTTTTTCTTATTAAAACTTGCTCATAAAGGAATATTGAAAACTCTACAACATACTTAGCTTTAAAATTTGCACCCACTCATCCATTGCTGGTTTAGATCCTCCTTACACCTTGCTCTTCACATGAAGGTGGCGGCTAATCACAGATAGCAACTCTATGAATAAGAAAAAATAAAGAAATGACGGGACATAAGATCATCATGCCAATTTCCCAGCAGAGAGTCTGTGGTTGGCAGGGGCCAGCGAACGGAAATGTGTAAAGTACGTTTTCAGTTTTTATAGGCAACCACTTTAGAGGCGCTGAAAAATATTAGACCTCACCCAGTTCCTTGAAGTTTGCCATAAAATTAACTATTTCCTCCACTAGAGATGAGCGAGCACACTTGTCTGAGCTTGATGCTCGTTTGAGCATTAGGGTGCTCGAGATGCTTGTTACTCGAGATGAACACCACGCGGTACTCAAGTCAATTCCATTTCCTTCCCCGCATGTTTAGCGCCATTTTTTAACCAATAGATACGCAGGGAAGGCATTACAACTTCCTCCTGTGACGTGCCAGCCCTATCCCACCCCCCTGCAGTGAGTGGCTAGCGAGATCAAGTGACCGCCGAGTATTTAAAGCGGTCCCGCCCGCGGCTCGCCTCAGACACACACTGGGAGAGATTAGGGAAAGTATTGCTACTGCTTTAGGGAGAGTGTTAGCGTAGGTCCTGTCTTCAAAAACCCCAACGGTCCTTCTTAGGGCCACATCTGACCGTGTGCTTTACTGTTGTTGCTGCTGGAAGCAGTCTTGCACAATTTTTTTTTTTCATCTCGTGCTGTGCAGGCTATTACAGCTATTGCGTTCTCAGTCTGCAGTCTATTGTACAGAGTATAGGGAAAGTGCTGCTGAGATAGGGGCAGTGGTAGTGTAAGATCCTGTCTACAAGAACCCCAACGGTCCTTCTTAGGGCTACCTCTGACCGTGTGCATTTTACTGGGTGGCTGCTGGGAATTGTAGTGCTTGCATTTTAGTTGTACGCAGCTAGGCCTGTTTGCAGCCTTCCGTAATAATTTTTTCTGGCTGGAGTGCGCGTTAAAATACCGCTCTCAGTGTGAAAGTGTACGCAAATAATTCCATACTTATTTATACCGTTCTCTGTCTGCAGTGAATTAGACCAACAGCGTAGTGCCGCAGCCAATTCTACAAAGAAAGTGATATACACTATACAGCCTCTATCCTGTGTGGCAAACAACCAAAAGCTCCTTCGCTGGGCTGCATCTGACCGTGTGCATTTTACTGGGTGGCTGCTGGGAGTTGTAGTGCTTCCATTATACTACTGCGCAGCTAGGCCTGTTTGCAGCCATCCGTAACAAGTTTTTCTGCCTGCAGTGTGCGTTAAAATACCGCTCTCAGCGTGAAAGTGTACGCAAATAATTCCATACTTATTTATACCGTTCTGTGTCTGCAGTGAATTAGATCAACAGCGTAGTGCCGCGGCCAATTCTACAAAGAAAGTGATATACACTATACAGCCTCTATCCAAAAAAACCAAAAGCTGCTTCGTTGGGCTGCATCTGACCGTGTGCATTTTGCTGGGTGGCTGCTAGGAGTTGTAGTGCTTGCATTTTACTTGTACACAGCTAGGCCTGTTTGCAGCCGTCCGTAATAATTATTTCTGACTGGAGTGTGCGTTAAAATACCGCAGTCAGCGTGAAAGTGTTTGCAAATAATTCCATACTTATTTCTACCGTTCTGCGTCTGCAGTGAATTAGACCGCGGTCTCACCGCTAAACAGTACTGTAATATTACTGGGGCTACTGCAAAGTATTTCAGCTCAGCCGCTGTGCAGAGCGTTCCACAATACCATTTCCGTTGGTGGGGTTGAGATCGCCGCAGTTACCAGCACTATCCACTGTCTTTAGAGTCTTCTCCCACTCCACACAGCCTCTATTATCTACAGGTCTCTGAGAGCGGTAAATTACCCCTAGGTATCAGCACAAGACAGCGGGTTACTTTTTCCTAGTCACAGCATAGAGACTCCGATATCTACAAGTCTCTGTGTGCGGTGAATTAAGTAAGGCCCAGTTGTCAGTGCTGTACAGTGGGGTAATTTATTTGGCCCCTGCTCTATTCGTAATCCACCATGATAAGGAGTAGGGGTAAGGGTCGAGGACGTGGACGTGGACGCGGACGTCCAAGTGAGAGTGTGGGCACAGGCCGAGTTCCTGGTCCAGGTGAATCACAGCCGGCTGCTGCGGGATTAGGAGAGAGGCAGTTTCTGGGGTCCCCAGCTTCATATTACAATTTATGGGTACACATGGTAGACCTTTATTACAAACAGAGCAGTGTGAGCAGATCCTGTCGTGGATGGCAGAGAATGCATCCAGCAATGTATCGGCCACCCAGTCTTCTACGCAGTCCATTACTTCCGGCATAGAGACTGCAACTCCGAATCCTCTCGCTGCTGCTCCTCCTTCCTCCCAGCCTCCTCACTCCATGAAAATGACACATTCGGATGAGCAGGCAGACTCCCAGGAACTATTCTCGGGTCCCTGCCATGATTGGGAAAAAATGGTTCCTCTCTCACCTGAGGAGTTTGTCGTGACCGATGCCCAACCTTTGGAAAGTTCCCGGGGTCCGAGTGATGAGGCTGGGGACTTCCGGCAACTGTCTCAAGAGCTTTCAGTGGGTGAGGAGGAGGCTGATGATGAGACACAGTTGTCTATCAGTGAGGTAGTAGTAAGGGCAGTAAGTCCAAGGGAGGAGCGCACAGAGGATTCGGAGGAAGAGCAGCTGGACGATGAGGTGATTGACCCCACCTGGTTTGCTAAGCCTACTGAGGACAGGTCTTCCGAGGGGGAGGCAAGTGCAGCAGCAGGACAGGTTGGAAGAGGCAGTGGGGTGGCCAGGGGTAGAGGCAGGGCAAGAGCGAAGAATCCCCCAACTGTTTCCCAAAGCACACCCTCGCTCCCAGCCTCCATGCAGAAGGCTAGGTGTTCCAAGGTGTGGATGTTTTTCAGTGAGAGTGCGGACGACCGACGAACAGCGGTGTGCAACCTGTGTCACACCAAGATCAGCCAGGGAGCCACCACTACCAGCCTCACCACCACCAGCATGTGACGGTGTGCCGTCCCAGCCCTACACCAGCACATCTCTCGCAACATTAATCGTGCCCTCACCAACGCGGTTACTGGGAAGGTCCACTTAACCACAGACACGTGGACAAGTATTGGCAGGCAGGGCCACTATATCTCCCTGACGGCGCATTGGGTGAATTTGGTGGAGGCTGGGACTGAGTCAGAGCCTGGGACCGCTCACGTCCAACCCACACCCAGAATAGTGGGTCCTACCTCGGTGCTGGTATCTGCGGCGGTCTAGGCTACCTCCTCTAAACCTCTACCTCTCAATTAAGAAGTGTGAGCAGCACGTCGCCAGCAGTCGGTATGGCGCGGCAGCACAGCGGTGGGAAAGCGTCAGCAGGCCGTGATGAAACTACTCAGCTTAGGTGACAAGAGACACATGACCCCCGAACTGTTGCAGGGTCTGACAGAGCAAACTGACCTCTGGCTTTCGCCGCTGAGCCTCCAACCGGGCATGGTCGTGTGTGACAACGGCCGTAACCTGGTGGCGGCTGTGCAGCTCGGCAGCCTCACACACATATCATGCCTGGCCCACGTCTTCAATCTGGTGGTTCAGCGGTTTCTTAAAAACTACCCTCACTTGTCTGACCTGCTCGGTAAGGTGTGCCACGTCTGCGCACATTTCCGCAAGTCCACCACGGACGCGGCCACCCTGAGAACCCTGCAACATCGGTTTAATCTGCCAGAGCACTGACTGCTGTGTGACGTGCCCACACGGTGGAATTTTACGCTGCACATGTTGGCCAGGCTCTATGACCAGCGTAGAGAAATGGTGAAATACCAACTCCAACATGGGCGGTGAAGTGGTAGTCAGCCTCCCCAATTCTTTACCGAGGAGTGGGCCTGCATGGCAGACATCTGTCAGGTCCTCGGAAACTTTGAGGAGTCAACCCAGATGGTGAGCGGCGATGCTGCAATCATTAGCATTACCATCTCGCTGCTATGCCTGCTGAGAAGTGCGCTGCAAGGCATAAAGGCCGAGGCTTTGCGGTTGGAACAGGAGATGGGGGATGACTGTATGTCTCTTGAGAGCCAGACCACCCTCATGTCTATATTTCAGCACGTTTTGGAGGAGAAGCAGGAGGAGGAGCAGGAGGAGGGGGAAGAGATAGCTGGGCACACCGCAGAGGGTACCCATGCTGCTTGCCTCTCATCTGTTCAGCGTGTATGGGCTGTGGAGGAGGAGGTTCCTGAAAGTCATCTTCCTAGTGAGGACAGCCATGCCTTGCGTACTGGCACCCTGGCACACATGGCTGACTTCATGTTAGGCTGCCTTTCTCGTGACCCTCACGTTAGACGCATTCTGGCCAACATGGATTACTGGGTGTACACCCTTCTCGACCCACGGTATAAGGAGAACCTTTCCACTCTCATTCCCGAAGAGGAAAGGGGTACGAGAGTGATGCAATACCACAGGGCCCTGGTGGACAAACTGATGGTAAACTTCCCATCTGACAGCACTAGCGGCAGAAGGCGCAGTTCCGAGGGCCAAGTAGCAGGGGAGGCGCGGAGATCAGGCAGCATGTTCAGCGCAGGCAGGGGAACACTGTCCAAGGCCTTTGCCAGCTTTATGGCTCCCCAGCAAGACTGCGTCACCGCTCCCCAGTCAAGGCTGAGTCGGAGGGAGGACTGTAAAAAGATCATGCGGGAGTACGCAGCCGATCGTACCACCGTCCTCCGTGATGCCTCTGCTCCATACAACTATTGGGATAAGCATACCCGCCTGTCAACTGCCAATGCCGACATGCTTACACTCATAAAGATGAACAAAGCCTATACTTCGACTACAGAAATGGTACTGGGGTCTGCCTATACTGCTGCTACAGAAATGTTACAGGGGTCTGCCTATACTGCTGCTACAGAAATGTTACAGGGGTCTGCATATACTTCTGCTACAGAAATGTTACAGGGGTCTGCCTATACTTCTACTACAGAAATGGTACTGCGATCTGCCTATCCTGTTACCACAGAAATGTTACTGGGGTCTGCCTATACTTCTGCTACAGAAATGTTACAGGGGTCTGATTATACTTCTGCTACAGAAATGGTACTGGGGTCTGCCTATACTTCTGCTACTGAAATGTTACAGGGGTCTGCCTATACCTTTGCTACAGAAATGTTACTGGGGTCTGCCTATACTTCTGCTACAGAAAAGTTACAGGGGTCTGCCTATACTTGTGCTACAGAAATGTTACTGGGCTCTGTCTATCCTTTTACTAGAGTAATGTTAGTGGGGTCTGCCTATACTTCTGCTACAAAAAAGTTACAGGGGTCTGTCTATACTGTTACTACAGAAATGTTACAGGGGTCTGCATATACTTCTGCTACAGAAATGTTACAGGGGTCTGCTTATACTTCGACTACAGAAATGGTACTGCGGTCTGCCTATACTGCTGCTACAGAAATGTTACAGGGGTCTGCCTATACTTGTGCTACAGAAATGTTACTGGGGTCTGTTTATACCTTTGCTACAGGAATGTTACAGGGGTCTGTCTATATTATGGGTGCACTAAGTCTTCCCATCGCGGTGTTTTACCTATCTGGCATAAATAATTCAGTGACTGAATAGGCCAGAATTGTGGGCCAAGGCCAAGGTCCTTGGCGGGGTGAAACTCCAATGGTTGGGCACTCTGATTTCTTCCTGTGTAATACCATCTTTGTGCACTGCCAGCATAGGCGAGCCAAAGGAACTCAAAGACTTCCCCTTGCAGTGTTGAGCTATCTGTGTTGGGACACATGGATTTCCCGTTGCTATGTAATTCAGGGCACCTTGGGTCACACAAGGTGTTTGCGGAGACCGAGCCTGACCCTGGGCCCGCTAACGTGCTTCCCACACAGACTATAGCGGGTCCTGGTCATGGTGTCTTGGCCTTGGCCACCTCCTTCTCCTGCTTGGGGTCAGGGGATCAGCACTGGCCATCATGTATTTTCTCTCATGTTACCACAGTTATCTGAGACACTGGTTTGGGCCAACGAAGTGGAGCGTTACTGCATTCATGAGACGTTCACAGCTGTACTAGCATCGGAGTCCGCTCTATGACTGCGATTGCTGAGGGTGTGGGCAGAGGCCTATGTCCTCGGCGCAGTGAAAGTCTGCCATGTTTGGGCACTGTGATTTCTTCAGGTTTAATACTGTCTTTGGGTTCCTTGGACTCGCTTATGCTGTGGGTGCACACAGACTTCCCATCGCTGTGTTTTACCTGTCTGGCACAAATAATAATAATAATAATAATCTTTATTTGTATAGCGCCAACTTATTCCGCAGCGCTTTCAGGCATGGATAAATGCAAAACAATACAACAATTACAATATAAGGTACATTGGGTTAGACACAAATTGGTTGAGGGTGGTACAGGAGGTGCAGGGGGTGGGGAACACAGGCAATAGGAAATATTATGTACAGAGCATTTATCAGAAGGCAACCAGGGTGGAGCACCATAGGGAGGGGCGAGGGACTAGGTCAGGAGATTTGGTATGCTTCCCTGAAGAGGTGCGTTTTTAAGGCACGTCTGAAATTTCGTGCATCGGGAATTGTCCGGATGCCTTGGGGTAGAGCATTCCAGAGGATGGGTGCTGCTCTAGTGAAGTCCTGTAGGCGAGCATGAGAGGTTCGTATTACAGGGGTGTTTAGTCTGAGTGTGTTTGCCGATCGGAGTGAGCGGGCTGGGTGGTATACTGACAGGAGGGAGGTGATGTATGGTGGCGCAGCGCCATGCAGAGCTTTGTGAGTGAGGTAGAGGAGTTTAAATTTAGTTCTGCAGTGGATGGGCAGCCAATGCAGCGACTGGCATAATGCAGAGGCGTCTGAATAACGACTGGATAGAAAAATGAGTCTAGCTGCTGCATTTAGTATGGATTGGAGCGGAGCGAGTCTAGTGCGGGGGAGGCCGATGAGTAGCGAGTTGCAGTAGTCAAGCCGGGAGTGGATGAGCGCAACCACGAGCGTCTTTAGCGTGTCCGTGGTTAGGAACGGACGTATTTTAGCAATATTTTTGAGGTGCATGTGGCATGTTTGGGCCAGAGATTGGATATGGGGGGCAAAGGAGAGGTCAGAGTCCAGTGTGACCCCAAGGCATCGGGCATGCCGTCGGGGGGTTATGATGGTGCCAGACACTGGAATGGAGATGTTGAGGGGAGGTCGGTTAGAAGGTGGAAAGACAAGGAGGTCAGTTTTAGAGAGGTTTAGTTTGAGAAAAAGGGAGGACATAGTGTTAGAGACAGCGGACAGACAGTCGGTGATATTTTGGAGGAATGGTCCAGAGATCTCACGGGAGGAGGTGTATAGTTGGGTGTCGTCAGCATAGAGATGGTATTGGAGGCCGAATCTGTGGATGGTTTGTCCAATTGGGGCAGTATAGATAGAGAAGAGAAGGGGACCAAGGACTGAGCCCTGGGGTACCCCGACAGCGAGAGGAAGTGGAGCAGAGATAGAACCAGCAAAGGAAACACTGAAAGAGCGGTCAGAGAGGTAGGAGGAGAACCAGGAGAGAGCAGTATCCTTTAGACCAATAGAGCGGAGCATAGTGAGAAGGAGATTATGGTCGACAGTGTCAAATGCAGCAGACAGGTCAAGGAGGATTAGTAGAGAGTAATCACCTCTCGACTTTGCAGTCATCAGGTCATTTGTTACTTTTGTAAGGGCAGTTTCGGTCGAGTGTAGAGAGCGGAAACCAGACTGGAGGGGGTCAAGGAGTGAGTTGTCAGAGAGAAAGCGAGTAAGCCGGGAGTAGACCAGGCGTTCCAGTAATTTGGAGATAAAGGGGAGGTTTGAGACGGGTCGGTAGTTAGCAGCATTAGTCGGGTCCAAGGTTGGTTTTTTAAGCAGAAGGGATATAATGGAGTGTTTGAATGAGGAGGGAAAAGTGCCAGAGGTTAGGGAGAGGTTGCAGATTGTGGTAAGGTGAGTAATGAGAGCTGGGGAAAGGGAGCGGAGGAGGTGAGAGGGGAGAGGGTCGCTGGCGCAGGTGGTAGGGCGGGCAGTGGAAAGGAGCCTGGAGACTTCTTCCTCTGTCGTTGGTTCTAGCGTAGATAGTGAGTAGGTGCTGGATGCAGTGCTGATGAAGCTGGGATCAGGGCTAACCATGCAGCTTTCAGAGATTTCTTTTCGAATGTGGTCGATTTTTTCTTTGAAATACGTAGCTAGTTCTCCAGCAGTCAGGTCTGTCACAGGGGCCTGTTCCTTGGGGCTGAGGAGGGAGTGAAAGGTCTCAAAGAGTTGTTTGGGGTTGTGGGATAGTGAGGAGACAAGGGAGGTGAAGTAAACTTGTTTGGCATGGTGAAGGGCTAGGTTATACATTTTAAGCATGAATTTGAAGTGGAGGAAGTCTGCTGGCAGCTTTGACTTTCTCCACAGCCGCTCGGCGCACCTAGAGCACCGCCGGATGAAGCGTGTTTGGGACGTGAGCCAGGGTTGCCGTGGTCTGCGTTTGACAGCTCGCGTCACGGGCGGTGCCACTTCATCCAGGGCACGACTGAGGGTGGTGTGGTAGTATTCGGCTGCCAGGTTAGGGCAGGGGAGGCGAGAGATGGGCGATAGGGAGGACTGAATAGCTTCGGCAAACTGTTTAGTGCGGACAGACTGGAGGTTCCTAGAGGTGCGATAGATAGGAGGGTCAGGAGAGATGCTAGGGTGCCTGATGGAGAAAGACACTGACTGACTTGGGTAGGGTGCAAAGTGCAGATGGCTTTCCCCTTGCGGTGTCGGTTGAGCTATCTGACACCTACACATAATGAATAGTGTGTGGGCACATGGATTTTCCCATTGCTATGTCACTCGTGGCACCGTGGGTCACACAAGGTGTTTACTGGGACCGAGCCTAACCAAGGTCCCGCTCACATACTTCCCACACAGGCTACTGCGGGTCCTGGTCATTTTTTCTTAGCCTTCTAAGGCCACCTCCTCTTGCTTGGGGTCAGGGGATCAGCACTGGGCATTATGTATTTTCTCTCGTGTTACCAAAGTTATCTGAGACACTGGTTTGGGCCAAAGAAGAAGAGCGTTACTGCATTCATGAGACGTTGACAGCTGTACTAGCATCGGAGTCCGGTCTATGCCTGCGATTGCTAAGGGTGTGGGCAGAGGCCTATGTCCTGGGGGAAATGCAAACGCGCCAGGTTGGGCTTGTGGAACTTCTTCCTGGTTAATCCAGTCTTTGGAGCGGTGAAAGCAACTGCAAATAATTAAATGAGACGTTCCCAGCTGTACTGGCATCGAAGTCCGCTTTATGCCCATAATTGCTGAGGGTGTGGGCCGAGGTCCTTGGCGGGGCGAAACTTTGCCATGTTTGGGCGCTGTGATTTCTTTATGCGTAATACCATCTTTAGGTTCCTGGGGCTCGCCATACTGTGGGTGCACAAAGACTTCCCATTGCGGTGTTTTACTTGTCTGACACAAACCCACTGACTGACTAGGGCAGAAAAGTAGGCCGAGGCCCTTCACAGGGTGATACTCTGCCATGTTTGGGCACTCTGATTTCCTCATGTGTAATACCATGCTTGAGTTTCTTGGGCTCGCCTATGCCGTGAGTGCACAGTGAGTTCCCATTGCATTGCTTTACCTGTCTGGCACAAATACACTGACTGACTAGGGTAGAAATGTGGGCCGAGATCCTTGGCGGGGTGAAAGTCTGCCATGTTTGGACGCTCTGATTTCTTCCTGTGTAATACCATCTTTGTGCACTGACAGCATAGGCAAGCCCAAGGAACTCAAAGACTTTCCCTTGCGGTGTTGAGCTATCTAACACCTACACAGAATGAATTGTGTGTGGACACATGGATTTCCCATTGCTATGTAACTCGCGGCACCTTGGGTCATACAAGATGGAGGCTGGGACCGAGCCTGACCCTGGGCCCGCTTACGTGCTTCCCACACAGAGTATTGCTGCATTGTGGAGATGTGTACAAGTGCTGGGCTGGCAACTGAGTCCCCTTTTGGCCCACGTTTGCGGCTCGTGACAATTTTGCGACGGAGGTGGCACGGGATTGGAATGATGATCGTACGTCAATTTATTATAGATTCTCAACTGCATTGTGGGGTATCGCCCCCCCCCCCCTTTTCAAAGAGGGTCGCTGCCTGGCCCTGCCAACCATCTGCAGTGTGTGCCTCCGGTTCCTCCTCATCGCAGACCCACTTAGAAATAGACTTGAGGGTGGTGCAGCTATGAAGCGAGCGTGTGGCATGAGGGCAGCTGAAGGCTGCGCAGGGAAACTTTTGTGTGCGCTGTGGACGCAGGGTCATGCGAGGGGGTGGGCAGCAGTGTGACCCGCAGGCAGTGATTGTGCTTGGCTGCAGGTAGTGTGGTGCTTAGCTAAGGTGTGCCTTGCTAATAAGGGTCTGTCCAAAGTAAAAATTGTTAGGGGGGGGCAGACTCTTGCCCCTATTGTGGCTTAATAGTGGGACATGGGAGCCTGAGATGCAGCCCTGCATGCTGCTCCTGCCTTTCTCTATCCGTCTCTGTGGTGTTTCCATGACTTTTGGATGTTTTCCAGAGTTTCACAAGTGAAGACCTATGCGGAGCATCGGTCATATACAAAAATGCTCGAGTCTCCCATTGACTTCAATGGGGTTTGTTACTCGAAACGAGCTCTCGAGCATCGCGAAAAGTTCCTCTCGAGCAACGAGCACCCGAGCATTTTGGTGCTCGCTCATCTCTATCCTCCACTTCAACCAATGTTTCATCAATTTTCACTTCTCAACATCAATAAAGGTCCTTCATTGTACAGTATCTACAATATTTCCCAATATTTCAAATATCATACATTTGTATTACTGTACATGGTCCATGGAGTTCTGCTTTTAAAGTCCAAGATTTGATACAATATAATACAAATTGCTGTATACTACTACAATAGTGTGCAATATCATTTTCAGCAAACTTTACACCTCTTTGAGTAGAGTAAGTGCTCTGATTTGGTAGTAGCCCCTTATAGAAGATCTTGCAGTGTACGTGTCTATGTTTCCACTTTCCAAAAGGACATTTCTCTTGGTGCAACAGCCGCAATTTCAGAATGGGAGAGGGGTATCATCGCACTCATTAGTACCAGACAATGTGACTCGCTTGTCAGCACATGCGCACAGTCATATTGGCAAAATAGCCACCGAAAGGAGCACTTCTCTGCATGTATATGGGCAGATTGGTTAGCTGGAGGGGTAGGACAACCCAGCCAGCCGATTCCCATTAGTTTGTGTATATTTATTCCAGCTCCTTCTCAGAAAGGACGCCGTTAATACTGCTAGGCTGAGCGAAACTCAGGATTCACTAGCATATGCTATGGGGCCCATCATAATTCTTCTCCCCAAAGCCTGAAATTGAGATACATCACTGTAAGTTGACACACAGATAGAAAAGGGTGACTGCCAGACTTCTTATTAAGAAAAAGTTGCATGAACTTCACTTCTTTCTCTACTTGTGTTGGGTAGTAGCTTAAAGTCAATACCCCCAACTGAGCTGACCATGAATGATAATGAGGATGTGTCTCTTGAGACAGGACTCAAGACAGGTACTGGAGTAATTGGATTTTAGTAGGGTGTAGCATCTAGACCTCCTGACTAACTCCACTCAGACATACCATTTAATTATACATTTATTCATGCAAATCATATCTCTGAAGATTACTTTAAGTATTCTCCACATACTCGCTCCTGCACATTAGCATATGAACCCAACGTTACATAACCTTTAAACTTTAGGTGTAGATTTTTTTCAGGTATAAATTTGTTTATATTAGACAAAAATTATTAAGCATGACATACAAAATAACATTTTTATGCATGAAAGAGGAAAATAACTTTTTAGTCTCTGGGGTAATAAAAGGGAAAAAGTTCAAAGTGTCCTTTGCAAGACAGGCACAAGAAGTCTCTAGCACCACGTAACTTTAGTGGGACCGGTCGGCTCCTCTATCTCCGACTAAGTACTAAATCCCGTCGGCGTTGGGTTACTCTCCCACAAACGTATGCCTATGGATGAACATAGTGAAGGGCTGGCTCAAGTAAGTCCTCTCACCTCCAAGTCCTCTATGGTGCTGGCTTTTTCCACTTGGGACAGCTCAGAACAGTCTCTAGACTGCCGCTGCGGTCTGGACAAGTCTTTTCGGAGATCACTCCTATCGTCCACAAAAACAAAGAAGAAATTGGTGTCTCCATATTCCACCACAAATGGTAGCAGGTGCTCCGGCAAAGCCTGCTTAACTGCATTAGTGTCCTGGTGAACCAGAATCCAAGGCGGGTATAGCGACTCCACAAATCCAGTGTGAGTAGAGTAAAATTTTACAGCCCAGTCTCGTTTTTTCCCTGAGGCAAAGTTAGCAGAGGTATTTTGCCTCACAAGTCCTCCAAAACGGGGATCCATAATGGCGGGTAGTCCTTCCGCTGAAGCAACAATATCTGCAGATACAGGGAGAGACAGTTCCCTGAGCTCCACGTAAGCAGCAGAGCTTACTGGCTCTTCTACTTTTTCATCCACAGCTACTGCCTCTGAAGACATGGTTGAAACAAAGAGCAGCAAGTCCCAGGTCTGGCTCTTGTCACCAAAATAAAATTGTAGCTTTGGTGGCAGGTATACTGCTGGCACATGTCTTAATATTCCTGCTGCAGCCATGTGTGTCTCAGTGGTACTCTTCTCACTCTGCTGAGGATTCTTTGGTGGTACACTCACAAGCACTCCTGACTCCTCCTCTGGTTGTCCCAGCCACATTCCTCACTCTGCTCTGCAGCGTGGTTGACCCCCCCCCCCCTACTTTTTCCTCAACCACAGTTGGAACTTGGTGGCAGGAAAGATTGGTAGGCTTTTCTGTAAAGGACAGTGAAGCCTGAGCGCCATCTTGAGAGTCCATACTGTCAATCGCATTTGTACAACAGTCCATATCATTACCATAATTCTCCCACTGTCTAATAACATTACATAGTCCTTTTTAAGTCGGTAGCGCATCTTGGCAACATAGCTTTCTGTAATTGGAAAAAGCTTCTTTGTTCTCTGCATCTTGCAAAAGGAAACATTTTGTAAATCCACTTTTATGGGAAAAAAATTCTCTTTAACATGGTGGCAGTTATTCTGTTCCTTGGAATTTTCTTTCTGGCACAAAGTTAATTATCCTGTTTGTGACGCCAAAGCTCCACCATGCAGCATCCGAGAAGCAGGCCCTCAGCTAAGGAGACAGCGGGGTAGAGAAATAACCTTGTCACGGGGCTCTACTGTCTCCTCACTACAGGTGGCTAGGAACTCAACCTCGTTACCACAGGGGGAAACTAACAATTAGTAACCTGAGTTACCTTAAGTTCTGTTTGTCACCGTGATGCCAATGTTTCAACTTCTGTGGCAGATCACTGGGATAGAATAAAGTAGTCCACACACAGAGGGTATTTTCAGAACAAGAATCGGGAACGTTCGGTCTTGTCCGTTTACTTAAACTCTCAATGAAGTAACAATAAACAGTCCTTTCACAAAGCAACTTGTACAGTGCTGAAGCAGTGAGGGTTCTCGGGGTATTGTATATCCACAGTCTTAGTTATCTGTAGGAGTTTTCTCCTGGCAAAACTCTCTCTTACTGCCAGACACTCACTTGTTCTCGCACACTGGCGGTTTCTCTCTCTCCGGATGCTAATGTTACACCCTGCAAGGGCATAACACAGAGAAGCTGCATGGCCAAGATTCATGGCTAGACTTTTTGCATATAATGCTCTCTGCTTTGCATGAGTGTAAACAATGAAATTTACCCTGTTAGTAGAGGTCCCCAAGATGTCATATTGGGGACTACTTTTGAATACCAGCTATATTACAAAAATAGAGAACTATACTTAATACTTAGATAATTGTAGTAAGCCACTCCCTCCACTTCCACTGCCTTACTGGTCCCAGCAGCCTTGTGAAAAAACAATAGGAGGTTTCCCAGGATGGGCTAGTCTAAGGTCTGGCTTCCAGCACTGTCAATGTGACAAAAGGGCAATGAGTGACTTTGAAATTGATTAACAGTCTGACATCACCCATTGACAGTGAGTGGTGGGGACAGCCCTCTTGATACATTGACAGGGTCAGGAAGACTCCGTCTTAACAAACAGAGGTGATTATGCAAATAAAAATGGGGATAGAGTCAGAGGACCAGCGGCTGCGGAATTATGCAACCAGCCCCACTGCCTTTATTTTATGACCAATCCTCTTTGAGAGCTTTGTAACAGCTACACTCATAGGTTCCCCCTGACACTGTATGAAGATTTAATGAGTGATAATATTCTGAGTAGTTTTCTTTTCCATGTTTAGGAAAAAACTTTTTTATACAAGAAAAAGCTAAGGTTATGAATTGATGTAAGTGTCTTTGCCCCAATTTCCAATCTGTAGTATGCAAGGGAGAGACTATCCTTTGGGGATGGCTGCCTGACTAGTCATGGTGATGAAATATCTGCCCATCTACAGCTTTCTGTAGCATAATACACAGAATTACTGTGGGAAAAAAGTAGCAAATTTTGGCGCACACCTGTTTTGCACAAAAATTATTGGATATTTTATTTTTCATTTTCAAGCCGCACTCACGCCAATTTTCTGAAAAGTGGGTGGGTCTTAGCATTATATTTTTATTTTCAGCATGTTTGTGTTTGGAGTTGAGAATTTTTAAAACTTGTTTGCAGCTTGCAAGCTTTCAATATGTCTTAGGTTTTTTCATCCGCACTGTTCCCCAAAAAGAACAAATTTAAGTTGCTTCCAAGGTTTGACTAAAATTAGGTTATGGCTATCTCTACAAGCTCAGATTTTGCAAAGATTTCACTTGCCATGAATTAGAATTGGAAGCGAATTTTCAAAGGGTGCAACAATCAGATGTTACTTACTGCTTTATAACATGAATAAAGGTCTGGAGGGGCTTCGATGACCCTGGAGGTCCCTTTCAACTCTACCATTCTACTATTTCTCCTTAAGGAGACTGCTACAAGGTAGTAGAGAATCTCCTATGCTTGGGGAAAAGGTATGCAAATAGAAAGTGGAGAAATGCCTCCACAGTGCCATCTATTGGAGGGTAGCTACTCTATGTCAGTGTTGCTGGAACATCTAATGACACGTAAAATTCATTTAAAATATATATACACTTGAAAATAATCCCTACTGGTCATTAACCATTTTGTTCAGAACTAATAAAATGATATCCAAGATCTAACAGAGTAGAGCCATCCTAAATATTCCTATACACATTACGCTAAGGGCTCTTTCACACTTGGGTTTTTCTTGCACATTTGTTTCACACGATTTCGCTGCATTTTTTTTTACGTGAATGTCAATGCGACTTTCTAATGTTTCTTGCAATTTTTGTGTGACGCGTTTTTAACATTAGAAAGTCCCATTGACATTCAGCTGGTATCTAGCTGAGCGCTCTGAGCGGGGTATACAGAAGACAGCTGCAGTGCTGTCTTCTGAATACTCCTACTGAGTTCACGGAGTGCTCAGCTGGTATACAGCTGAGCGCTCCGAGCGGGGTATACAGAAGACAGCTGTCTTCTTCATACTCCGGCTGTGTTCTCCGAGCGGAATACCAGCTGAAAGACTAGTATCAGCGGTATCCTGCTGAGAACTCAGCGTGCAGCACTGATAAGGCTCATCGTTCTCTTTGAGCTTGGGGTTATTTACTTTAGAAAGACAGCTGAGGGCGACCCAATAACTATGTCTAAATATATCAGGGAACAATACAGAGATCTCTCCCATCATCTACTTATACCCAGGACTGTGACTGTAACAAGGGGGCGCCCCCTGCGTCTAGAGGAAAGAAGGTTTCTACACCAACACAGAAGGGGGGACAAAACCAGGCAAAACCCACGTACAAGGATGGTGCTGTGTTTGCAAGAAAGCAGCCATGTTTTTCTAATCCTGGATGACTGCTGTAATCAAACATTTCCACCAATACAAATAACTTCAGACCCTAGACCAGATTCCCTAGATAACTTCAGAGCCCAGGCCTGACACCTTAAAGGGGTTGTCCCGCGCCGAAACGGGTTTTTTTTTTTTTCAACCCCCCCCCCCCGTTCGGCGCGAGACAACCCCGATGCAGGGAAGTAAAGAAAGCTTACCGGAGCGCTTACCTTAATCCCCGCGCTCCGGTGACTTCAATACTTACCGCTGAAGATGGCCGCCGGGATCCTCTGTCTCCGTGGACCGCAGCTGTTCTGTGCGGTCCATTGCCGATTCCAGCCTCCTGATTGGCTGGAATCGGCACGTGACGGGGCGGAGCTACACGGAGCCGCTCTCTGGCACGAGCGGCTCCATAGAAGACTGCAGAAGACCCGGACTGCGCAAGCGCGGCTAATTTGGCCATCGGAGGGCGAAAATTAGTCGGCTCCATGGGAACGAGGACGCTAGCAACGGAGCAGGTAAGTAAAAAACTTTTTATAACTTCTGTATGGCTCATAATTAATGCACAATGTATATTACAAAGTGCATTATTATGGCCATACAGAAGTGTATAGACCCACTTGCTGCCGCGGGACAACCCCTTTAATTATAGAACAGAGACCACAGTTAGGCCTCCTTCTCACATACTTACTTACATCTTTTTTCTTTGCTTGTTAAAATGTTGTGTTCATTATATTTTTTGGTGGCATTTTTTAATTGATTACATCTATAGCATACATTTCTATTCCCATCTTTCATGTTCTATAGAGAATCATATTGAGAAACACTAGAAAAAAATACCATTGCTTCAAAAATATCCCGAAACACCACCCAAAAATTCCACAGCAAAAAAGTGTATAATACTTATAATACTGTATTTCACAATAAGCATAAATGTAACATCTGGTGCAGATTTTGATGTATTTTTTAATGCGGATTTTGGTGCAGATTTTTTCCTACATGTACCCTAAACTTCAAAAAAAGCTAAAAATATGCTGTTAAAAACACCATGAAAAACGCATGTGTGATATCTAGAGATGAGCGAGCACCAAAATGCTCGGGTGCTCGTTACTCGAGACGAACTTTTCGCGATGCTCGAGGGTTCGTTTCGAATAACGAACCCCATTGAAGTCAATGGGCGACCCCAGCATTTTTGTACATCGCCGATGCTCGCTAAGGTTTCCATGTGTGAAAATCTGGGCAATTCAAGAAAGTGATGGAAACGACACAGCAACTGATAGGGCAGCCGAGGGGCTACATGTTGGGCTGCATCTCAAGTTCACAGGTCCCACTATTAAGCCGCAATAGCGGCAAGAGTGGGCCACCCCCCCTCCCAACAATTTTTACTTCTGAAAAGCCCTCATTAGCAATGCATACCTTAGCTAAGCACCACACTACCTCCAACAAAGCACAATCACTGCCTGCATGACACTCCACTGCCACTTCTCCTGGGTTACATGCTGCCCAACCCCCCCTGCACGACCCAGTGTCCACAGCGCACACCAAACTGTCCCTGCCCAGCCTTCAGCTGCCCTCATGCCACGCCACACTCATGTCTATTTATAAGTGCGTCTGCCACAGGAAAAGCAGGCACACACTGCAGAGGGTTGGCACGGCTAGGCAGCGACCCTCTTTAAAAGGGGCGGGGCGATAGCCCACAATGCTGTACAGAAGCAATGAGAAATATAATCCTGTGCCACCTCCATCTGGAGCTGCACACGTGGGCATAGCAATGGGGAACCTATGTGCTACACACTATTCATTCTGTCAAGGTGTCTGCATGCCCCAATCAGACCGGGCTTTTTAATTCATAGACACAGGCAGGTACAACTCCCTATTGTGAAGTCCCTGTGGACCCACAGCATGGGTGGCTCCCTGGAACCCACCGGCGGTACATAAATATATCCCATTGCAGTGCCCATCACAGCTGAGGTAGTAATGTCATGTTTAATGCAGGTGGGCTTCGGCCCACACTGCATGCCCCAGTCAGACTGGGGTTCTTTAGAAGTGGAAACAGATGCATTTACAACTCCCTGTGGACCCACAGCATGGGTGGGTGCCAGGAAGCCACCGGCGGTACATAAATATATCCCATTGCATTGCCCAACACAGCTGAGGTAGTAATGTCATGTTTAATGCAGGTGGGATTCGGCCCACACTGCATGCCCCAGTCAGACTGGGGTTCTTTAGAAGTGGAAACAGATGCATTTATAATTCCCTGTGGACCCACAGCATGGGTGGGTGCCAGGAACCCACCGGCGGTACATAAATATATCCCATTGCATTGCCCAACACAGCTGGGGTAGTAATGTCATGTTTAATGCAGGTGGGCTTCGGCCCACACTGCATGCCCCAGTCAGACTGGGGTTCTTTAGAAGTGGAAACAGATGCATTTATAATTCCCTGTGGACCCACAGCATGGGTGGGTGCCAGGAAGCCACCGGCGGTACATAAATATATCCCATTGCATTGCCTAACACAGCTGAGGTAGTAATGTCATGTTTAATGCAGGTGGGCTTCGGCCCACACTGCATGCCCCAGTCAGACTGGGGTTCTTTAGAAGTGGAAACAGATGCATTTATAATTCCCTGTGGACCCACAGCATGGGTGGGTGCCAGGAAGCCACCGGCGGTACATAAATATATCCCATTGCATTGCCCAACACAGCGGATGTAACGTCAGCTGTAATGCAGGTGGGCTAAAAATTCATTTGATTACACTGTAGGTGAGGGCCCACAAAAATTGCTGTATCAACAGTACTAATGTACCTCAGAAAAATTGGCCATGGCCAACCAAGAGGGCAGGTGAAACCCATTAATCGCTTTGGTTAATGTGGCTTAATTGGTAACTAGGCCTGGAGGCAGCCCAGTTAAAATAAAAATTGGTGGAGGTGAAAGTTTCAACGCTTTAATGAGCATTGAAACGTATAAAAATTGTTTAGAAAAATTATATGACTGAGCCTTGTGGGCCTAAGAAAAATTGCCCGGTCGGCGTGATTACGTCAGGTTTCAGGAGGAGGAGCAGGAGGAGGAGGAGGAATATTATACACAGATTGATGAAGCAAAAAGGTCCCCGTTTTGGATGGTGTTAGAGAACGATGCTTCCTACGTATTGTTTAGGGATCGCTGCTGTCCGCTGGTGGAGAAGAGAAGTCTGGGGAAATCCAGGCTTTGTTCATCTTGATGAGTGTAAGCCTGTCGGCACTGTCGGTTGACAGGCGGGTACGCTTATCTGTGATGATTCCCCCAGCCGCACTAAACACCCTCTCTGACAAGGCGCTAGCCGCAGGACAAGCAAGCACCTCCAGGGCATACAGCGCGAGTTCAGGCCACGTGTCCAGCTTCGACAGCCAGTAGTTGTAGGGGGCAGAGGCGTCACGGAGGACGGTCGTGCGATCGGCTACGTACTCCCTCACCATCCTTTTACAGTGCTCCCGCCGACTCAGCCGTGACTGGGGAGTGGTGACACAGTCTTGCTGGGGAGCCATAAAGCTATCAAGGGCCTTAAAGAGTGATGGCCTGCCTGTGCTGTACATGCTGCCTGATCTCCGCGCCTCCCCTGCTACCTGGCCCTCGGAACTGCGCCTTCGGCCACTAGCGCTGTCGGATGGGAATTTTACCATCAGTTTGTCCGCCAGGGTCCTGTGGTATAGCATCACTCTCGAACCCCTTTCCTCTTCGGGTATGAGAGTGGAAAGGTTCTCCTTATACCGTGGGTCGAGCAGTGTGTACACCCAGTAATCCGTAGTGGCCAGAATGCGTGTAACGCGAGGGTCACGAGAAAGGCATCCTAACATGAAGTCAGCCATGTGTGCCAGGGTACCTGTACGCAACACATGGCTGTCCTCACTAGGAAGATCACTTTTAGGATCCTCCTCCTCCTCTTCCTCCTCCTCAGGCCATACACGCTGAAAGGATGACAGGCCAGCAGCATGTCTACCCTCACCAGTGGGCCAAGCTGTGTCTTCCCCCTCCTCCTCATCTTCCTCCTCCTCCTCCTCCTCCTCACCGCGCTGAGATATAGACAGGAGGTTGCTCTGACTATCCAGCGACATACTGTCTTCCCCCGGCTCTGTTTCCGAGCGCAAAGCGTCTGCCTTTATGCTTTGCAGGGAACTTCTCAAGAGGCATAGCAGAGGAATGGTGACGCTAATGATTGCAGCATCGCCGCTCACCACCTGGGTAGACTCCTCAAAGTTTCGAAGGACCTGGCAGATGTCTGCCAACCAGGCCCACTCTTCTGAAAATAATTGAGGAGGCTGACTCCCACTGCGCCGCCCATGTTGGAGCTGGTATTCCACTATAGCTCTACGCTGCTCATAGAGCCTGGCCAACATGTGGAGCGTAGAGTTCCGCCGTGTGGGCACGTCGCACAGCAGTCGGTGCACTGGCAGATTAAACCGATGTTGCAGGGTGCGCAGGGTGGCAGCGTCCGTGTGGGACTTGCGGAAATGTGCACAGAGCCGGCGCACCTTTCCGAGCAGGTCTGACAAGCGAGGGTAGCTTTTCAGAAAGCGCTGAACCACCAAATTAAAGACGTGGGCCAGGCATGGCACGTGCGTGAGGCTGCCGAGCTGCAGAGCCGCCACCAGGTTACGGCCGTTGTCACACACGACCATGCCCGGTTGGAGGCTCAGCGGCGCAAGCCAGCGGTCGGTCTGCTCTGTCAGACCCTGCAGCAGTTCGTGGGCCGTGTGCCTCTTATCTCCTAAGCTGAGTAGTTTCAGCACGGCCTGCTGACGCTTGCCCACCGCTGTGCTGCCACGACGCGTGACACCGACTGCTGGCGACGTGCTGTTGCTGCTGACACATCTTGATTGCGAGACAGAGGTTGCGGAGGAGGAGGAGGGTGGTTTAGTGGAGGAAGCATACACCGCCGCAGATACCACCACCGAGCTGTGGCCCACAATTCTGGGGGTGGGTAGGACGTGAGCGGTCCCAGGCTCTGACTCTGTCCCAGCCTCCACTAAATTCACCCAATGTGCCGTCAGGGAGATATAGTGGCCCTGCCCGCCTGTGCTTGTCCACGTGTCCGTTGTTAAGTGGACCTTGGCAGTAACCGCGTTGGTGAGGGCGCGTACAATGTTGCGGGAGACGTGGTCGTGCAGGGCTGGGACGGCACATCGGGAAAAGTAGTGGCGACTGGGAACTGAGTAGTGCGGGGCCGCCGCCGCCATCATACTTTTGAAGGACTCCGTTTCCACAACCCTATACGGCAGCATCTCCAGGCTGATAAATTTGCCTACGTGCACGTTTAACGCTTGAGCGTGCGGGTGCGTGGCGGCGTACTTGCGCTTGCGCTCAAACACTTCCGCAAGCGACGGCTGGACGCTGCGCTGACAGACATTGCTGGATGGGGCCGAGGACAGCGGAGGTGAGGGTGTGGGTACAGGCTAGGAGATGGTAGTGCCTGTGTCCTCAGAGGGGGGTTGGATCTCAGTGGCAGGTTGGGGCACAGGGGGAGAGGCAGCGGTGCAAACCGGAGGCGGTGAACGGCCTTCGTCCCACCTTGTGGGGTGCTTGGCCATCATATGTCTGCGCATGCTGGTGGTGGTGAGGCTGGTGGTGGTGGCTCCCCGGCTGATCTTGGCGCGACAAAGGTTGCACACCACTGTTCGTCGGTCGTCTGCACTCTCAGTGAAAAACTGCCAGACCTTTGAGCACCTCGGCCTCTGCAGGGTGGCATGGCGCGAGGGGGCGCTTTGGGAAACAGTTGGTGGATTATTCGGTCTGGCCCTGCCTCTACCCCTGGACACCGCACTGCCTCTTGCAACCTGCCCTGCTGCTGCCCTTGCCTCCCCCTCTGAAGACCTGTCCTCAGTAGGCATAGCAAACCAGGTGGGGTCAGTCACCTCATCGTCCTCCTGCTGCTCTTCCTCAGAATCCTCGGTGCGCTCCTCCCTCGGACTTAATGCCCTTACTACTACCTCACTGATAGACAACTGTGTCTCATCGTCATCGGCCTCCTCACCCACTGAAAGGAATTCCCAGTTGCCGGAAGTCCCCAGCCTCATCCCCCGGACCCCGGGAACTTTGCAATGGTTGGGCATCAGTCACGATAAACTCCTCTGGTGGGAGAGGAACCACTGCTGCCCAATCTGAGCAGGGGCCCGAGAACAGTTCCTGGGAGTCTGCCCGCTCCTCAGAATGTCTCATTTTCATGGAGTGAGGAGGCTGGGAGGAAGGAGGAGCAGCAGCCAGAGAATTCTGAGTTGCAGCAGTGGACGGCGCAGAACTCTGGGTGGACGATAGGTTGCTGGAAGCACTTTCTGCCATCCACGACAGGACCTGCTCACACTGCTCATTTTCTAATAAAGGTCTACCGCGTGGACCCATTAAATGTGCTATGAATGTGGGGACGCCAGAAACGTGCCTCTCTCCTAATCCCGCAGCAGTCGGCTGCGATACACCAGGATCAGGAGCTCGGCCTGTGCCCACACCCGGACTAGGGCCTCCGCGTCCTCGGCCGCGCCCACGTCCTCTAGGCCTACCCCTACCCCTCAGCATGCTGTATTACCAGGAATGCAGAAACACAACACTGTAATTTAATGTGCCGCTTATTGGCCTGTGGTTTGAGGCTGAGTTCGCTTACGGAACGCCAGGAAATAATTTGGCGGAAGCCTGCTGTAACACTTAGCTGGCTGCGTATTTATTTGGAGAAATTTTACCCCCAGCACACACGGACCCACAACACTGAGCAGAGTGACAGGCAGGCCAAATAGATTTTTTTCAAATCTTTTCTTGCAAAAGGACCACTGCGTATATTCAATCAATAAGATGTCTTCTGGCCCTGCCTACACAATTCTGTCCCCGGACTGTGTGACGGAACTGCAGTGTTGCACTGTTATTAAGTGCAACAGAGCGTTGATTTCAGAGGCAGGAAATAATTTTGCGCAAGCCTGCTGTAACACTTAGCTGGCTGCGTATTTATTTGGAGAACTACAACCCGCAGCAGACACGGACCCAGAACACTGAGCAGAGTGACAGGCAGGCCAAATATTTGTTTTTCAAAGATTTTTTTGCAAAAGGACCACTGCGTATATTCAATCTATAAAATGTCTTCTGGCCCTGCCTACACAATTCTGTCCCTGTAGTATTACTGCAGGGCGCAATGCTCTGCACGGCTGATATAGCAAAAAAAAAAAAATGTGCAACACTGCTAAAAGCAGCCTCCACACTACTGCACACGGTTAGATGTGGCCCTAAGAAGGACCGTTGGGGTTCTTGAAGCCTGCACTAACTCCTAACGCTCTCCCTACAGCAGCTCCAACACGATACCACTGTCCCTCAGCTATCTCACAACGCATCTGAGCCGAGCCGTGGGAGGGGCCGATTTTTATACTCGGGTGACACCTGATCTCCCCAGCCACTCACAGCAGGGGGGTGGTATAGGGCTTGAACGACGCAGGGGGAAGTTGTAATGCCTTCCCTGTCTTTCAATTGGCCAGAAAAGCGCGCTAACGTCTCAGAGAGGAAACTGAAAGTAACTCGAACATCGCGTGGTACTCGTTACGAGTAACAAGCATCTCGAACACGCTAATACTCGAACGAGTATCAAGCTTGGACGAGTACGTTCGCTCATCTCTAGTGATATCCAAATCATAAATTCCGAACAACAATTATATTCTAATATAACGTATTTACTGGAAATACATGATTTTTTTCAGACTATTTTGATTCTGAGGGCTCGTTCATATCTGTGCTGTGGATTGAAATTGGCACCCACTAGCCAAAGGTATCCATATGTATGAGTTTCCTTTGCACAGCACATAAATGCCCCAGTAATTTCTCTCCCCACATATGATACAGGATATATACACATACCTACTTACCATCTGTGCAGCTGAAGAGTGAATATGCAGGAAGAAGTCTCGAAAGCAGCACGGGAGCCTTATTCAAACAGCATAGTCCAAACTACACTAAGACTCTGTCCAGATGTCTTTGGCCTCCTCTGTCTACTTGCACTTATAAAGGTGGGGGGGGGGCACTCCTGGCTCAAATGCCTACCAGTGGATTCTCCGGTGGGCCTGTCCAAACCTGGGTAAGGTAAAATGAATGCTGTGCTCTGATTGGTTGCCATGGTCAAAAAATGATAGATTTCTTTTGAGACAGCTTCATCAGTGTAGTGGTCCAGAACACCATCCTGGTCCCCTCCATAAATGTCATACGTGTTTTGCCGTGTGTAGATGCACTGTGAAAAGCCTGTCCTGTCATATCCAGTGTGTGTGTTGCACAGCTGCGGCGCTTGAGAGGTTAATCCTAAAAAAAACATTGCCTGCATGTAAATGTATCAGTTTGTCTTGTCATGTGGTACAAGTGAGGTTATAAATGTGAGTGTTTGAGAGTGGGAAAGAAGATCCATCGTGTCTACCTGAGAGAGTGCTAACACAGAGCCACATGGAAGCACCTTCAGTATCCATGTAGGTGAAGATGGAGGAAGAGGAGCGACATCCCGTAGTGTTTGGAGTGTGGATGTGAAGGAGTAAGTGCCATTATTAGAGAGAGAGACAGAGAGAAAGAAAACTATCAAAAATTCTAAACAAGATACCAACTGACAAGGTACCAGTTCCTGTGCAGCCGTCCATAGCTAGGATCACCACACAGAGGTACTTTATTGTGACACCCACGCGCCTGCCATGTGGAGTGTTTATTGGCTAAGCCTTATTTAATAATTGTCTACCAGAGTGTCTGTGGAGTGATCCCTACCCCCTTCCTCCTCCAGAGTGCTCCCAGTCCAGGAGCAATGCTGTACAGATAACGTGGACTGTAGGACCTCATTCATCCTGTACATTCTCTCTTCCTCTGAGCTACAGCCTGCTGTTATGTAAAGTGAATTGTACCTCCATTACCTGTTGTAAGAAGTTTATTACCCAAGTGAAAGTTATACTGGGCCCTAACCATTCCTGGGGACCCAAGGTACTATACACAAGTCTATGTGTTCATTTCTCCACCACGATTTTAAATCCCTGCCTGCCGAAAGAGATTCAGAGCAGTGCAAGAAGACCAAGCGGCTTGACACACCTAAGCCCCGACAGCGGCAGAGAGGTGAGTATATATTTTTACACAAGCTAGGGATGATTTTCAGGGAAGGGCTTATATTTAAAGACCTTGCCCGAAAATCACTGCAGAGCTTGCCGGCAGCCAATTGCTTTTAATGGGGCCCCTGGCAGCAGCGACAGCCCCATTGAAAGCAATGGGAATGAACCTTCATTCATGCGTGTTTTGGCACGTACATGGACGTGTGGTTTTGTGTGCACCTATGTACGCACATAAACATGCTTGTCTGAATGAGGCCTTAGGATCTTTTTACATGAAGCAATTAATTATTGAAACGAGCAAGCAATTTGTTTGCTTTCAATTGACGTCTGTTTATACACACAGATAATCTTTACATTTTTTGTCATTTTTTTGTCATAAGGTCGTTCAGTCCATCGATGGTCTGACGGGGAAGTCTGAAAATGCCGGGGAATGGTTTCCTAATGACTGATTGATCGCCTTTTACACAGAACCACTTGGAAACAATAAATGCTGATTTTTGTTTCGGCATAAAATGAACAATGAACGATAACTAGAGATGAGCGAGTATACTCGCTAAGGCACTTTACTCGAGCGAGTAGTGCCTTAGCCGAGTATCTCCCCGCTCGTCTCTAAAAATTCGGGGGCCAGCGCGGGTGACAGGTGAGTTGCAGTGGGGAGCGGGGGGGAGAGATGGAGAGAGATCTCCCCTCCGTTTCTCCCCGCTCTCCCCCGCCGCTCCCCGCCGGCCCCCGAATCTTTATAGACGAGCGGGGAGATCCTCGGCTAAGGCACTACTCGCTCGAGTAACGTGCCTTAGCGAGTATACTCGCTCATCTCTAACGATAAGCGAACAAATTATCATTCATCGTTTCAGTCGTTGGCCGTGTTTACACTGAATGATTATAAGAATTATCCTTCATCTTCGCATGATTGAATGATTATTACAAGGGCCCCCACACAGCAGGTTTTCATTGACTAGAGACAATGGTCTATCAGCAGACCCTTTTATCGGTCATGTCAGATGAATTTTCAGCCCATCAGCATGTAACTGACATGGTTCTCACCGCGACATCCTATTGGATCAGCAATCTAGCAGTGTAGGAAAACACATCTGTGTGCAAACCTTCCAAGCCAAATATGATTGCTCATTAGAAAGCTAGAGTAAAGTGACTTGGGTACATATCCATCAGGGATGAACCTCCAAATTATTCCAAGAAGAAAACAGTTGCAAAAAAAAGTAAGTGAACCCCAAGGAATTACCAGGATTTCTGTATTGATTACTAATAAAATGTGGTCTCATCATTATCTAAGTCCCAATTTAAAGAAAATACAATCTAACTACACTAATAAAATAGCAACAATTGTACGGTTTATGTCTTTGAGGGCTCATCCCCACGAGTGGATAAACGGTGACAGTGTTTTTAGGTTTTCATGCCTGCTCAGTATAAGCGGCTGAATGGGTGTTTTTCCGCGATCACAGCCAGTGTTTTCTCGTCCATTCACAACCGCGAGTGTTGTTTTTTAGAGACAAATTAATCCGCACCCCGGAAAACCCTCGCTCTACCAAAATCCTTAGGATGCTTTCCAGTGCCTACATAGAGGCACCTGTAAGCTTTTCGCGGCGTTGGATGCTGCAAAAATCCCCCCCCCTCCCTTCTCTTTCCCTGCTCCCATAGGAGTCTATGGGAGCCGCCGACGTATATTGGCCAAATGATAGTTCCAGAACTATGTTTTGGCTGAGCGTATATGCGCCGGACTCGTATATGTTCTTCTTTTCACGCTGCCAGCGTATTTATGCACCGTATAATCCCCCATGTGAACGAATGCATTGCGAATCAATGCTTCACACGGGTAGCGTATATACACCCAGGCGTGAAAAAGCGCAATATATATGCGCTCGTGGGAATAAAGCGCTATAGAGCAAATTGAGTAATTATCCACACTGCAGGGAGATAAGTAGGGGGCCCCTTTATCTGGCCAACCAACAATATAGCATATCACTCAGCGCTCGTTAAGTGGTTTTATATAGGCAGATGATCGCTGATATGGGAACCAATGATTGTTACTACGATCATTCATCCCCATATAACATCCATTTGCCAGCAGCACATCTCCTTGTTTGCATGGGGAGATGTGTAGCCAATGAGCAGGCATTCTTATGTCAGCGGCACACAAAGGTACGGTGGAGCATACAGAGCAGTCTATAGGCACCCATTTACGGATCTGTACAACATGGATCTGTAAAAAAGGCCATATATTCTATTAAAGCATTTGTTCTCAGATTAGACTATTTTGGGTAAATTTGTCACGTAGAACAGATTGTGCCGGATCAAGGTTACTTTACGCAATTTACTATCTGCTATTTTGAAAATACTTTATGGGATATGTTTTAAAAAGTTCTTTGTTGGTCTTCTAGAGTAATAATAACATTTGGAAATGCGACAAGTCTTGAATGATAATGTGCTGTGAAGTATTTTGCCATATTAGTCATAGTTTAAACTATTTGTCCTGTTATTTACAGTAAAATTCCTTTAATTCAGCATCATGTAGTCAAAAATGTCTTAGAATCCGGCATGTGAAGCATAGAACAGCAATGTAATGTAGAATTTACAACACCAAAGGTCAGGAATTGAGCAGGCCACTGTCACACAGTGTAAAACGCCTCTATTGATTCCAATGGGTCATTGCAGATGTAGCACTTCCATCCCATGGGAAAATATCCTTAGGCTAACTTCACATGGGCGAGTGAACCACAGCCCGATAGCTCGCTTGCCAACATGCGATTTTTCTCGTGGATGTGAGGCGTTTCTATATCAAAACTACCTTGCATCACTATGAGGAAGTAGCAATCTTCCGCCAATAAGGAGACAATGTATCGCACCGCGTGCACCTAGCACGTGGTGCGATGCTGTCGCAGGCCCTATTGGAGACACTGGGCGACGCGATGCAAGGACATGTCCAAAGATAGGACGTGTCGCTATGTGTATGACATCGCTCATGTGTATGACCCCATTCAAAAGAATGCTGTTCATATTCGTGCGACATTTGTGTGTTTCACAATGCACAAATCACGCGTGAAAATCTCGCCCGTGTGAAGCCGGCCTTACAAATAAGTTTTATGTATTTTTCTATAATTAATTATCCAATCTAGGATATTTGATAATCCAACACATACCAGGTATCATTAGTGCATACCTGAGTATACCAGATTTTCCTTACCTTCTCTTTTGCTGCTGTTTGCACCATGTTTCATGTTTTAAAGTTCTGCTTTTCAGGTTTTTTCCTCTTTGCAATCCAACTTCAGGCAAGGGACATATTGCAAGCCTACAAATGTTGCAGTAGTTCATTGTCTTGTACTTCCTTACCCTCACTTTCCATGCTGCATTGCTCTGTCTCTGGTCCAATCAGCAGGGAGACAGTATCTAAATTTCTACCTCTCTATTTTCCCTGGATAATTCAGGCATTTAGAGGCCTTTTGGCCAAATGATTAGTAAACCCAATAAAATATACACATGTGCTGTAACAGTAGGAGAGGCAGCAAATGTGGAGATTGCAGACACAGTGGGGCATATTTATCAATAAAGGAGTAATTTGCAACAGTTTTATAGTAGTTCCCGACAGGCATAATCTACGTCATATTTATGAAAGGTGAGTGGCGCTTGTAAATATTTAGAAGCACTGGAAAAACTAGTAGATGCGTCAAAAACTTTCAAAATACACCAAATTTAGATGAAGTTTACAAAAGAAACGTGAACAGGGCAGGAAATAGTCAATAGAGGAAACATAAGAAGCTGAGATCTCTCACAATTTATGCTACATGCACCAAAATTTACGTATTCACATAGCTGCACCAAAATAAAATTTTGTTTGCAGATGCGCTATAATAAAATAGATTAGATATCCATGCAAAAAGTGACAGCTAGTGATGAGTGAGCATACTTACTAAGGACAATTGCTTGATCGAGCATTGTCCTTAGCGAGTATCTACCCGCTCGGAAGAAAAAGTTCGTCTGCCGGCACGGGTGAGAGGTGAGTTGCAGCAGTGAGCAGGGGGGAGCGGTGGGGAGAGAGGGAGAGAGAGAGATCTCTGCTCGGCTCCTCCCCGCTCTCCCCCGCAGCTCCCTGCCTGCCGCCGGAAGCCGAATCTTTTCTTTCGAGCGGGCAGGTACTCGCTAAGGGCAATGCTTATTTGTCAAAATAAGATAGCTTTTCTGACTGCACTCAAAATTTACCGTAGGCTAAAAGATTGCGCAATAATATTCTGCTGAATTTGGTAAGTACATAGCGAGCGTCATAAAATGCGCCAACCCCGTTATGCATGTTATTTGGACCACATTTTACTTAGGACAATGTCTACGGGCATATGTGTAAAATACTATGGGTCTCCCCACAGCGTTTAAACGATTCTGTAAAGCACATGGCCGCATATCACACGGGCATGCGCAATGTGACTATTTTTAAAATAAATTGCTCATATGCATTTCTTATGGACTTTGTTTCATACATTACCTATACAAATGTATAGGGCTCACGCTGCCTAGTACGCAGAGAAATGAAGCATGCGGCGATCTATTTCTCATATGTATTGATACACAGTGTCTACACGCAAATGTGTATATATCGATGAAAGTCCATTGACTTCCATTGACTCCATTCACCTCGTATTACATGGCTGAGCATCGCACACGTAAGACACACTGAAGCTTCATTAATGTGTTGGAAACATCCAATACTCTGAAGTCACGCCCACATGTGTAAGAAAAAAATTGCCAGAGTCATTTGTAATTCTTCATTCTTTTCGGCACAAATCAGTTGCAAATATGTCATAAAAATATTACGCTGTTATTCCGGCCCAAATTTTGCCATGAATCTGGCAAAAGAAAACTTCATAAAAAAGCCCCTGTGTCATCACATCTGAGAGCTGTGTGAGTGCAGGGCAGTGCACCTTTGAAGACAGCCCGTTCCCCACACCTAAGAAAACATCCCAACCTCCCTGTTACTACAGAAGTTTAGCACCTAACAATAGGCAGTGGATTGCACAGGACCTGGAAGGGAGTCCCTAGTGTCAGCCACTTCAGCCTTCAAAACCATTTTTAATGACAATATACAAGATTAGAGATGAGCGAGTATACTCGCAAAGGCACATTACTCGAGCGAGTAGTGCCTTAGCCGAGTATCTCCCCGCTCGTCTCTAAAGATTCGGGGGCCGGCGCGGGTGACAGGTGAGTTGCAGCGGGGAGAGAGGGAGAGAGAGAGATCTCCCCTCTATTCCTCCCAGCTCTCCCCCACCGCTCCCCACCGCCCGACGGCCCCCAAATCTTTAGGAACGAGCGGGGAGATACTCGGCTAAGGCACTACTCGCTCGAGTAATGTGCCTTAGCGAGTATACTCGCTCATCTCTATACAAGATTGATGATACAGACACAGGCTGTTACATGAGCGTAAATTGTCTGAAAAGCTAGTGCCACCTTAAATTGATGTACTGCAAATTCAAAATCTGCACTGCATGTGCATCCTGCTGTGGATTGTGTGCAGAATTTTTCCATACCATGTGAATGAGATTTTTTTAGATTTCATCCACATAGCTTGTACTGTAAATGCCTAAAACCTTCCATGCGGAAAATCTACAGCATTTCCACCCCACAAGGACAGTGTGAGGACCTTCAGTAGATCACCTAGTGTATGCTACTGTTGAACCGATCAGTTAGTTTCTCTTTGTATGAAAAACAATAAATTAATATAGGGAACAATAATATGATATTAATAATAATATACAGAAATAAAATTATAATAGTTGGGAATAGAAATTAAGAAATTCTTACTTGTAAGAAATTGTATATATATATATATATATATATATATATATATATATATATATATATATATATATATCTTCTTAAATTATACTATATTATATGTATAATATATATATATATATTTATTTATATATATATATATATATATATATATATATATATAAAACTTCTTAAAACTCCACAAATTATGCAATATACTATATATATATATATATATATATATATATATATATATATATATATATATATATATATATATATATTATACTGTATATATAAATGTATATTATATACCGTACCATTTGTATAATTTAATATTGTATACAGTGTATAATACATGTAGCTTTATATAATATACATAAAACTACACAAATATTACACATTTAGAAACACGAATCCTATATCAGAAAAATACAACATAAAAACCAAAAATAAATCTAGACTTTAAAGGCAAAAAGACACATAACAGGCTCCTGAAGTTCAAAGGGACACTTTTTTATCAGCCCAAGCACTAGTTCGTTTTTTTGCACAGTGACATCTGATGATCAGCAGATTGGTTCATTGATCAGGATCTACAGAAGGGTTCATCCCAAGCAGACCTATCATTGTTGACTTTGGAGTGGCAGATGGATAATATGGTGAACAGCCAGGCATAATAAAATGACTTAGACTCTGCCTCCAAGTCTGCTCCCTATCAGACCCCCCTTCCTCCACCAAAACCCTCCTGTGCTTTCAATAGAAAGGATCTTCCCATGGTGGTGACGGATTGCATTGCAGCCCTGTAGGAGGCATTCATCTCCAAAGAAATCTGGTTTTGTGTGTTTAAGTGGGACTATGCTATTGGATTTGAAAGTGCCTGGTGTAAGGTGCTGTGCCTTTAAGAGCAGTGTGTTTGTTTAGAACCTCCTCCTCTCTCAGGCTGCAATGTGCAGTTAGTTAGCAGACAGGCTCAGGGAGGCAGCATGCATAGTGTATGCTCTGTATATACACAAGGCTGGAGTGACATGCTATACAGTCAATGAAACTAACTTACTGTGCACAGATACCAGCCTGGCACCAACTGCATACACCAAGCCTGAGGATATCAGAGTAATACAGGGGCACAACAGAGAGCCTGGCGGAGATGCAGAAATTCATTCACTGCCTGAAGGATTGCTCTGGCTGCTGAAGGCACAATTCACATTCAACCCAGTGACCACTGACGGGAATATAAAAGCTCAGGAAAAAAAGAGAAGTTGTTTTTTTGGCCCTCTGATATGTGCACAAGCCATGCATTTGGGATAAGCAAGTATTGTGCACATCTACCAGATTGCAAACTTGTGAATAAAACAAGTTCTTCAAGAGAGATTGGCATCCTGGTAAAACATTAACAATTTTTTTTCTTCTTAAGTTTTTGGCATTTTGTGGTTGGGTATTTTTGATTTTTTTTCTTTAAACCAAATGTTATCGGGATTTGTGAAGAAGAAAATGTGTGGCATTGGTTTCTGGAAGCTGTCCATCTCTGTGGGGTTAGTGTTGGTGATCTTGAGTGAAGTGGCACCTCAGCCATGCCCGGCTCAGTGCACTTGTACCGGAACAACGGTGGACTGCCATGGGCTTTCTCTACGCAATGTGCCACGCAACATTCCCAGGAATACCGAACGACTGTGAGTATATATCTACTCTATCTATAATTTTTTTTATGAGTTACTCCTATAGCGCCAACATATACTTCAGCGCAGTTCAAAAACATTGTCATTGGCATCGAGTGTTTTTTAGCCTTGGACATGATCGAATTTTAGAGGAAGCCAATGAACTTATCAATGTTTTTGGAATTTGAAAGGAAAGCAGAGACCCTTGAGCAAACCCAGGCAAGATCATACAAATGATATGTAGATATAGGAAATGTCTTTCAGTATAACCTTCATCATATGATCTAACCTGGGAAGGCATCTACTCACCATATTGTCGATAATGCTACCTAATGGAAGAGAATATAGAGTTAATACGATAATGAGTGTATAGGAGACTTTATTAGGCAAGTGCCATGCTCGATTTGACTGAAATTCTAATTCTTCCCTTCAGCGGACCATGCTTTTCTCCCTAGCACTCTACAGTCCTAGCAGTTTTTGAGCTCTACCATCATCAATATTTATGCATGATGTGACATAACAAATGGCGCAATAGCCCTCTCTCTTCACGGTGGCACCACTTCTCTCCAGCCATGGGACGCAGGATCATTCATCCTGAAACAGTTTCCCAGTGTGCGCAGATGTAAATCCTTCAAGCATTGGCTTTCCCTACAACACATTACTAGAGCACTTAAATCTCACAAGAGCACAGTACATTACACAGCGTGGGTGACGTCAATCATGGGAATGAGAAAGTGTCCAGTTTATCAGCATCACTTGGCTTGGCTGTGTGAATGGCACTTTTTGACCATGGTTAATATATTAATAACTAGCAGAGGAAAGGAAGCATATACTGTGCTGGGGCAAGCAAGTTTTATCTGTTTGCATAATTAAAAGTTATCAATTTTACAGGGGCCAATATCATGAAAATACTAAAGCGGAAGCTTCACAGTTACGTAAAATTCTAAAACAATTTTTGGAATTGGACCTTGCAATTTTTTAAGAACTTTTTGCCCACAGTATAAAAAATCCTAAAAACGACTGCCCTACCTGTGCATTAACCAGTCACATACACCTGGTATTAAAGTCTACATTTTCAAAAATTTACATAAAATGAAGCTAAAATCAATTCGGAGCTCTTCTGCGAAATCTAGCCCCTTGTTAAGATGCTAACAAGTCAAAGTTTAGGTAAATATTGCATCAAGTGTCTTGTCAAGTTGACAGGACTTATAATCTCCGAATAACATTGTACTGAAAATATGTCATTGTCTGCTATTATCTAGGAAAGTTCTCACGTAAACTTTTTGGTTTGCTTAAAGCTTCTGATCAGATTAAGTTTAATGACAATCCATGCCCATAAAAAAGGTTACTTTTCAAAACAATGTACAGATTATTGTAACCGCACATCTATTATGGTATGGCGTGATATTGTAATGTGTAATAATTGCAGCATCCCGAAGAAATCCAAAAAGACTCAGTAGCAGATGGCTGGACACTTTTTAACTCTTACAATAAAGACCCCAGCCGAAATCTACTTAAAAGCTAATTATGGCAAATGGTGTTAATTTTGGAATTCGGTTTGATTGCACTGGCCCAAAAGAGGGTAAGGTTAATCTGAGATGGTGAACCGAGATACTAGTAAAGTGTTATTATGCAGACGTTGTATAAGTGTTAAAATAACAGACATTATCTAATTTAAGCCGTGTGCTGGTGATTTCCCTTAAAATATCCCAGGAGTTAAACTTTTTTTTCTGCGTAGTTAAGAATCTTTTGAAGTTCAAAGACTTGATGCTGACTTTTTTTTTATTTTTTTAGCCCAGCCATGTTTGTATTAGGAAATCAGGCCATTTTATCCTATAAACAGCCTTCCTGATGTTTTTTATCCTTAAGATCATTAAGATATATTTATCGCTTTATGATGATGTCGTCGTTGTATTGTTTAATTAGTTTTTGGTAGCATTTTCTTTTTTTGAAATCGTAAATCGCTACTATTAAATTTTAATGTCGTGAAGACACCATTAAAACGTACTGATTCCAAAAACCGTCTTTGATCGTTGCACTGTGGTGTTGACATTTGCTTAATGACTAACTAAAATTATTTTATGATGCTCCTTTTTTTTTCTTCACAAGTTGCTCTATAAGACACTTTTGGAGCCTTCCTAGAGATAAGGCTAATACATGGGTTGCTTTATCAGGTGAAGTTTGGAACGTAGTTATCATGGAAGATAATATTGGCCTGTTGCCAGAAAAGTTTTAGTCGGCTTACAACTTTTCTAAGAAAAAGAAAAGAAAAAGTGATAAAAACAGACCCAACATTACTAAAGTGTGTATACTGAATAGTACCGTATCGTCACTTTTTAGATTTCATATTACTTTTTGCATTCTTCCTAGTGATCTGAATGGAAATAATATTACAAGAATAACCAAGACAGATTTTGCGGGTCTGAGGCATCTACGTGTCTTGTAAGTATTACGTATTCGTCGATGTACTCCTTGGGAGGGCGACTTGTCTAAACTATAGTTTTAAGATCAAATGACTTTTACACAAATGTTTGTTGTATGTAATAAAATCCAAAAAATGCTTTAAACTTCACTTTTCGCCAAAACATATTTCATATTGTCTTAAAACATAAGATATACGGTAGTTTAAAGGGTTTCTGGCTTCTAGATATGAATATATGCAAATAACAATGTTTCCTCACTCCTAGAAGTAGCTTGAAGGAATTAGACGGTTATTTATGCACATTATTAACATAACCACTGTCATCTGCAAGCGATTAGTTATAATTGTCAATGCGTTCGAACACTTTCGTAGAATTGAAGGGTATTCTGCTCAATGTTGTAACTAGTGACCATTGTTTTCAATTAACATGTAAAAAAGTTTTAAAAATAACAATAATCTGTATAAACTCCTCCTAAATAGTTATATAAGTGCTGACAGATTAGAAATCTAAAAATGTTCTACATTGATAACACATATTTTTGGATAAGGTCTTTTATGAAACTTTGGAAGGAGTTTATTACAAGTTTTTGACGCTCCACCAAATGAAACTTTATGAGGCTTTTTAGAAAAACTTTTTCAAGTATTATTTTATGGTCCCGACTTGGAGTCTGTAGCACTTTTATTTCATATAGTACGATTTTTAGGGTAAGTTAAAGATTTTTTAAACTTTTTTTTAAACTTTGCTTTCTAGATCGGTCGTGTGTTTCTGTTCTTATGACCAATGAAAAATTTCTAAAACATTGATAATTGTAGAAAATGACCAGAAGATACATTTTATACTGTTCCACATTTCTAATGTTTCTTTCATTAATTTGACAACACATTTAATTATGGAGTTGGGATGTGGGAATTGATAAATATGTAAAGTGATGCTATTCAAGCCGTTGTCATAGAATACAGACTGATGTAATGTTAATGCTTTGCTGATTAGTGGTGTATTAAACCACATCCTCACTTTCCCTTTTTTTTTTACAGGCAGCTTATGGAGAACAAGATTAGTACTATTGAAAGGGGAGCATTTCAAGATTTAAAAGAGCTGGATAGACTGTAAGTATATTCTTACTATTTGCATACTTAACTTTTTTATGTGCGCTCCGAGCTCTTACCTAAATACAGAGATTAAATAATCCAACTGGGAATTCATAATTTGTGTATAAAATGTTCTACCTTCCTAAATGCTGAATCAGAAAGTTTAAATTTAGAAGTTGGAAGTCCCCAGTATGTAACAGTGTCTGCATAAAAAAAAAAAAAAAGACTGAACTGACTCTAGGAAAGCCACTTAATTGCTTTCTTCATCCAGTTTTTTCTTGTAGGAAGTACATGTTATTGTTGAGTGATTTTTTTTTTCAACTTCAAAACTACCAAGTTACTCATTCAGTACAGCATAACTGGTTTAAATTAGAATATGATGTGCAGGATATTACAGATCATTATTCGTTTCTTATGCCAGTACTTCTACCATATAATTAGGAGCTATCAGTAGGAATTATGGAAACCCAAATATCTAGCATGTTTGAAGGCAGTCTTCCAGGAAATTGTCCTTCTTAATTAATAGAAACTAGGGAGATAAACTGGATTAGCCAGTTTATTTACCTCCTCTTATTTGTCTTAAACCAGTGATTATGGGTCCATTGTGAATGATAATGATGAACAATAGCAATGATAGTCATCTCATAGAAATAGGAATCTAATAAATGTTGATACAGACAAATCTTGACTTATAATGGAGGCTGTCAGGGTTCTGGTACTTTTGATGGCAAGAATTGTGTTGCAGAACGACATATACTACTAATGATCTTCTTTCAGTGGTAAAATTAATTAGCCCAAAAATCCAGTGAGTCTAATGCATCACGCCTTTCAAAAATGAATACTCAGGGGATCTCACAGCCCCTGTAGATTGTTCCCACCAAAAATGATCTGATCTAGAAAATACTTAGCTATCCATGCACATTATGCTAGTATTGACAAGGACTTCTGACAGTTGGGTGCCTCTTGATTGTCTCCTCATACTGGCAGATATTGCGGACATGGGGATCGGACATGTCGAAATTCAATATGTTTGATCATTGGTTTGTGCCTGTCTTCCCATTGAAAAAAAAACCATGAATGCTTGACCAAATCGAGTGTCCAGGTTTATAGGATGGGCAATTGATATAGTTGTTGGCGGACCATGTTATTGTCCTGAATGCTATTTTATGGGTATGGCCAGCTTGAGACATTATAAATACCTTGGGAATCTCCTAAAAAAGTTTTTGCATCATAAAAAAAAACTTTTGTAGTGGTGTCAAATATCAATTACGCTTCATGGGTATAGCCAATCCCTGTTGTTATCATGCAGTCCTATAGCTTTATGTGGGGTGGTTGAGCTTACTTTTTGAAAGAATGGATCCATTGATCAAGTGTTTTTAGTTGTGATTGTTGAATAATATGGTTATGGTCCTTGACATGTTACCAGTTGACTTTGTCCCCCCCTCCCGAATTTTCTGTGATGACATCATTACATCAATGTTTATAAATGTGGACCTTCCTGCCGTGTCCCAGATAAGGGCCATAAATGACAGTAAAGTGTGATTACTGAAAAGATAGTGTTTGCATAAAGGCTACCAGTGACGGCCTTGCTTTCATGTGTTTTTCTTACTTTTTTGTGTTTTTACTTCAATATTGGTTGATGTTTTTTCAATGGACTAGAGGAAAAAGTCAAAGCTGTTAACAAGGAAAAATATATATAAAATATGTGATATACTATATGCCCTCTGCAGTTTATAACAAGTTCATGTAGAGTCATTCTTGGCCAAAACGTCTTGGTGCCATTGTGAACTGAATTTTACTTTCACATTTAGGGCTCATGAACATGACTATATCACGGCTCATTACACCCTCTGAGTTGTACAGCGGCATAGTAGAGCTCTCCTAGACTTCTATAGAGCTATACTGTATCTTGCTATGTCTATAATTTCATACAGAGGCTTATGGTTGGATTCTATATGCTCCATTGCATGCTGTACTCTGAGGATTCTCTTCCACAGAGGTATTGCTTCTAACCGTGTAATACTGCAATGCTATCACGACAATATATGCTTGTGCACAGAACCCAGGGAATCTAAATTATTTACGAGGGGTAGTAAACTAAATTTAATGTTATAAAATATTCTAAGAGACAGATTGGGATTTCACCAACTTTTGTTATGTAATGGATATCTACTGATCACCCTAATGGACTTTATTTTTTTGCATTGGCCTGTACTATAAAACTTTCTGATTTAGAGTATTTTACTTGCTGGTGTTGCTTTTTGTTCGATATTACTCAGAAAGTTAATTAAATTTAAACAGAGCTTATATCAATAATTGGGGGTGGGGGTGATTGAACCTGAAATTTGATGGAGGGTGGAAAAATGAAATCATGGCTGTTTTGGGCATTTGTTCTGAATAAAAGTTGTGTAAAAGGTAAATTGTGTGTTCCACAATTCAATACTGTATGTCTGATTCTGCAATGATATCAGTATTGCACATTGGCACATTGGATTTGCATACTTATAATGACTCATCTATAAAGAAAAATTGTAAATATGTTTGTAATATATATATATAATGCTCTACTATTGCAAAAATATTAAAGGTTTTTCTTTGCATTGCGTGTTCACACGACGGTCTGTGTAGTGATCTTCTTACACTTTTAACTTTCCAAATACTATGTCCCACATAGCCATGTTTTATACTTGCAGGGAAGTCTGTCATATTACAGTTGCTCTGAATAGTCCATTGTGAGAGATTTCTCAGTCTATTCAGAACCACAAAGAGTCCATATTTATGTAGCTTGTGCAGTAGGTATAGATGTGTCTATACTGTTTAATCTACCATTAGATAATCTCTTCCCTTTGTGTTTCGATGAGCCTGTTAATTTGCATAGAAAAACAAAGCATTGATTTATGAATTTTCCCTCAGCATAACTATAACTGTATAGTATTACTCTGCTGCACATGCCTGATGAAAGTGTTTTTCTTGTTACTTCATGGATTTTGGACTATAAATGTTCCTGTTGACCATTAAAGGGGTTGTACCAAGTTATAAGGTTATTCCCCATCCACAGGGTAGGGAATAACTTTATGATCGGTGTGGTTCAGCCACTGGGATCCCCATTGATACCAAGAACGGGGGACCAGTCAGTCCTCGAATTAATGTTGCGGAGGTCATGCTGGCACATTGCCACTCCATTCAAATTAATGACAGCTCCGAAGATTACTGCGTTCAAGCGCTTCGGCGGTCTCCGGTGCTGTCACTGAAGTGAATGGAGCAGCAGCGTGCCTGAGTGACCTCTGCTCCATTCACTTGGGGACCAACCAGACCCCCGTTCTTGGGATCCGTGGGAAACCCAGAGGTTGTAGTCCTATTGATCATAAAATTACCTCCTATCCTGTGGATAAGGGATTACTATATAACTTGGCACAGCATCTATTTAAAAAGGTTGCGCAATTTTGGCAGGTGGCAGTGTTTGAGAGAAATGGCTTAACTATCACTCTTCAGCTTGCTGAATCACCATCTAATATTTGCGTCATTCCATTTGTAAAGATGGGGAATTATATATCTTAAAACTTGCAGGGCGGCAATGAGTTACCATAGCAGCCAGTGGCCTATCAATGGCCCTGAAGTCTGCCATCTTTGTCCTCCTATTAGGCCATGCTTAGACTGCCTATCAGTGTAATGCTCACAAGAATAGTATACCAATAGTGCAATGTACACTCATTGCCAAATAAAATCAAGGACCTAGAAGGAGTTGTGAGAATCGCATGAAACTTTTTACGTGTGATTGTAGCGTTGATATAAGTAAGTGATTACAATATCAGAGAAAAATGATAATTTATTGTGGAAAGCTGAACACTTAAAGGGTGGCTCTAGTACCCTGTTGGGCCACCTCTAGCTTGGATGCAAGATGTGATATGGGCAGGCATGGAGGTGTACAGGTGCTGTTTGGTATCCTGCCGTATATCCATTCATATATGTTATAACTGAGCCTCTAGATTGTGCAAACTCATAGGCTGTTGAAGTTGGTATCCCAGATAGTCCCATACATGTTCTACTGGTGATAGATATGGTGATTGGACAGGCCACAGAAGTGTGGCAATGTTGTGGGGGCATTCCTGTGACACCCTTGTGTGGGCTGCTGAGCCTTATCCTTAGCCTCTTGGAAGCCCTGCCATAAGATGTTGCACATGTGGCTGCAGGATGTCCTGAACATATCGCTAAGCTGTCATTGTCCCTCATATCACTACTAAGGGTGAATATCTGTCGTATGCAATGGCCTGCTAGAATATCACAGTAGCAGAGAGGCAGTGTGCTCAAAGGCAGGATTGCCTTTGCTCACCTAAAGGTCTCCAGACATGAACAGAGCCATCCTCAGTGCCCAATCTAAATCTAAATTAATCTCTGAGGCGACAGTGGGTGGCTGTCAAAGGTTGTGGGATCGAAGCACTGGGGGGTGTCAAACGCAGTACACGTAATGTGTGCCATGGGAAAAATATCCTTCAGTCAAGGGCCTGAAAATAGTTCCGACAAACACAGGGACCTGTAACAATGCTTCTTGGGTGGACAACAAAACATTTGGAGCTGCTCATGCTTGTCGGATGATCAGACGATCTTCTCTGCTGGTGGTCTGTTGAGGGTGTCCTGAGCCCAGTCGCCTTGTGTGCATGCCCTCATGCATCCAATGGTCCCAACACCTCCTAACCGCCTGGTTAGAATGGCTCAGGTGGAGGGCAATTTGTTGATGGGACCATCCAGCTTTTCGCATTCCAATAATTCATCTCCTCTCAAATTTTGTTAACTAGGTGAAATCTCTTCAAATGCATCATAGAGGCATGTCTAGTGATAATCAATTTTTATATAAGGGGAAAAAGGTGTCCATTACACACAAGTAGACACTGAGAGCCTTTTTTCAGGCCAAGGTGGGACCATTTTTAGGGCCTCAGGTGGCAAAACCGTTCATCTAATCACACCACCCCCTCTAAATCTTGCATATCTGCCTGAGATGTAACTGCATGCTGAGTTTTGTAGCAAAACAACAGCTCCTTCTAGGTTCCTGATTTTTTTGACAAAAAGTGTATTATGTAAACTATCAAATGTTTGCATCTTCAAATCCCTATGTGGGGCAAATAAATAATGTGAAAAAAAATTGTTTTAGAAAGTTTTGGGGGGAAAAAATCCTAAATTAAAAAAAAATCTGTGTTTATCCCTTCTGAAATGCCTTTCTACGGAAAAAAATCTAACACTTTAAAAACAACACTTAATTAGTATCACTACATCTGTAACGACCCGAACAATAATATCATGTTATTTATCCTGCATGGTGAACGCCATAAAAAATACAAAAGTACTAAATTAAAATAAATACATTTGGTATTTCCAGAATTGTAATGACACGGAGAATAAAGTTAGATGTCAATTATACCACATGGTGAACAATGAAAAAAATGTCTGCCTTTTTGTTTTGAAATAGTGCCACTCTTGTCGGTGGGTTGTGTCAAGTATAGCAGGTCGCCCTTATTTATTTGCATAGGTATCAGTTCCAATAGACTGTGACACAAATCGTAGTTGACCCTATAAACTGGAGGCCCCCAACCTTTTGTATCTTACAAGTCACATTCAGCTTTGACTGATGGTTGAGAGCTCCATTCAACTAAAAAATCTGAGCTGAGGTATGTTAAATGTGGAAAAATAAGAAAATGTGACTTTTTGGATATATATTACTACATTTTTCATTGTCAAATTTGACACCAGGGAAAAACTATAGGGGATGCAGTTGCACCCGGGACCAGAAGCCTTAGGGGGCCCATAAGGCCTCTCTTCTCCATATAGGGACCCCAGTACTATGAATAAAGCATTATAGTTGGGGACCCTGTTACAGATTTTACACCCATGCCCAGGAGCCTTAGGGGGCCCATAAGGCCTCTCTTCTCCATAGAGGAAGCCCTGTACTATGAATAAAGCATTATAGTTGGGGACCCTGTTACAGATTTTGCATTGGGGCCCAGAAGCTTCAAGTTACGCCTCTGTTTGACACTAGTAGTATACTGGCCAAACTTGCAGTGTTAATCGGTTAGACTATCTACAATAATACCAATTGCCATTGACTAGGGTCATAACTCAACATTACAATGGCAAGCCGCTCATCAGGGGTTCAAGAATCACATGTAACTCGCAAACCACTGGTTGGGAAATACTGCTATAAACCAACCCTGGAAAACTGTAACATATATTTGAAATGTTGTTTACTATAGTAGTGTTTGTATGAATTTTCATACAGTTCAGCTTTGTGGACTCCGAACGGATGGCATGGTTTTCCAAATGTGTGGATTCATTATGCCCGAGCACAGCTTAGCTCTTTTTGGGTTGGGAGGTATTATAATATCTTACCAGGAGTTTTGATTGGCTCAAAGCATTAATAAATAGTACAGCAGCTGTAGAATTAATTAATTGTGGTGTCTATTATTACATCACTTTGGTCTTCTATCACCTGATGCATCAAGATTTCAGTGCTGAATGCAACTGCACACACCATTGAGTCTTCCCTGAATCGTCTCCTTCTAATCATTTCCTCAGTAGTGTAGTTTTTCATATTTTACAGTTCATGAGGCAGGCGTGTTCTCAGGAAATTAGACTTTCTGAGGCTGTACCGTCCTTGTTGATATGCGGCATATCTCCTGCTGTTCGTTATTGTACTGTTCAGCGTTAAGCTTCCAGCACTTTCTCATGTGTTTCACACATAGACAGGTCAGTCAAATAAAGTGGCCTGGACATTGTCTGCCAACATTCTACTCTTACGCTTCTCATCACAATTGTCTTTATTATTGCACTGATCTGAGAGTCTCTCCTATTGTCTTCCTCCTAGAAGAACCTGTTGCTTTCCAGTGGCTTGTGAAATTAGTGTTTTATATGTTTGTTATTCATAAGCAATTTATTCCCTTTTTTTTCAAAGTGGACATGCAATATTTTTGTAGATTTTTTTTTTTTTTTACCTAAGAAGTGATCAAACGTTGATCCTACATAGTGTTTTCTTTGCTGCTTATTGTTGGTCCATCCTTAAGATGTCTAGACTAAAGTTGATAAAAATGGATGGTTTCAACCAGTTTGGGTGAAACTTCATAATGAATGACCGTTTTAGTCTACTGATGACACAATGTCGTCATCTGGAAGGAAGTATTCTTCCGATGTTTTACCAAAGTTCTTTTGTCTTTATGAAAGATCTTTTGGCCACAACTGGTCTTTCCTTGAAAGAATGTCCTCAGAAAGATCGTTCATCCCGCACCTGCTGTCATTGGAAATGTATGACCGGTTTAAATGACTCTAGTGGCCAATGTAGACTAAAGTGTGTGTGGCTTAGTTGTTCACCAGATAATCGTTGTTTAACCATCAACCATCAATAGTTGTTTAACCATCAACCTACTTCTGTTGAATGTGTATGGTCACCTTCGGAACATTAGTTTATTGAAATGGCTGGAAATCCAAAGTAGAAAGCTTATAAAATGTTGTACACAATAACTATAAGAGCTGGTGATAGAATTCACACATATATATGTAGAGCTAGTAAGATAAGATAGCTGTTGGCAAAAAACGAATCAGCTATCTTCTCAATTCTCCCAGAGTGTGCATGTTCATTTTATTGAGGAGAAGAAGATAAGCCATGACCTGACCCTTCTGGCAGCAGTTATTCTTCTGGCTGGACAAAAGGATTGCGCATGTAAAAAAACAGTATGTTCCACTCTCATTTCTCCGACATCTGCCTCTAAGGAATAGTTGGGAGGAAACTATATATTAGATTGTTGGATCTCATTGATTTTGTTTGAATCTGACAATATTAATCATCTGCGTGTAGGAATCTTAAATGTTACCTAGGACTCTTTTTAACTACTACCTATATGGTTATTTTACAGTATGAGCAATGGTGTTGGCCTATGTCTGTTGTGCGATTTTGACCAAGGAGCCAAGTGTCAGTAATACGATTCCTTGTATCAACTGGAAATTATAGATGATAGTCATTTTAATTAGCTATGATATGGTTCTGGTTTGATGCTAAAGGCCCATTTACACGGAGCGATGATTGCTCAAAGATCGCTCAAACGACAGTTTGAGTGACAGCTTTGAGCAATCATTTTCCATAAACTTTTAGGTAGCTACTCAGCTACTTAAGAGCAATTAAGTGTGCAAATGAAGCCTTAGCTGAAAGCAGTTAATAGCAGGAGGGCTCTTATCTGCTTTCAGTTCTTTTGTTCTCCAGCGGGAAAAATGCTATCAGCACTACCCGCAGAGAATTACTGATAAGGCTGAATGACAATTTTTAGGTTGGACTGAATTTAACAATCAGCTAGCAGTGCACGATGGCGCGCATTTAGACGCAACAATTATCGCTCAAACGATTGCTTTTTAGCGATTTTTGAGCGATCATCGCTTCGTATAAATGAGCCTTAACTTTCATTAATTCAATTGGTGCCCCACAGTATTTAAAGATAATAACCGTAAAGAAGATTAGTACTTTTGGCCTTTGAACATAAAGTGGCTCCAGTTGCATCGGCTTGAGACCACTGTCTGCTCTATATCGTCCACTGATAAAGTTGATGGCCATTTCTCTTTTGCTTTGTGGTAAATACCCTTTTTATATTCGTTTTCCTTCATTTTGAAAAGAAGAATTCTATTTTGTATGATAGGACCCATTTCCAAGTTAGATTATCACTATTACAATCTACACTAAGCCTGTAACATCATGGGTTCTTGTTCCTTTTTTGTTGAAGTTCATTTAGATCTCTTTAAGAAGTCACTGTCTGAGGAGTGTGAAAAGAAGGACAGAAGATTTTGGTTTCTTGAATGGATACCAAGTTCTATATGAACAGTTCTTTTATAGCCGTTCCCAGCTGTTGGCCAAGAGTAAATATTTCATATTTGTGAGGAAAAGTCGAAAGAATCCCTTTTGTTTACAACTGCCAAGTCCATCTGATGGAGGTACATTGTTATCTGACAACCAATTCATCTCCTTGGGACCCTGGAATTCAGAACTATTTCTAAGGCAACCTAGAGATACATTACAAATATAGTTCTTTCATGCCCTCTCTAAACAAGGGTTGTGTAGAAAAGACCTTGCTTATATTCCCAAGTGAAAAGACAAGCGTCTCTTAACTTTTTATATGATTGTATGGGGTGAACAAAGGCTCACGATAGGACCATTTTTTTTTTTCTACAAAGGGTTTTGAAAATCGAATGAGAGAAATCTGTTTTAGGAGTCTATCAAACGTGAGATCACGTATGTGAACATTATCGAATTGACTGCGAGCCTTTGTGTGCTGAAGAACAAATGAGAGGCCATGGAATCAATACCGAAGATGATTGTAAAATGCCATTTTCACAGCACAAAACCGGAATCATTCTTTAGGATTTTTTACGCATCCATGGAAATAATCAATAGACATACAGATGTCTACAGATTCCTTACCTTTTTGCCTGTTTCAAGTTATCCCAAGCTAAGTGGCATGAGATGACTAGCTTTGCATAAAAAAATTAGTGTTGCCCTTTCAAGCATCGTAAGCAACTCAAGATTTCGTTTTCATCTCATCTTAATTTGACATAACTTGAAAAAAGCAAATCGTTAAGGAAGGACACATCTCTATAAAGAAAATGTATCTATTCTTGTAAAGGTGCTCGTAGTTGACTCGTATGAGTCCATAAGCCTGAAATTATGCATATCCCTGAATTTGCATTGATTACTGTTTGAGGCCCCTTCATTGGTCTTCCACATGAAAATTCCTTAAAGGGGTTGTCCCGCGATGACAAGTTAAGTTAAACACTTCTGTATGGCCATATACATGCACTTTGTAATATACATCATGCATGAAATATGTGCCATACAGAAGTTATATACTCACCTTGCCTGTGCTGGCGTCCTCGTCTCCATGGTGCCGTCTAATTTCAGCGTCTAATCGCCCGATTAGACGCGCTTCCGCAGAAGGGTCTTCTCCCTTCTGGTCGGTCCGGGCACAGGCGGCGTTCTGGCTCCGCCCCCTTCTACGCGCCATTGCGTAGCTCCGCCCCGTCACGTGTGCCGATTCCAGCCAATCAGGAGGCTGGAATCGGCAATGGACCGCACAAAGCCCACGGGCACCATGGGAGAGGACCCGCGGTGCATCATGGGTGAAGATCCTGGTGGCCATCTTGGAGGAAAAGAAGGAAGAAGTTGCAGAGAGGGGATTCGGGTAAGTAAAATTTTTTTTTTAAATTTCAACACATCCCTTGGGTTTGTCCTGCGCTGAACAGGGGGCCTATGCAAAAAAAAGAAAAAACAGTTTCGGCGCGGGACAACCCCTTTAAGTCTATAGGACAACTCTTTAAGTATATATATATATCTATATATCTCCTATTTATCTACCTATCTATCTTGGCGATGCAATGCTGGCATGCCTGCTCCTTAAATTAATTTTCCTGGAACCATTAGCATCAATCAGAGAAGCTCTTTAAAGTTTGCAGCGTATAGCACATTATGCCATGGAGACTAGTAGAACTACTTCTGTGGACATTAATTTGAAATGATGGTGAGAAACTCTTTCCAGACCTTTTCACAAATTCCCAGCCAGAACGGCTGTTTATTTTTCCCATGTCTATTTTTGTTCGGATCCCTCTTGTTAGGTTCTCTTTACAGCCCAGTACGGATTGGGATGAAGTAGTTTATCCTGGCAATGCGGTCTTACTCTTTACCTTTGCATCCTCTTGTTGCCCTCTTCTTTAATTTTATTCATTGTTTAGCTGGGGGGCAAAATTCCTAACAGACATTCTTGGCATTTTTACAGCAAGCATTGTTCTGCTGGGATTGGGCTCTAATAATTCATATATCTGGCATAGACCAAAGGACACTTGAAAGGACTTGCTATTAAAGCTTAGTATGCATTGGAAGAGATTGGTTGATTCTAATAATGTTTCATCAACTCTTTTACCTTATTGACGTACTTTTATACAGGATGTTTCTTTGGTTAATTCACTCTAAATGAAGTAGACGATTTGCAGTGATTGTATGTTGTGAAGTGTGTGTTTATCTGTACAATGTCTTAGAACACTTATTTATCTATATTGCATAATGCATATGTTTTGCACTCCTAAGGGCTCTTGCACACAACGCTGCTCCATATGGCACTAGGGTGCTCCATGTGGTGCTGTGTATGTCAGAAAAAAATGCTTCAAGGGAAGAATAGCTTTGTAATATGGCATTCAATGGAGCATGCCTTGAGTTTTCTTTTGTAGAATCCATGAGATATACAGCAGAGAAAAAGTCTATATGTCTCCACGTAAAATTAGAGACATGTGAGATGCAATAGTCTACGGCATTCGGATATTCAGCCTTAAACACAGTGTGTGACAGAAGAAGCTGGTGACTCAACCTTACATTGTATAGTTTCCAAATACTCACAGATCAGATTAGACAGCTACCTGGCCAATGGGAGAATGAGTGAACAGGTGAGCGGATAGGAGAAATAAAAGAGCGAGTGGTTGATTAGTTGCCAACTGGGTCATGATTCATGAGTAGTGCATAAGGCAGAGAGCATTGGAAATGATGGGCTGCCAAACCATGAGCAAGAGGCACACTATCATTAGACAGGTTATTGTGATGCTTTGATTACTACAAGCGTTTGGTGCTATTATGTCGGAACTCTATGACACTATTATTCGCAAGATATTAAGCACTGTTACTTGTTAATGGTGTGATACTGTTTTTTGCACTTTGTAGGGTCGTTATCCATGCATTATACACTATTATGTTGGCACAGTGTTATGCTGTTATGACGACTGTGTTATCTTGGCATTGTAGTATATTGTTAGAATGCGTCTCCCATTCAAGGCTGCTAACTGGCGTGGATCTGCAAGCTGAAAGCACTGAATGTGGCACAAATCACTTGAGTACTGTATGGTGCTATTATGTGGACTTTGTATGCTACCTGCTAATCCTCATATGTAAATAAAGCATAAAGGTGTATTCCAAAGACTGGAACATGCAAAAAATATCCAATCTCCTAAAATGGGTCTATAAAGAAGTTTTGCCAAGACGTACAACTCTTTTGACATGGCATGGCTCCGCCCCAAGTTCCTTCTCAACTGATTTTGCCGAGGAAGTCGGAACCAGCCTGATATTTACCCTGTAGCTGCAAGGAAAATGTGGTATTTCAGAACAGCCATTAATAATAAGATGACAGAAGGTCCATCCGAACGAGAACCACACCTCTCTGTTTTGGAATATAGATGGGATCCCCAGTGGGAGACCCCGCTCACTGTTGTTCATATGCCCTCATAGGACATACGAATGGCATGTTGGTACAACCTCTGTTATAATTGTAATCTGTAGTGGAGGTCGAGCCATAAATTTGGAAAATTCGCAGTGGCATGCTATATATACCAATATGTCCTTGTCTTTTCAGGCACAATCTATTCCTGTGGTGGGAGCTAATATTATATAACACAGTTGGTGTATTATGCTACAATTGTAACATTCCTTTTTTTTACTTTTATATGTAAATATCCTTCTTGTTCTCTTTTAGGCGCTTGAATAGAAATAATCTTCAAGTTTTCCCCGAGTTGCTTTTTTTGGGAACTCCAAAACTCTACAGACTGTAAGTACACCTATCCTGTATTGTTTCTCACATCGTCTCTTGTCCTTTTGGGCAGTCAGTTGTTTTTCCAGAAGTTATAATTTGTTGATTTTGCTAAAGCAAGGAATGTAATGTATGACTCGTCTATCATTCATGGGAGATTTGTGTTCTTGTAGAAATACTTCAGGGCGAGTCAAAAGTCAGGAATCACCCAAATATATGTAAGATATTGAAAGGGGTTTTCTAGGACTAAAATTCTGATGACCTGGATAGATTATCAATATTTGATCAGTATTGGGATCCCCACTGTTTGACAGGGCCTCAACACAGATTGAGTTCTGCGACCTTTTCACTGCATACCAGTCATAGTGCTGTGCATTTCATAGTGGTTGTGCCTGGTATAACAGCTCAATCCCATTCGGTGGCGGTGTTGCTCACCTGAGCAACTGCATCATGGCAACTGAGGTTGCATGTTCCCCAATCCAGTGATCCATATTAATGCTATACATCTTCAAACCCTTTCTCTTTTGCATGGGATATTGCTGTAGGAGCTCCGTTGGGCGTACAACCAGGACCAAGACAGATAAGTATACACTTGTTTATTTTAACCAGATAGAGACAATTGGCAACGTGTTTCACCGTCATACCGATCGCTTCTTTAGGTTCATAGTGAAATGCGTTGCCGATTGACTCTTGTTAAAATAACGAAGTGTATACTTATCTGTCTTGGTCCTGGTTGTATGCCCAATGGAGCTACAGCCATATACCGAGCAGCTGCCAAATTTCTATGTACAGTCAGCGCTGTGTATACACAGCCATTATAGGTGAGCACCACTGGTTAATTGGGGTTAGAGATACTGCTCAGCAGGTACGCGAGGCGCTCTGTGGTTATGTTTTATTCTCTTTTTCATAGCAATCATTGTTTGATAAAGGTCGTCTGGACCAAAATGTTACATGTTTGGATTGCCTTAATTAAAATGTTGTCATTCCAAAGACTTGATATTGCATGCATAGTTCAGCTTGGAATTTATAGACGTGGGACCAATTTATATATAATTAGCGCCATGCACTTAATTCTGCTGTTACCTCTTCAAACGCAAACAGCTAGGGGTTTCAGGTGATAGACACGCACTGCTAAAAAATGGATGACCTGCTCTGAGGATAGGTCATCGAAATTTTGGCCCAGAAAACCCACTTGATTCTTTGAACCAATGTCTACATCTGTGATGTAAGCTGAAAGGAAGTGGAATATAGGAGACTTTACATACTAGCACAAAAATCCGTAAAAGTGGTCTACAACAGACCAGATAATGAACTATCCAATGAGAATTGAGATAAAATGGCAAATTTTGGAAGTTATCTTTATAATACTAAGGAAATCTTGCAAACATGACTTATTGGGTGTACTTGATGACCAGAAGTTGAGAAACACTTCTTTAGAGGGGGAGAAGGTGAAGGGATCGGATACCAAATATGGTTTGGTTGCCTCAACATGAGACAGTTATGGATCTTCCACTATAGACTACTATACTCTTGCTACAGTCCTTAAAGCCAAAGGACATGTATAGCATTTTTTTCTGCTCTGGTGGATAAAATAGTTATTGCAAAGTCAAGACAGCATCATACATTCAGAATTAGTAAAGAACAAAAGAAGGTGTAATATGGTGACCAATTCAATAAAAATTGGTGAGTAAGGACTAAAGAACTAGTGAATAATTGAAAGCAAGTCCCGACTTTCGACTCACCTGTGTATTCACATACCTGTTGTACTACTGTGTAATGGAGGAGGCTATTCTTTCCATTGAACATAGGAATGCAATGAGCATAATCTCTGGTAAAGGAGAATTAATATTTTAATGAATAGATCTGCTTTATTGAGTCTCTAGTCTGCAGGATTTGATGTCATTGATATCCATTTGTGTCTTGTGAGAATTCAGCTTCAGATTTGCAGTTTTACTCCGGCAGTCTGGCCTGAATGATTGCACTATTATGTATTGGCTCCCAGAGGAGTCATGTCAAATTTCTCTTTTTATGCTGTGTAGAAATAGCTCTCTATCGTGAGGAAGTTCATTTAGGTGAGATTGCCTCATATGTAGCTGTGTGCCATCCTTACTGTGCTAAACAATTATTTGGTAAACCCACTAGATATTTGAGTATTGATACTATGGATTCAATTACAATCCCAATTCCAAAAAAGTTGGGATACTGTGTAAAATGTAAAGAAATGTAAAGAAAAAAAGAATGCAGTAGTTTAGAAATCTCATATAACCATATTTTATTCTGGATAGAACATAGAACACATAACCAATGTTGAAAGTGAGAGATATCTTTCCATTTAATAATAATAATCTTTATTTGTATAGCGCCAACATATTCCACAGCGCTTTCATTTTAAATAATAAATTACCGTCATTTAGAAATTGATGGCAGCAACACATCTCAAAAATAGAACAGGGGTAACAAAAGTTTGGAAAAGTAAGTGGTACTAATGAAAAGCAGCTGGAAGGTCAATTTCCTACTATGTCAAATGACTGTGTATAAAACGAGCATGTTAGAGAGGCAGAGTCTCTCAGAAACAACGATGGTCAGAGGTTCACCAATCTGTGAAAAACTGTGTCTGAAAATTTAGGGACCATTTAGCTTGTTATCAGCACACAGTTCAAAAGCCTACATCTCTGATGGTATAGGGGTTGCATTAGTGCCTATTATATGGCCAATTTACACATCTTAAAAGGCACTATTAATGCTGAGCCGTATATAGAGGGTTTAGAACAACATATGGCCCCACCAAGACAACATGTCTTTCAGGGGAGGCCTTGCATATTTCAGTAAGACTACGCTAAACCACATACTGCATCCATCACAACAGCATGGTTCCACAGAAGAACAGTCCGGGTTCTAAATCAGCAACCTGCAGTCCAGACCTTTCACCAATAGAAAACATTTGACGATTCATGAAAAGATACATCCAGCAAAGTTGACCCTGGACTGTTGAGCAGCTAGAATCCTACATCAGACAAGAATTGGACAACATATCTCTCCCGCTATTGGTCTCCTCACTTTCCAGACATTTATAGATTGTTGTAAAGAGAGGAGAGGATGCTACACAATGGTAGACACGGCCCTGGCTCAACTTTTTGAGATGTGTTGCTGCCATCAATTTGTAATTGAGTAATTTTTTAAAATGAAATCGAAAAATGTCTCACTTTCACCTACTAAAATCAGTGCATTCTTTTTTTCTTTACATTTATTTACATTTCACGCAGTGTCCCAACTTTTTTGGCATTGCGGTTGTATATTACATTACTGTTTTGTCATTTTGGTAAATGATATCATATCAGTAAGGTAACCTTAATATCCATAGTTTCCCTTTGGTTTTAGATGATGACTGTATATACAGTTATATCTAGTTAATTTATAGACAAGATTGCTAAAACTGCCATGCGCATGGTCAGCATATACACTTCTGTAGAGCCTTGTGTGGTGCAGTGTGTCAAGGCAGCAGAAATGCAGTCCTAAGCTCTTGCTCACAATCTGAAGGTTGCAAGTTCAATCTCTGAATGGTTCAGGTAGCTGGCTCAAGGGCATTGCATCCTTCCAAGGTTGGTATTTATTTCAGGCAATAAATGAATTGCCTGAAAGAGCTGTGGAATAACATTTATTTTATATGGCATTGCTGCTCAGTCCTATTCACTTCAACAGAGTTGAGCTGCAATACCACACATAACCTGTGTACAAGTGTGGCGCTGTTTTGGAAAGACAGTAGTCATGTTTTTATAATCCTGGGCGACCCCTTTAAAGCTTCAACCTTGTAGTCCATGTAGGCCTTTAGTCCATGTATCAACCAGGAGGGGAACTGACAAATGAAGTATAGTGTAAGTATAAGATGACCCTCAGGGCTAACAGGCTCTTTATCCACCCTGAGAATAAACTGCTGGGACATGCCTGTCTGGGGTCTTACCATGATTGTCAGACCCAGGTCCTGTAGGTTGGTGGCAGACAAACACAATACTCGTAAAGGCACTTGTCATGCTTGGCTCATGCCTGGTCAGCCAAAAACTCATGCTGGGTCCACATGCTGATTTGCTGGAAAACTTTTGTTTATTTAAACAGAACAGGAAAACTCAAAATTCTCAGTCTCTTTGGTCACTTTAAGAGTCAGATATAAGTCAAGCAGGGACACTGGTGGTACAGGAGGCATAGGGAAAATTAGCAGGAAACCCTGTTGCTTTCATGGAGGTCTTGGTTTGCCATACCTTCAGCAGCTTGACAGCTTGAGAGTCTCAAAGCTTCTGATCTCTCTGGCACAACAAAGCAAGGTGCACCGCATAAACCATAAACCCGCTGCTCAGTCATACATCCAGCAACCAAACTGTGCCATTCCAACGTAGCCCCTTCTCATTTCTACCTCCAGCACCTCCCTCTTCTTCTTAAAAACACAGTTACACAAATTACATATCAGCATTAAATCCGTATAAAACACTTAAAATTTGGTACAAGCAGTGGTACCCCTCGCAGCAATGAAAAAAGACTTCGGCAGCATCCAGGGTGCAAATTGATATCCAAAGTTTTATTCCCCCATCACAGAAAAACAGGCAACGTTTCGGCCATGTTGGCTTGACAAAGGCCAACATGGCCGAAACGTTGCCTGTTTTTCTGTGATGGGGGAATAAAACTTTGGATATCAATGTGCACCCTGGATGCTGCCGAAGTCTTTTTTCATTGCTGCATGTGAGTTTGGTGATAAGGATCCATTGACCCGTTTCTTTGGCTACTGCATAATCTATGCCCAGCCCTTGGAGGGATATACAATTTGTGCTGCTGGCGACCTGCTTTCTCTGAGCAGTGGTACACCTCGATGTATCAGCCAAATCATATTCTATGGCAGTGCTTCCCAACTCCATTCCTCAAGGCACCCCAACAGGTCATGTTTATAGGATATCCTATAGTATTAACACCTGTGGCAATGTCTGAGGCACCGACAATAATTACATCACCTGTGCAATACTGAGGAAATCCTGAAAACGTGACCTGTTGGCGGCCCCTGAGGACTGGAGTTGGAAACCACTGTTTTATGGAATGAACTCTAGTGTGTGTCAGACATAGGAACATTGGGTTTAGGGTGGACATACCATACACGCGATGCACAGAGGCCCAGTAGGTAAAGGGGCCCATTGCTGTCTAAAAGCAGCTGGCATCTTCCTACTTGCTATTAGAATGCATGTAAGCCGATGAAGAAATTAATTGTATAGCTCACCATTACTGGTGGATTGCCAGAGAGTAATAAGGATTGCTCTTTGAGGGGCTTTTAGAGTATATAAAAAGTTCTGGCACAGGGGTTCTCTACGTTCTTCGGCCATCCCGGATATAGGTGCCAAAAACGATGGGAATATGAATAGTCCATGTATGTGTCTTTTGAACACGTTAGTGTTACATAAGTAGCAGGTGATACATACTGAAGCTACTGTGAAGATTATGTTGGGAGCATTGACCGAATGTCTACATTTATTTCCCCTTTCTTTTCAATAAAAGCTGTGCCAATAAAACAATCAAAATTCTTAACAGATGAAGTCTTCACGTAGATGAATGGCACAATATCTTAGCGATGAGTTCATATTAGATGCACCTTGTAAATCCCCACGGCTTTTCCCTGATCTTTATCTACATTCCTGACCATGATAACAATTGGGTATATAGGACAAAGGTTAATACTGAGCATTCAGCAATGCTGTATAAACGGTTAGAAAGAATGTTCAGTGGCATCATTCTAAAGCTAAGGGTCAACTTACACGGCAAATCATCTGCCGCTGCGAATGAGCATTGACCAGTATTTGAACATGTTGGTCAGCACCCGTTTATATTGTTCATGCGGGCAGAAGATCTACTACATGGGGACAAATGATCGTTAACGGATTGTTCATCCCCATATAACCATCATTGGTCGGCTGCACATCTTCTCGTTTACATGATCAGTAAACCTTTTTATAGTTGCATAAAACATATGATTAGCAGAGCATTTTCTAGTTTGTTTCCGATTGTTTGGTCTTTTACAAAACAGCCTGATGGTAGAACAAATGAATGTTGAGGTGAACCTTCTTGCCCGATAACTGGGCAGTGTAAAATACCCTTAAGCAGGGGCAGAACTATAGAGGAAGCAGGGGATGTGGTTGCACCCGTGCCCAGAACCCTTAGGGGGCCCATAAGGCCTCTCTTCTCCATATAGGTAACCCAGTACTATGAGTAAAGCATTATAGTTGGGGGCCCTGTTACAAGTTTTGCATCGGGGCCCGGGAGCTTTAAGTTACGCCTCTGCCCTTAAGGAAGAAATATGTACAGTATCAGGCTAGAGTTTTTCCCAATAAAATCCCCCCAAAATAAATAAAGTTGACCATAGTTATGAGATCTTTATCTGCAGATTCAGCTTATGTGAAGTTGAAAGTCATCCAAACCCATCAATTTTGGCAGGACAAGCCAACTATCTGATGTGTACTAAAGAGTCTGACCACTTATTTTCTTCTCTCCATTGAAAATAAATGCACAGTGCGCAAAGAATACGTCTGTATATGGGAATTGCCTAGAATAACTTTTGGCCAACAGCTATCTAAGGTATATGTTCAACTTAAAGCCAACCTCCGATTCTGGTCAAGCAAAGATGGCCGCACCACTTTTCTGAGTACCTAATGCAAACTGTGTATTAGTATGCATAAGTAGTCTTAGACACTGCATGCTGTTTTGACTGGCCAGCACTGCTTTCCCATGGGCACAACTAACCAATCAGTAGTGTCTTAAGACTTATAATGTATACTAATGCACAGTGAACATCAGGTAGTCAAAGAAGTTGTGCATTCATCTTTCTTTGTCCAGAACTGAAGGGTTTAACAGATTCTACTTAAGGTACCCATACCTTAGATATTGTAGCTGTTGGCTGAACTCTTATTTTGTTGCACCTGACTCCCCGTATACATACATCCTTGGCGCAGCTGCTACCATAATCCTCTGTCAGCATCTTATCTCCAATATGCTTGATCCTTCTTTCCCCTGACATCAGCCGTTGGGGAAAGTCAGTACACATTAATTAGGCTGGTCCTGACATAATCTGTGAATTCAGCCAACTTACATCACATTGTCAGCCGATATGCCCAAAGTTATCTGGATTTGCCAATGGTCTACAGATGAATATTTCATTTACATGGCCAAGCTAAATGATTGTTCCCATCTCGGCCAAACATGGCCAAGACCAGAACAAGTTGGTTGGGTGGCTGGGTTGGGATTTATGCAAATAATGTAGTACAGGGGCTATGCTGTTTCCTCAGCTCTCGAGTTACAGAAGTAGCGTATCTCACTGTACTATGTTTTTTTACGTAACTCCTATTGACCTCTGTGGGAGTTGCAGAAACAGCGCAGCGTAGAGTAGTATTGCGCCGGATGCTCAGCTATTTCATTTGTCTTGACCACTGCATTCAGGGGGCAGCGCATACCAGAATAGGAGATAGGTGCCGACCAGCTATCAAACTTTTATGGTAAATGCTGTGGATGTGCCATAACATTCTGAGATGAGAAAACCCTTGTAATGGGGATGTGTATATATAGGTGCCTGTTTACCTTTAAGAGCTGTTTGCTGAACGCTTATTTAGCTGAAGGCTATTATTCTCAGCTCCCATATATAATGTACACATAGCTCAGCCAAGCGTGTATGCATTTTCAATGAAGAAGGGAATAATCTACATTTCTGCTGTCAAGGAGCAGTACGGACACCCCAATACACATTAGATACACCACAATTGAAGAATTCAGACAGTTTCCCTCTGTGTATGGAAACCTTAAAGGGGTTGTCCAGAATCAAAAGTTATTTCCTATCCACAGGATATAACATAACCTGCTGATCAGTAGGGGTCTCACCACTGAGACGCCCGCCAATCTAGAGAATGGGAGACCCGTATCCCTCTCTGCCTGTCACTGCGGAGTCGCCTCTTCCACCACAGTGACATCAGAAAGAATATAGTGCTGGCCGAGCATGCACAGTTTGTGCTCCATTCATTTCAATGCTGCTCAGCTATTTCCAGCAGTCGCTTTGAAAACCAATGGAGTGCCAATGTGCTTGCGTGACCAGTGCTCCATTCATATCTGATCCTCACTATAGGGGGTGCAATAAGTCTGCACTTATGAGGAGGGGGCACACAGGACTTCCTTTCTCAAGATCAGCAAGGTCTCAGGGGTGAGAGCCCTACCAATCAGCAAATTATTCCCTATCCTGTGGATATTGCAATTCTGGTACCACCACTTTAAATAATTTAGAAGGTTCAGGACTCTAGGGAAGAAGGTTAAAAACTCTTGAGAGTGTTGGAATGGCAGCCATATTGATTGCCAAAATTCTCCCCACACATTTTAAATTTTCTCAGAAGAGTTCAACTCACAGACTTGTCAAGACGTTTACTCAAGGATTCTAAGGAAATCGAGATCTGTACCAAGTCTGACTAACAGGGAGTTTAGCAGACTCGCATAACTGGGTTTGAAATATACACTTAGTAATTGACTTTCAATGTGCTGACATCAGGTGTGGTCAGCCTCAATATTATATTTCATAATGCTTTTCCTTGGTATACAGGATAGTACATTAAGGGGAATCCAGTCTACAAAGAACGAGGGCACAGAGTATGGTATCTGCGGTGTTAGATTTCCTCTGCCCAAGGGTTATTGCTGATCAGACCATAAAATAAATATCTAGTAAAAGCAAATCTCTGCTTTTAAAGATGCACTAGAAACACAGTGTAATCGATGTAACATGGCACATACAATACATATCTATAAAAATATTTCTAATATAGGGTAAATATTCTCCATGCCTCATAGTATGACATGTATCTACTACCATGAATAATATCTCTCTGTAGTTCAGTAATAGGGGTAATAAGTCAAGCTAAGGTTGGCCATGCACCTTAGATCCAATGGTGTTCGGCCAACATCTACTGAATCTCTCTCGATCCTGCCATACATATACATGCTGGGCTTGGGGAGAGTTGAGTAAAGATCATTTGACACGAGCAGATTATGCAGCCCGAGTATTCTTCAGAACGATTACTTGCCCAATAATTGGGCCATGTAAATGGCCCAATCATCCTACGGAAAAGTGACCGCTTGTTTATCAGCTTGGTTATGTGAGCATAAAAGTGCCTACTAGAGATGAACGAGCATACTCGGTAAGGCGATATACTCGAGAGAGCATCACCTTTTTCGAGTATCTGCTGGCTCGTCCCTGAAAATTCAGGGGGCGCGGGGGTCTGGGGCGGTGCGGGGCAGCGAAGGGGCTGGGAGGAGAGTGAGAGAGATCCCTCTCTCTCCCTCCCGATCCCCTCTGCAAACCCCCGCCCACCCCCGCGGCCCCCCCGAATCTTCAGGGACGAGCCAGCAGGTACTCGAAAAAGGCGATGCTCTCTTGAGTATATCGCCTTACCGAGTATGTTCGCTCATCTCTAGTGCCTACTGATCAACGGTACATCTTCCTGTGTGAACAGTAGGATGTACAGCAAGCCTATTGGGTCGAATGATTGTATTAGCGATCATTCATCCCCATGAACTGACCCTCGTTCCTTATAAAAAAAAAATTAATGAAATGCATGCCGATTGACATGCATGTTGATTAGCGCTCATTACACTGGGCCTAGAATTCGGCCTATGTAAAAGGACCGTCAATAGCTGTTAGACACCTCTAGTAGAGTTAAGTGAAAAAATCAGGCAACTTGAAATCCAACTACCTGACCTTTATCTCATCCCATATCCATAGGAGGGGACCCCCATACACATTAGCTAGTTGGACTCATGCACACAGGAGTGTTACAGCTTTATACAACCTCCTAGTTATATTGAGTTGTCATAGAGCAGACATATACCTCTTAGGCCTTAGTCAGACAGGCGTTTTTTCGCGCGATTTGCGGATCGCATGACGGATGCGCATCCGCAAATCGCGTGACCGGTGCCCGAAAATCGCCCGAAAATCTGCTCCTAGCCGCGTTTCATTAGAAACGGGCCGGAGCTGTCCAGCGCATTGCATTCAATGGAGCCGGCAATACAGCCCGCTCCATTGAAAGCAATGCGCTGCGGGCGAGTGTGGGATGAATTGTCGGGAAGGGCTTAAATATATAAGCCCTTCCCTGCAATTCATCCAGAAAAGTGTTAAAATAAAAAATATATATATACTTACCTGCTCCCGGCAGCCGGAGTTCCGCGCGGCCGGCCTGCAGTGGGTGTGAAGGGGGTGTGAGTCAGACCTGCCTCTGATTGGCTCAGCGCTGTATTGCCGGCTCCATTGAATTCAATGGGCAAACATCGTTCTTCTCTGCCACAGCTGTTACAGCTGTGGCAGAGAAGAATGATTTGTCTTCTATATGTTCTCAATGGGGTCGGCGCTGCTGCCGCCGGCCCTATTGAGCGCATATAGAGAAGAGAACAGGAATCGCAGATCGCAGATAGGTGCGATCTGCGATTTCTGTTCTATAATCTATCGGACGAGCGCATAAAAAGCGCTCATGTGTCCGATACCATTGCAAAGCAATGGTTTTATAAAATTGCCGGACGCATGCGCATGCGCAAATCGCAGCAAAAAATGCCCGTCTGACTAAGGCCTTAGAGTGAATCTCCAGTTTCAGAATAAAATTCAGTCTCAGGACCTGAAGGGAAGGACGTTATATTACCTACAGTTGTCCTTTGAAGACCCTCCTATTTGCTGTTCTATGTCCCGTTTTGGGCTGTCCAAGATGGCTGCTACAATCTTCAGACTACTTAATCCACACAGTGCATTGGTAGTGTTAGACTGCTAATGTGTTATACCTGACAATCAGAGAGCAATACATGGTGTGCATTAGGTAGTTAGAAAATTGCTGCGACCCTCTTGGATGGCTGCAATTGGGACCCAGAACTGGCGGATCTGAGAGATGATAGAGAAGAACAACTACAGATAATATACCCTGTACCCCCTCCTGTCCTGGGATAGAATTTTGTCCCAAAACTGGAGGGTTGCTTTAAGTTTGCTATTGTGCCTACACATGCCTCCAATTTTAGTTTGAACCGCAGCATAAAGAGTCTCCACAACTGTATGGTCCTTCATGCAACATCATATTATGGAGGTATGTTCCTCAAGAACTAATCTCTCCAAAAAGAATCAGAGGGGTATGTAAGAATAGTATGGATCCATAGACTTCTATGGGTGCCATTTTATAGCTACATAGAACTTGTACAAATCCGTAATACAGCCGTATGCATGGGGACCTGAATGAAAGATAGATAACCTTTGCTATAAAGGGAGAACATTACCATTTACAACTCTGTAACTCTTTGTGGCAGAACTTTATGAATAACTCAAACTTCGGTTAATAAAAAGTAACTGAAATATTATACGTTGGACCTCTAAGCCAAGTAAAGGAGAACTCTTGACTAGTGAATGAGAGAATGACTTCCATGCTGGGCTCACTTTTTTTGGCTTGGCCTGACGGGTACTGTGTGGCGCTCCCCCTCCTCCTTCCCTCCCAGCTTCTGTGCATACTAATCATTATTTGACCTCTGGTTGTAAATGAGATGCCAGGTGAAAGGGGCTGCATGCTTGTTTTGTAGCCTAAAAGCAATATGAAAGAAAAAGAGGCTTGAGTGTATATGAATTATGATTAGCCACGGTTGATTGCCGCCAGCGGTCTACTATGCTTTCCCTTTGCTGTCTGCTCCGGTTTCTCTTTGGACTGGCTTCACGAGCACCGCATGGTCAGGTCAAGGAGCTTGCCTAGAAACAGAAGTACAGTTGCAGCTGTGTTTGTTGGATCTGGAGACCAGTTTAAATAGCATTTCCATTTATCCAGTCCATTAACAGAACTCTGTAAAATAATACCAACTCTGCATAAACTACAGGACAGTGTAATAAAATTACAAGCACTTGTTGACAGATGGGGGGCGTAAGTAAAAGAGAAGCAAAATGGTTCCTGTCTAAATGAGTCCGAGGGTCTTTTTTTTGGATAGGATTTTCTCGGAGGTATTTTAGACCTAATTACACAGACAGCTCCATGGAAATAAATAAACGGATACAACTTTTGGAACAATATCCAAATTATTTGTGACTTCTGAGCGCTCATTCAGGGTTTATTTATAGGCTGATACGGATAGTTTCATCTGGCTGAGGTCATGAAAATTGGGAGCTGTTAAAATGTGCATGTTTAGTATTTCAGGCAAAACAATGACATAAGTTTGGGTCGTTTGGCACGCGTCACGGTCAACAAGTGTTTGGATGGTTGAAGAGAGACATCAAAATATTGGAACATGAGGAAGTCGCTTTTTTAATGTTGTGTTTGTGGATTTACAAGCATGTTGGAAGCTCTTGGGCTGTTTTCTTTATTTGATGCAATAAAGCCATATTTTCATCTCCGGCATTTATTGCATATCAGACTCTGTAGACCCTAGCTATAGGGAAGAATTGAGTCCCCTGACCTTTGTATACCAGGTTGCATCAATCTTGGTCAACTCTTCTAGTAACTCTCATAGGCTCTACCAAAAACATTTATCAACTATTCTCAGGCAGGATAGGGGATGTTTGTCCTCTAGTGAATGGAGAATTGGTACTCATGCAAGATCGCCACTCCATTCATTATCTATAGAAATAGCAGAGCGCTGCACTTGGCTGTCTCTCTGAGCCCCACAGAAGTGTATAACGTGGTGGTCAAGCATGCGCACTGCCACTCTATACTCCCAGGGGACACTGGAGTGCGGCACGCTCATGATCCCTGAGAGTCCCAGCGGTTGGACCCCTAACAATGAAACATTTATCCAACTATTTGGATGGGATAAGCCCTTTAACCCCTTAATGACGCGGGCATTTTTCTTTTTCCATTTTCGTTTTTTCCTCCCCCCTTTAAAAAAATCATAACTCCTTTATTTATCCATCCACGTCGCTGTATGAGGGCTTGTTTTTTGCGGGACGAGTTGTATTTTTCAATGGTGCTATTTAAAGTACCATATAATGTACTGAAAAACTTTTAAAAAATTCTAAGTGGAGTAAAATGAAAAAAAAACGACATTTTGCCATCTTTTAGTGCGTCTTGCTTCTACGGCGCACAAATGGCAACAAAAAGGACATGATAACTATATTCTATGGGTCGGTACGATTACTACGATGCCAAACTTGTAAAGGTTTATTTTACTATACTCCTCTTTTTTTTTTTTAAAGACATAAAATTTTTTTCAATTATTTTCTGCGGTCATTTTGTGCGCGCAATAACTTTTTTATTTTTCCGTCGACATAGTTGAGCAAGGTTTCATTTTTTGCGGGATGTCCTGTAGTTTCTGATAGTACCATTTTGGAATACATACGACTTTTTGATCGCTTTTTATTGCGTTTTTTCTGGGAGACAGGGTAACTAAAAAAATGCATTTCTGGCGTTCTTCATTTTTTTTTTCGGACGACGTTCACCGTGCGGGAAAAATTATGTGGTACTTTGATAGTTCGGACTTTTACGGACGCGGTGATACCAAATACATATTTTTAATTTATTATTTAGATTTTTTAATAATAGATATGGCAAAAGGGGGGTGATTTAAACTTTTACAACTTTTTTTTTTTTTTCAATAAAAAAAAACTTTATTGATTCTTTTTTTTACTTTACTTTGAAGTCCCCCTGGGGGACTTTAAGATGCGATGCTTTGATCGCTCCTGCAGTATGACGTAATGCTATAGCATTACGTCATACTGCTTTTTGACAGGCAGCCTATGAAGCCACCCCACGGGGACGGCTTGATAGGCAGTCTGCTAAGGCAGCCCTGGGGCCTTTCATTAGGCCCCCGGCTGCCATGACACATGCACGGCTCTCCCGATCTCACCGCGGGGGGGCCGTGCGGGACCCCCGAACATCGTTCGGGGGATTTAAATGCCGCTGTCAGAATTGACAGCGGCATTTAAATGGTTAATAGCCGCGATCGGCCACGCGGCCGCTCGCGGCTATTGCCCGCGGATGTCAGCTGTTATAAACAGCTGATGCCCGCGCTGTATGAAGAGAGGTTGCCACGCAACCTCTCTTCATACATACCCCGACGCTCCATGACGTACCAGGTACGTCATTGGTCGTTAAGGGGTTAAATGGAGAGAACCTCACAAACGTAAGCCACCTATCCATTTAGTCTGCAGCCAAGATACCCCAGTACTCCCAGTAGCTGGAGTCCCAGCAATGTGACCTTTATCTATTAGACATGCAACATAAAGGTCTACATAGTTCAATTCTAGAGAAGCATTTACATGAAACAATCACTGAATAATAAAAATGTATGGGATATAAGAGAAGTATCAAAGATAGCCATTAACATTATTTAGGCCGCCTGCAGACGGCCGGGTCGGATCCGGCTGCGAGAATTCTCACAGCGGTACGCGACCCGAGCGTCTGCAGAGAGCAGCGTGACACTCACCTGCTCCCGCGGCCTCGGCTCTTTCATGTTCTGGCTGCCGGGCAACCGGCGCAGAGCGAAGCCGGCGGCCAGTGAGTGACGTTTCTGTGGGGGGCTCTGCGAGCCCCGCACACAAATAGAGCATGCCGCGATTTGTTTGCCGCACGAGATTTCGCGCGGCCAAATCGTGACCGTCTGCATAGGATTGTGCTTGTTAACACAATCCTCTGGAAGCTTCCAGGGGCGGAAATTCCGTGGGAAATCCCGCCGCGGAATTTCCGCCCGTCTGCTGGCGGCCTTATTGTGAATTATATAAGGACTCAGGATAGAATATTTCCATCATACAATGGTCTTTCTTGGGATAGTAGAACTTGAAACCCAACTTAACATACAATGTCAAAGACAGTCCAGATCTGCAGTACGGGCGCTTAAGTAGAAATTCCAGCCAATCAGCATGTGCATTTCACTGATAAAACCTTGTAATACGGGAGCTTGCACTGATTGGCTGTATAATAAAACCTGTCTACAGTAGTACTTCATATTCTGTACCGCTCTCTATCTGTGCAACATGAGCTGCTCCTTTGGATAGGCGGTTCTTGTTATTTTTTGGATACAATATATGTACAGGACCCTAAAAAAGCTGCTGTCCCCTACATCGAAAGTGATTTACAGCTTTCAGCAGCGCTTTCTGACTCTTTTATGTCAGGATTTGCCTAATCTGTAATAGTTATCAGCTTAATTTTATTTAATATTCAGCTTGTATTACTTTTGGTTGACATTTTGGGGGCTTCAGCACCAATTACTAGTTTTCCATAGTTAAAGTTTCAGCATATCGTATTCTCAACATACAATTGCTTACCTCCGAACTTTTGGGCATTAAAAGGAGGGACAGGTAGGGCTGTGTCAAATCTTTATGACAGACCACACCCTTTCTTGCTAAGCCATGCCCCCTCTGTATCCCATAATACTGCCCATCAGTGACTCCCTCACGCAAGAATAGGACTTGCAATGTGCGGTATCTCGCACAGCATGCAGATAGGGTGCCCATGTGCTGTGTGATGCGATATGCGCGTGAGGATCTTGGGTGCAACTTCCAATGGCCATGTAAATACAGCCTTAGCGGCCCTAGTAAGAATATTGCCCCCGTTAGTGGCCCCAGTACTAATAGTGACCCCTGTTAGCAGCCCCAGTAGCAATAGTGACCCCCATGAGTGGCCCCAATAGTAATAGTGACCTCCGTTTACAGGCCCACTCATAATAGTGACCCCTTGTAAAGAGCCCTCATGTTCTCCACTACCTCTCCTCTCGTTGTCCCTCCAAATCCCTCTGATCTCTCCTGGCCTCAGTCCCGACAGCCAGTTGCGTGCTTGATAGCACATGAACAGTGCAGCCAATCATTGGCCTCAGTCGTGCTAACACTGAGGCCAGGGATTGCAGCAGTATGTGACCAGCTGCAGGGAGATCAGAAGGGACGCCGAGCAGAGCAGAGAGGCAGTAGAGAAGGTGAGTATAATGGTATAATTTATTTATTTTTACATGTTGGACCTGGGGGCGGAATACGCCTTCTACTTCCAGAACTGTTGTACAGTCTCAAATTCAGGACTGTCCCGCAGACTCAGGGACGGTTAGGAGGCATGCAATTGTCATTCAGGAACCAATTAATATTGTATGTTGATGGACCACAGTACATATTTTAAAAAGTTAGTATTCATCTAAAGTTATAAGAAACAATTACATATAAGCAAAAGTCATAATTATCATAGCAATCATTCCTATGTGTAAAAATTAGGACAGTTGGAAGATTTCGATTTTACAGGAGAGGCGAGGGGAAAGCAGGGACTCTGGGTGACAGAATGATGTCTGCTAGAAATGGCCATTGCAACGTATAGTTATATAAGAGGGTGCTTCATATTAGTAAATCTTCTCTTGTCACTACATAATTATCAGGCCATCATCCATGCTTTATCATATTGCTGAGGTAACTAACCTACATTCTGCAGTGGACACCCTGATCTCCTGCACTGTAACGGGGGCGGAATATGCCGCTGCTACACCATTCCGTAGAAAAAATACTTATTTCCTAAAGGATTTGTATCGGAGGTTATAATGAGAATCCATATTTAAAATGCTCATAAACACAACTTTTTTATAACATTGGGATAACAGGAATCAGTCCGTTCCTAGAATCAGATAACCTTAAGAATAAGTTTGTACTCCTAAGTGCTCACAGTCAGTCAACAGTCCAACCTGGCCAAGGGTCAACAACATGACAACTTCCGTATCTCGCTGAAAGGCTTCTGTGGTGTAAATCTATTTATTTATGGACTCTGGTGCGTACTTACGCAACTTACAGAAGGTTTTAGATATTAATCAACTTGCTGATAAGTATATGCAATCAGTCTCTGTCCACAAGATAACTAGTTAACAAGGTGCCTTTGGTCAGATAACTCCTTTACTGAGTCAGACACTGTCCAATCTACTGGGGATGATGATGGGTGGTGATTAGAGATGAGCCAGCGTACTCGTTAAGGCAAATTACTCGAGCGAGTATTGCCATTTTCGAGTAGATGCCCGCTCGTCTCTAAAGATTCGGGGGCCGGCGGGTGGAGTGATGAGTTGTGGGAGTGAGCATGGGGGAGCAGGGGGGAGAGAGAGAGAGGGAGCTCCCTCCCCCGTTCCTCCCCGCTGGCCCGAAATCTTTTGAGACGAGTGGGCATATACTCGAAAATGGCAATACTCGCTCGAGTAATTTGCCTTAGCGAGTATACTCGCTCATCTCTAGTGGTGATACTTATAACAACATACCACCGATAGTTAATGCCCCTTTTATACGGGCCAAGAATCTCATGATTCTCATTTGGACGAGCTGGTGACATCATCAGCAGCTCGTTCGGGCCGCCTGTTTAGACTGCACGGTTCTCATTGACAATCATGGAGTTCTTGGTCACTGATCATGGGGGTTTGAACTGGTTAAAAGTCAACAACAAGCGAGAACCTCACAATACTGGTTTGTCATTCAGTCATTGAGTGCGCTTAAACTGAAAGATTATCTTTCAGTTTCGCTTGTTTGAACGATTTACTGAATGACAATCCCTCAGTCTAAATGCAGCCTTAGCTGTCCGGATGTTTTCTCTGCTGGTTAGATTTCTTCGCTAAATTCACTTTTGTTCCTAGAGCTTGTTATGACTGACGTTTCTTCGGACCAGAAAGTGGATTCCTCCCACACTGCTGCGATTTTTCTTCTGCTCGCTGAATATGCAATTTGTATCTGCGAGTGTGAATGAAAAATCAAAAATGCATGCCTTTCAATGCCCGCGTTTTACTGCGGACCGTCCACGTGGACGGCGATCGCTGAATCCGGAATACAAATCCACCCCGTGTGAGCCCGGCCTTAGTAGGAGCCAAATTTGTCCTCCCTGCAATTGTTGCCCTCTTGACACTGTAAGACCTGCCCCTACTATTCCGATTGGGTTCAAATGTGCGGAAACAGTTACATTCCACAATACGAAAGAGAGAATACAACATTTACATTGTGATTCGCCGCCTTATCCAATCTGTCTTTTGTGCATCAATGTACCCATTTGCTCCTAGAGCAAGATACCAGTAATACAGGGACTCCTATATAACAGCGTCTCTTCTTTCTTTTTGGCTTCTCACTGTGAATGTGAGTCAATTACAGAATATGCAATGTTTTTTGTTATGCATAGAGCAGCAATTTCCATCGGATAGTTCTCCATTCTGTTGCAAAACTACTGCCTACATGCTGGGAGTTGTAGTCTTACCAGCGTTAAAGTGCCGCAGGTTGAAGACCCAAGATATAGGCAAAATGAATATATGAAAAATAAGCACTTAAGCATTTAGATGCCGGGGATAGACGAGAGTCAAGCACTTCCCGTTACCACTTTGTTCAGCATTGACCTAAATGCTCATGACAGTGTTGTCCAACAACCGTACCGTTATCCGAGAGAAAAATGCTGCCCGCTGAGCACTTTTGTCACACAAATCAATGCTGACTACTGTGAGTCTCTATCAGGGTTAATCAATATACTAGTTAGCACATTAGCTACATAGATTCATTACCAACCTGCAAATGTAATGATGAATAATGATGTTACACATGACCCGGACCCTGTTTATAGGGATTAAATGTATGTGCACCCTTAGCTAATGCTTGACATTAAGACACAAGATCCCATGGGGGTCTGTGATTAATGACTGATTGAATGATGAGTGCTAAGCTGCTATGCCGTCCATGTAAAGTGGGGGTTATTCCAGGTTGGTTTTGTCCTCATTTTAATGAGCGATGCACAATAATTTGCTGGAAAATATACCAAAGTGAAAAAATTAGATCCACGGGCGTTACGTAAAGTTCCTGGGCCCCAATACAAAATTTCTAACAGGGTCCTCACCTACAGTACAATATGCTATTTATAATAATGCTGTTTTCTTATGAGGGAAAAGGGTCTTTGTGTCCCCTTCAGCATTATAGATGCGGCTGTCACCTCTGCTCTGCACCCTGGATGGCAGCATGAGGTCCTCTATGTGTTAGAGTGTGTTAGTGTCAAGCTGCTCCTGAAAGGGGCTTAATTTTTATCTTTGCTATGGTGTCCTTCCGTGATGGATTAAGTAGACCCTAAGCCATGGGCTGTTCCTTACACTTGGCCCCCCTATGCCCTGCCACGCAAGTTTATAGTCAACATTGCTTTCAAGATTAATTCTGGAGACACTCTTGTTTTGCTGGCATGAATAGAATGACAACTGAGTGTTACCATTCCCCTTGTCTAACGGTTGCGTCCCTACATACTGACAGTAGCAGACTGTTTAGTGCTATATCCCATTGACAAGAGAAATTACAACACCTGGTTGTCAATTAAGGTGAAGTAGCAAGGTCTGGCTGGTGGCATGTGGCCAAACCACGCTCATTCATGGTGGCCAAATGATTTTGCGGGAAAATCATGCAACCATTGGCCACCATTGGTCGGTAGAGCTTCAGCCGTGTGGCAATAGGCTGTGTCTTTACCCTTTACCTAGGCTATACAGAGACTTTTTGTAGTGCTTTTTGATCATGGGACAGCTGTCGTCTACAAGATTGTATGCAAATATGGTTGTAACACCTAAAATCAGTTGGTTTGGCTACAAAAAGTCTCCATGTAGGCCAGACCTTATTCAGAGGGAAGACACAAGTTAGCAGGTGGGTTACGAGCGATACTAGATGGCAACATCTCTAGAGTGGAAGAGTTGGCAGGGGTTCTATGTGGCAAGAGGGAGCTGGTAAGATAAGTGACTGGGGCTCTGAATGAGGAAGATGAGAGGAGTGCTGTGGAGGGGGACAGCGGGAGACAGAGTAAGTGGCCGGAGCTCTCTGTAGGACAGTGGGGAGAAAGTAAATGACAGGTACCCTGTGCAGGGGCTAAAAAAGTGTGCTCTGGGACAAAGAGTAGCAGAGATTCTGTTAGGCGAGGGTGAACAGAGGGAGACAAAAGTTAAGAAGGTTTCTGTGGATATATGGGGGGGGGGGGGGGGAGCAGGGGTCCACATTGTTTCACAGCATAAGCACTGTGCATGAGATTTCAAGAAATCTCATCCACACTATGCATGAAAAGGTCCACAGAGCAAATTGACCTGTGGTATGGATTTTACTTCTGCAGAAACTTCATTTCTGCTACAAAGTTTGACTGTGGATTTCACCCTTTGCAATGCAGAAGATGAAATCTGCAACAAATCGGCATTTCCACAGCAAGAACTGCACCGTGTGATAACGTTTTTTGCCTCTGTAAGTTTTCTGCAGATTTTCTGCGGATAATCCACTATGGATCTTCTATGTATGACCGTATCCTAATATGGCAGGGGCTCTGTAGGGGGAGCAGTGCACCCTTTATGAAAATGATTCTGTGGGTGGCAGAGTATGTGTTAGCTAGTTTGTGAAGGGGAACAAGGTGTCAGGGAGGTGTTGAAAGTCGTTAACAAAAAAGTTGTAAAATGCAAAAACAGAAGAAAAAAAAACAGTCATCTAAAGCTGCTGCTTCTGCCAAAGACAGACAGGCAGCAACTTCAGAATCTTAACACAGTTTACTACTTCAGAGACCCAAGACAGTCAAGTCCTGCAAATGCAGTAGCTCCTCTTCACTCCTACTACTGTAGGTCTCTCCTTCCTGATGTCATGTCAGGAAGTATAAGGAGGCATGGGCACTGTGATGCCCCTCTGCGTGGGGTTGGTTCCTTTAGTACAGCAGTACTTTGACAGCAGCTGTGGCCGCTAGCTTCCTTTTTAACATTCACAGCCGAGACCCTTAAGTACTGCTCCGCCCAGAAAAAGGCACTGGTGTGGATTTTATTACATGGGCACTTTGGGTGGCCGTGGGCCCCAGGCAGCCATCTGTACTGCCCATATGATAATCCACAACTGGGGTGGGGTATTTGGTACCACTGTGTTTAAGTCCCATTGATTTTTGATTTTTTTTTATTTTTAAGCTGCCAGGAGAATGGAAAAAGCAGAGTGCGCTACTCTATGCCAATTCCGTAATTACCATTGAACTGAAGGGGAGTCGCAGCAAAAAGTTTAGCCCAGCGAATTATGCTGCAGAACTGATTTCCGCACTGCATGTCAATTTCTGCACAAGTGATGTACTGACTATTTCCGCAGCTTGTAGAGAAGATTTTCAAAATCTCATCCACTTTGCTGCTACTGAAAATGTTGCAGAATTTCCGTGCGGAGGGTAATTCCACTGCAAACCGTGTGAACCCAGCCTTACGGCTTTGACCCATCGCCTGCACGGCTGCTCAGAAGCACGTATGACATTCTACTGTAGAGTAGTGTTCTCCAACTTGTGGCTCTCTTGCTGTTGTAAAACTGTTCACTCCCATCATGTCCTGACTGCCTGCCGCTATCAAGGCAAGATGGGAGTTGTAGTTTTGCTTTACAACAACTGTAGCGCCACAGCTCGAAGAACAATGTTAGCGGATCACAGTACAGGTTATATAACGGAAATAACTGTCATAAAAGACGGTATTATATAATGCTCATATAAATTATGCAAACGGCATTATGCTGGCAGTAGCTGCGGCTGGTAGTTATATTGTCCGTGTGTGCGTGACATGATGTGCCGTCTTTGGAGTGTTTAATCCATTTGATCATCTAGAAAATGACAATAAAATTCCTCTTTATTAATTGTCTTATTTATCTATAGGTCTTCAACTATTTCAGATACAAACACGGGTGAATTCATTGTGTCAGCTCAGATTACAGCGCGGGGAAGTGGATGTGTCACATATTATAGTCCTCGCCTTCATTATTCTGCAGGTCCGCTTGGCCCCTGCCACAATAAATTCAACAACAGTACCGCTGGAATTGCAGGTTACTGTTGCTACGGTTACCGTTGTCCGACAGATTGACATCATTAGTCATACAGTGATCTACCATGATAGCTACCGCTGATTTTGTTCTCTGAAGAGGACACTAAAGACCTTTTCAAGCAGCAGCAAGATGGCAATCCATTATTTGGATGTAATTGAGGGGAGACGTGGACTTCTTAGCCTGAAAACACCAATAGATTACTTTAGGCTGCTCGAAATATGGTAAACAGCAACTTTGCAAAAATCTGAGCTGTGTACCGTCTTGTGGGAAAGCGATAACTATTCCAGATCACTCGTCCTTGGGTAAAGTACAAATATCAGTGTGTAATAAACACAAGGTTAAGGCCCTTCCTAATACACTGTAGCCTCGTGCCCTCTAGATGTAGTCCCGGAGCCGTCCTCATGGATCAAGTCTTCTACCACTCTAGATGTCTTCTACCATTCGATTTAGGAGTCTACCTATGTCTCTAAGATATCTTGTTATCTTAAAGTAACAGATACTGTTGCTTGTTTGTGTCATCACATATCTTTATTCTAGAGTGGCTTGGCATTTGTTGCCCACCCCCTACTAATCCCTGGGTGGGATTGCCCTTTGGCCGTCTTTGTCTCACTCTTTGTTGAGGTGGTCATACACAAGAGATAGCTGTTGGCCAAATGCTTGTTCAGCAGACTGCTATCTTGCCCAACACTCCCCTACACATGTGTGCTTGGCCTAGTGCACATCTGCTCAGAAGAAGGCCATATTCGTACTGCCGAATGCAAGTTGTGCCCAAGATTGTCGGACACAACTCGCATCAACCAGCACATGGACGCATGATACTGAAGGACAGTGGACATTGCATCTCCGATTCTGGTTCGTGAAGTAGACTGGAATAATAGGATATGATGTGATTTTTTTTTTTCCATACGGATCATCGAGCTACACGGAAAAACACTTCCGTGAATAGGCCAATTGGCTATAATGGGTGTAAGTGCTATCCGTAAAATATACGGAAGGCGTTCAGATGGGAAAATCGACTATCTGAATTCACCCTTCAGATCTACCTTCACTCAGGCAAGAAGATGACGTGAGATTTGAGCGTTGCGAGTCACACAAATCTTGCACAAACATGAGCAATGTTTTCCTGCATGGCACCACGATGCAGGAAACAAAATCACAGCATGTTCTATCTTGCTATGTGCTCTCGCATCGCATCTCCCATTGTTTTCAATGGGGCCGGCGGCAGCATCGCACCGCATGCTAGGAGCATGTGGTGTGAGGTCTCCCATTAAAAACAAAACTCCACCACGGCTGCTTGCTTCTTCCCCAAAGTGATGCAAGGCAGTTTTGATGTAAAAATGCCTTGCATCCACGGGGAATTCACATGGTGGTGAGCACGATATCATTCTGTGATTTATGGCTCGATATCGTGCTCGCCTGTGTGAAGTTAGCCTTAGGGCTCCTTTATGCAGGTGTATGTGTATAGGCGCATGCTTCAGCGTAATATATCTGTGCTATTTCATTGACATTGATTTGTGCACGTATCGGCACATTTTAATGCAGGGCATGTTCATTTGCGCGCCAAAGACGAATACGCCCTGATTTAAATGGCTATTTAGTCAAATGAGGTGTGTGTGATGTGTGGGGTCAGTGTGGATGTAGCAGAGCTGTGTGTGTGATGTGTGGGGCTCAGGATGGATATAGTAGAGCTGTGTGTATGATGTGTGGGGATCAGGATGAATGTAGCAGAGCTGTGTGTATGATGTGTGGGGACCAGGATGGATATAGCAGAGATGTGTGTGATGTATGGGGTCAGGATGGATGTAGCAGAGCTGTGTTTGTGATATGTGGGGATCAGGATGTAGCAGAGCTGCGTATGTGTGATGTGTGGGGATCAGGATGGATGTAGCAGAACTGTGTGTGTGATATCTGGGGATCAGGATGGATGTAGCATGTAGCAGAGCTGTGTGGCGCATTATGCCACCAGGAACACTGGTACTATAATTTCCTAATAATTACTAGTTACAAACTACAAAAGACAGGTACACAATCTGCACATCGTGGAAAAGGGGAATTTTCACGTCATACCAGTAAGTTCCATTTCTTGTCAGATCACAGCGCTGGGTGTCTTGTTTATAGTTTTATGGTCCCTGAGCTATGTGGGGCGACCAGTGCTTTACTGTTTGCCAATGCAACTAATTAAAAAAAAATTTCTCCACCACTCGTAAATTTGCTTGTGACGAGGCGGCTGTTTTTGGAATTCACGTTGCACTTGAACAATGGATTCACACTTAGCAAATTCAAGCGCACAAAATGATTTCCCCTGGGGTGTCGCCATTTTTCTATAAAGTGTAAACAGGAAGCGGCGCTGCAGTGTGGCAGAGAATGGAACTTATTTGTATGTCATACAGAACTTTGAACCTTCCTCTTTTCGGTGTTGTGCGGATTGTGGACATGTCTTTTGTAGTTAGTTTGTAATTCAATCCCCAGATCTGCTCCTTCTTTTTGAATAACCCTGTCTAATGTAAAGTGAAGCTGCACATTTCCTAGCCTTTGTTACAAAGTAATTACCCCCCTGTAAAGCCTAATTTAGAATACACGACTCGTCCGTCCGCCTGTCCTGTAAATCGCTCTCTTCTTTTTGGAATTTTCTGTTGTAAAAACAGTATCATCAGATTTATTTTTCTGTTAACTTCTTATGTAGTCTTCCGAAAACAATGAGCCGCTGAGCCCGAGAGCTTCATGCTTGAGAGCCCTCCGTTTATTGCAGATGAAATGTATATTGTTAGTGGGAGTGAAGCATAAATCCTTTATCTGATGCTTGGAAAGATTCATTCTGCCTCCTAATATGTGGTTTGTGTAAATGACCTGTTTTCTAACCAGTGAGACATTATCACTTATCAGCTGGTGACAAAGGGAAATTGATGATTTTTTGTATTGCCAACTCATAACTTTTCTCAGTCTTAGAAGAATATTCTCCTGCCGAGGTTTTAAAAAGTTAAGGCCTCATGTCCACAAGCGGGTCGGATTCCGCATGTGGGAGCCCGCAGTGGAATCCGACCCTGCCCGTGGCTGAGGACCCTGCGTACCTGTCTGGTTCTTCTATTTTATGTACTGTGAATGTGTGCAGATGAGCCGTCCAGCTCAGGTGCGCAGTACTTTTTTTTTTTTTTAACTCTTGCTTTCCCGCGCATTCTGTGGCCCATCCTGGATCGGATGGTTTCAATTGACTTCAATGGAAGCCATCTGGACGGAATCCGCCCTAAAATGGATCATGCTGCGATTTGTTTTCCGCATGCAGAATCCAGAAAACAGATCTGCGTGTTTTAACTGAGGTGCGGACACCCATGCTTCCCTATGGGCGGCCTGAATTGCGGAACTTGATTTGCGGGACACCCGCTCAGATTCCGCAAATCAAAGCCGCCCATGGACATTGGGCCTAAGGCTACAATTATTAGTTATGGTTTATGGATATTTAGCAAAGGACAGAATATTCCAGAACAGCGTTGCAGATTATGCCGTCCCGGAAATCTGCACCAACATTCGCACGGCTAACTACGGAGTTTCGTGTGCGTGCGATAGGAGTTACAATTGAAACAACCTGTGATTTTCACTCGCATGAAAAGCTCAGGTAAAAATCACACATGCAGCGATGCAATGCATTTTTCTTGCAAAGTTTACTGAAAAATCGCAGGTTTAAGAACACAATACTGGTCCGATATCACAATCGCCCGTTTAATACGGCCTAAGGCACCAGAGCCTGCTGCAAATTCCATTTCTGAACCCAATATTGTTACACCCCTGAGTGAGGGTACTAAGCATTTTCTGAAACTCCCATTAAAGGGGTTGTCCAGTTGTTAACTATTGATGGCCTGTCTGCAGAATAGGCCATCAATAGTAAATTAGCGGGAGTCTGCTGCCCGGGATCCCCACCGATCAACTGTTCATTAGATCAATGCACATGTGTACTGAGCTGAGTTCTGCAGGAAGCAGGCAGCTCCGTTCTCATTGCAGTGGCCTGGCGTGGTATTGCAGGCAAAGTTCCAGCTGAACTGAACGGGAACTTTGTGTATAATACCAAGCCAGGCCACTGCGTTCAGAATGTAGCTGTCTGCTTTCTGCATCTCAATGCACAAAGCAAACCAGCCTGGCAAACAGCTGATCAGTGGGGGTCACAGGTGGCAAACCCCTACTGATCTACTTTTGATGGCCTATCCCGAGGATAAGCCATCAATAGTTTACAACTAGACAATCCCTTTAATTTCATTGGAAAATGACTTTACATGTGTAGTCACCTTTTATGACCTGTTTTATTACGTCCACATATGGGGAAGAACTGTTTACATTTTATTATATGCGGTTTGTAACTTGGTGACTATGGCTGGATAGACAGCTTCTTGTGAGCTGGTATACAAGAAAAAAGAGGGAGGTGAGCACCAAAGATATTGACTTGGAGTACTACTAATGTGTCAATGTACAGTAGGACGAATGCATATACTGTATGTGTGTTCTTCTGCCCAACAGGATGTTGGTTAGGAAGTCGTAAGTACACTTCTTTATTCCCCGAGGAAGCTACGACAAGAGCGATATACGTGAGATATCTTGCCTACAGCCTAAGCATGCTCTATACTCTTTTTTGGCTCACTGGCAGCACAATCTTTTTGACCTTATGGTTATTTATATTGGTTAGCTGCACATATTAGATGTCACATTACCTTGTACTTTATCTTATTGGTGATACCCCTGTTTCCCTGAAAATAAGACAGGGTCTTATATTAATTTAGGCTCCAAAAGATTTTTACTTTTTTTCCATGTATAGCTGCCTGGACATGATTTAAATTGACTTTTTTTAATTACCTGTAACTAGGGCTTATTTTTGAACTAGGGCCTATAGTTCAAGCATCCTAAAAAATCCAGAAAAATCCTACTGCATCTTGAAAATCTTGAAAAATCATGCTAGGGCTTATTTTCATGGTAGGTCTTACTTTCAGGGAAATGGGGTATATACTTTTGAAACACTTCATGTATTCCTTCTAGAAGATATAATTGGATGCTCTTATGATCGAGCTGGATGCCAAACTCCTTGTCCAGGTTGGATGTAATATGTGTACCAAAAGGACGAATATGCATACAATTTCTAAATGCAGAGAGCAAAACTATATATGTAACAAAAAATGTATAATGAAACTAATAAGTAGTGAAAGGGAAATCTAACCCTACTATACTAACAGGAGGTAATCCTACCTGAAAGCCGGGCAATTGTACTGACAAGTGCAGCCCAACATCTGAAACCCAGGGGCAACCTTGACTGTCCCTATGTGTTAACAGGGGGGGGGGGGGAAATGATTGGCAGATGTAAGTAACAATTGACACAGCAGTACTATATCAGTACAGATATTACCAAGCCAAACAATAGGTATAAACACGAGGGACTTATGGGAAAGTAAGATGACATCAAGGGGACACGGACTGGACGAGGGCTCCACCATGAAGATCAATAACTGGCATTTTCTGAGAGGAGGGGCCAAAATAAATACATTTCAATAATGGTTGATTGGCCGGCTGGTGGAACCACCTCCCTTTACGATCAGTTCTTGGATTATAATTTTTGGATGAAATTCATTATTTTCTGTCTATTTAAAGGGGTTGTCTCGCGGTGAAAGCGAAAAATTTTTTTCACTTACCCCCGCATTCTGCCCTGTTAAAAAGAAAGCATAGGTTAGTTTTTAAAAAGCACATTGCACTTACCTGCATCAGCGTTCTGCAGCTTCTTCTATTCTTCTTTTAAAGATGGCGCCGCTGGTCTTCTCCACGGTGGACTGCGGGTCTTCTCCCATGGTGCACCGTGGATTTTCTTCTCCTTCCTTGCGTTCCATTACCGATTCCAGCCTCTTGATTGGCTGGAATCGGCACATGTGACGGGGCGGAGCTACGATGACGACGCGGTGAGCAGCTCTTCGGCACGAGCGGCCCCATTCACCAGGCAGAAGACCGCACAGCGCAAGCGCGTCTAAAAAAGCAAGAAGCCAGCGAAATTAGACGGAGCCATGGAGACGGGGACGCCAGCAACGGAGCAGGTAAGTGAATAACTTCTGTATGGCTCATATTTAATGCACAATGTACATCACAAAGTGCATTAATATGGCCATACAGAAGTGTATAACCCCACTTGCTTTCGCGAGACAACCCCTTTAAGGCCTAAATGTTAATTTTCTTTGGCTGAGGGACCATTGGGACACTTAAATGAATTATCTTTGTCTTACTAAAATTGGCTTTAGTCTAAATTGTCCCTTATTACACCGTCAATTTTTGAGTGTATGCAATTGTTTGCCTTTTAATCGTTTTTAACACGTCTTCTTCCTTTATTTGTTAACAAATATATTTTCATTTTAATTATTTTTGGGTGTGCACATATATTTTTGTGTAATTCTGCCTGCAGACGGCCGGTGACCCCGCATACTTGTCCAGATTCTTTATATTCTGTACTGCGAATATGCTGGCCATAGCGCCAGCACACATGCGCAGCACAGATTATGCTGCTCCATTGCTAGGTGATGACGTGGATCCCGCAAGCTTTCCGAAATCATCACTCGCAACCAGGGTCGTAACTTGAAGCTCCCGGGCCCTGATGCAAAACTTGTAACAGGGCCCCCAACTATAATGCTTTATTCATAGTACTGGGTTACCTATATGGAGAAGAGAGGCCTTATGGGCCCCCTAAGGCTCCTGGGCCCGGGTGCAACCGCATCCCCTGCATCCTCTATAGTTACGCCCCTACTCACAACCATCCCTATCCTCAATGGGGCTCAAACTAGGGCAAATTTTACAGGAAGTCAATTAACCTAGACGTATGTTTTTATAATGTGAGAGGAAAACAAACTACCCGAAGAAACTGGCAGAAATATGGGGAAGGCATTTTACACTTTAGAGAGGTAAATTGGAATTTCTAAAACTCTGCGGCAATTTATATTGAAATGTAAAAATTAAAAAACAGGTAACAAATTAAATGGAACTTTTGGACGTTTGGGACCTGAAATATATTTAGTAGAACAAAATTCTCTTCTTGCAAAGTTATTGTTTCCGAGAAGTTTTGAAAAGAGACTAAACAAGAAAGTTTCCTGAAGGCCAACTAGGGCATTTGACGGCTTAATGCAGCCTACTGGCCTTGTGCGCTCTGTTTATTTCTCGAGTTATATTAATCCTCGGCTATAGAAAGAAGTTGTTTCACCATCAACTGCCAATCAACATTGGAAAAACAAGTTTCTTTCCAGAAAGGATTTGAGATGCTGACGAAGGAATAAAGAGAGTCCCTTGACTAATATATAAAGAGGGAAGCAGCTGCACTCTGGAAGGTCTATGAAGAGTCATTGTACTATTAACTACCCTGTCACAGGACTAGTCCATTTTATTTATATGATAAATTAAACCGGCTGTCCACCTTATTCCTGACTCAGCTTTCAATGTCTTCTATGGATCATTTATTTCGGATTCTACTGGATAGGTTTCTGCAGCAGGTTTCTGTTTTAACTAGTGACTGTATGAATTGAATGCAAGATTGATCTATTTAATTTGTCAAACCTACAGTCCTTTTGAAAAACCATAGTACATAGTAAAACACATTATATGATACCGGTCAGTCTAGATGAAATCAGTGTGTTTTGGCGGACCTCAGTCTAATGAGTTATGGCCACCATTCGTCTCACCTGATAAGAGCATTTACTATCTTTCTTAATAACTTTAGCATTTATCCCATTTATTGTGACTGCGGTTTGGACTGATGTGACTACTAATATTCAATGATGCCTTTGGTTGACGTACAGTGGAAAACCTCATGGTATCTAGATACATGGAAAGGCTTATTAAACCAGAATGGAAGCACAGGTAACATTGGGTTTTAGTATGAGAGCACCTGGTAAGGTTGTCCTCATGCCTTGGCCAATTTAAAGAGGTTGTCCATTTTTACGGTACTTTGCAAAGGTTTTAGGTAGGTGTGAATTAATTACTGTAAAGTAAGACATTTTTCAAAAATAGAAGGAGTCTGAATGACTCCGAATTTATTCTGCAGTAGATCAACGACCCCAAATATATAGTCAATATCATTAAGAGCTAACAGCGTAAAGAAGAACAAGGAGTCCTGGAAGTGATGATTTGGCCCCTGATCTCAACATCATCGAGTCTATCTGGATCACATGAAGAGACAGAAGGATTTAAGCAAGTCTTCATCCACAGAAGAGTTGTGATTGGGTTCTCCAAGATGTTTGGAACCACCTCCCTGCTGAGTTACTTCAAGAACTATGTGCTAGTTTTCCTAGAAGGCTTGATGCTGTCTTGAGGGTAAAGGAAAGGATGGTCACACCAAATATTGATTAGATTTAGATTGTTCTTTTGTCCATTCACTTTGCATTTTATTATATTACAAAAACGCTATTAACACTGCTATTTTTGAAAGCATTCTTACATTGCAGCATTTTTGCACATCTGCCTAAAACTTTTGCACTGTACTGTAAACTGTTGATATTACTTATCTTCTGGATAGCCATGGATAGTAAATCGCCAATGATCCACTGCCCATGACCTTAGCTGATTGGTTGTTTGCCAGGCCAGTGCACTCATGCATGAAGCTCATGTGTGCTTGAAACCGATAGCTCCCCTCTCACTGCACTGGCCTAGCTTGGTATTACAGCAAGAGTTCCCAGTGAAGTGAATGACCGATCCTCAGGATAGGTCATCAATTGTTTACAACTGGGCAACCCCTTTATAACTATGCTGAAAATATCCCAAGTGACTTACCATCTTCCTAACATGTATGGCACACGCCAGCTATCTGTGTATGGAACAGGCTCAGGAGCCAAGCCTGCAACATAGACAACATGTATAAAGCCGTCTTTAACAACTGACACCCAGCAGGAACAAACAGATTCCAGCAGCACTCAATATATCTGCCAATCTTGCAGGGGTGAAGATATTTACAATTTTACAACTTTACAATTTGGTGGACACAGCAGGAACAGTCATGAACTGTGTTCATGCTGATTGTGGTTATTAACCCTTTAAATATTATTGCCAGTTCTGATAGCGGCATTTAACTGCCCCAATGAACATTCAGGGGTTCAGAAAGCCCCCCTTACCCACCCTCCCACAATGAAATTGTTAGAGCTATCCGGGTGTTATGCAGCTACAGCCTGGGGCTTTCTGAAGGCTCTCAATGGTGCCACAAGTTATTGTGTAATTAAGATGAACTTGTAGCTTATCTTAATAGAATGCCTGTCAAAATGCAGTATAATGCAATACTATAGTATTACATTATACTGTATAAGTGATCAGATGATTGCAAGTTCAAGTCCCTTATGAGGACTGAAAAAACATGAAGATAAGTTAAAAACAAGTTTAATTAATCACTAAAGCAAATAAGAAATACTAAAAGTTAAAAAAAAACTTTGCAGTCATCAGGTAAAAATTTTTTTAAAACTAATTAAAAATTGGCATTGCCAGCCTCCACAGAGTGGAGCAGTCAGTGGGTGTGAAGATATTGCACATGTTATAAAAGTTTCAAAGTCTGATATACACCCTATGTTGGTATGATTTATTGTATGTCTTCACGTTCCAATAAAAACCTATTGAACTAAAAATTGGTATTGCTGTGTCTGTCAAAGTCCTATTTAGTAAAATATCACATTATTAATAGAGATGAGCGAGTATACTCGCTAAAGGCAATTGCTCGAGCAAGTATTGCCTTTAGCGAGTACCTGCCCGCTCGAGACTGAAGGTTCGGGTGCCGGTGGCGGGCAGGGAGCTGCGGGGGAGAGCGGGGCGGAACGGAGGGGAGATCTCTCTCTCCCTCTCTCCCCCCCGCTCCCTCCTGCTGACTGCCGCTACTCACCGCTCCCCCGCGCCGGCACCCGAACCTTCAGCAATTGCTCGAGCAATTGCCTTTACCGAGTATACTCGCTCATCTCTAATTATTAATCCAACATGGTGAAAACTGTCAGAGAAAAACAATATGCAATACTAGAATTGCACTTTTTTGGTCACTCCCAACTCCAAGAAAAAATTGAATAAAAAGCAAACAAATTATTTTTTGTATCCTAAAATTATATAAAAAAAACAAAAAGGTCACTGCAAAAAAACAAGAACCCCATTGATCGAAAAATAAAAAGGCTATAGGGATCAAAATATGGCGACAGAAATCAATTTTTTGCACAGCTATTTTTCTTAAAGTCGTACTACATTATAAAATTACATCATTTCATATTGCCACGATTGCACTGACTCTCAGGATTAAGAGAAAAGGTCACTTTTTATTGTACCTTGAACATCGTAAAAGCAAACTACCCCCATAATTGGTGAAATTGTGTTGTTTTTTTCCCATTACTTTCCACTTATATGTTTTTAAACATTTTCCAATACAGTCCCAGTGGTTATTATAGGGATTCAAGGTGCTTCATAGTTACTTCTTGCTAATTTGTATATTCTCATATCTCATGGCTGCTGCAGACTTCGCTGCTCAATGGTCTTATTCCCAGTTGATGAATGAATCATCTAGGGGATACTCATGAGATCATTAGCTCTCTATGACCTTATATCATAGGATAATTGACTATGGACCTTGAATACTGACTCCAAGATGACTTGGTTACTGTAATTTACTGGTTCCTGGTGGACCCATAGACTCTATTATGTATGTTGGCTTATCTAATGCCTTCGTTTAGAGGAGATATTCAGAGATATTTAATTTGGAAATTAATTTGCTCTGAGATGTTGGAGATTATTAAGAGTATTCCAGAACTTAATTTGGTTCCTGGAATTTAGATTAGATGAATAGAAGAAAGACGAAATTTTGGAAGAAACAATGTTGCTCATTTTCCTTCTCTGCTCCATTCTCGTCTGAATTACTGTACGTTTTTGGCATATTTGGAAGCAGTGGACCGTGTCTAACAGGCATTAATCTACAGGCCTTGTTAATTTCTGGGCATGTGTTTTCAGCGTCTTGACTGCCAGAATCCAACATGCTGCAGTTAATTTGGCTTCTTTGCTTTTGCGATGTGAGGGCAGCTTATTAGTACCTTCATTTTAGGAAAATGCTTCTTATTCTTCTAAAATTATATTAGAACATTGTCTTATTCAGGGTGGCCATGGAAAAGTAGGCTGGCACCGAACTCTTACGGAAACTGTCTCAGGGCTCATTCACACGGATGTAAATATGTACTGTATTACGTGTGCATTAAGGAGAGAATGGAACCCCCTTGATTTCAATCGGTTTATTCACATGTTGGGGATTTTTCGATCACATGAAAAAAGACACAGTATGTCCTATTTTGGACTGAAATAGCTTATAGGACTGCACAGATACGCAGGATTACAATAAAATGTAATACTTCGATATAGATAAGGGTGCGTTCACATGGACCAATATCACACTTGTAAAATTGTGAGTACAATGTGTTTTTGCTTAAAAAAACGAATCGCCTTGCATCCCTGTACAGTGATTAAAATCACATCGCAATTTTTTAAAAGATACAATGGGCAATTTATTACGAGGAAGCACCCAAAAATAAGATATTGCAGCTATTTTTCAAAAATTGCTTATGTGAAAAAACACATTGAAATCAATGTGTTATTAACACGTGAGTTCTGTCCATATCGCTATCAGATGGAACTTGCGTGTGACGTTCCCCCATGTCAATGAACCCTTATACAGGATCCACCATTCTACAATCACAGCTCACCTCCTCCCCCTCCCTGCACAATGACCTCTGCACTAGAGTATGCCTAGAACACTCTCCCATATATGTCAATGGGTGAGCACCAATCCATTGTGTGAATGGTCCATGATGCTGCTGTGAGGCTGGGTTCACACGGGGCGGATTCCCGTCGGAAATCTCGCGGTTTGGCCGCAGCAAAAAACGTGAGATTTCCACCGGGAGAACCGCCGCGGTTTAAGCCGCGGCGGCTTTGAAGCGGCCCGGCCGCTTGCTTTTCCATTGCGGCCGGCGCTCCCATAGAGAGAGAGAGCACGGCCGCGACGTAAATAAAAAAAAAAAAAAAGTAAACACACATGCTCAATCTTTTGAAACCGCGGGATTTACCGCAGCGGATTAGCCGTCCCATGTGGACGAGATTTCTGAGAAATCTCATCCACATGGCTGGCTAATCCCGAGATTAGCGGCCGCGGGCGGGTCTACTGCGGCAGAACCGCGGCAAATCCGCCCTGTGTGAACCCAGCCTTAAGCATCTATCTAAATTCTGTTAAATGTAGCTCAGGCAAAGCGGCCACCCCCGTAGTCGTATGCAGACAATAGAAAAAATAAAATACAAGCAAAAAATAAAAACAATTTAGAAAAATGGAAAAAGTTTCACTACATGGTTTTTATTAGTGTAAAAATAAAGGTGATACATTCCCTCTATAGGTAAAGACTAATTTCACATGGGCTAGTGCTATATCAGCCATGAAACTCAGCTGATATCGCGCTCCACAATGTGTGATCTTGCCGCAGATGCAAGACGCTTTTGTATCAAAACCGCCTCGCATTACTTCAGGGAAGCGGCGATCCTGTCAGCCCCCGCGGAGGATCGCAGAGTGTTCGTCATTGTTTTCAATGGGAAACCTTGCATGCATCTAGCATGTGGCGCGATGCTGCCGCTGACCCAATTGAAAACAATGGTTATGTGAGGGTGCGCTCAAAGATAGGAAATGCCGTAATTTTTTTCCCCCGCATTGCGGTTTGATGAGCTTTGGGAAAACGTTGGTCATGTTTAAGACCCCATTCTAAGGAAGGGGTTTCATATTCGTGCAAGATTGGTGTGTTTTGCAATGCTAAAATCTTGCGCGAGATTCTCAGCTCTGTAAAACCAACATGACGGGGAGATCTATTAAGATCAGCATTTCATATGCCGCTCTTAACATTATCCCCTTCCGTGTGCAATATGTTTAATATGCTAGGCACATATTGGCTGTTCCTGCGCCTACTCAGAAATCTGTGCCAGCTGGAGTAGATTTGTTGTAAAGTTTACACCGGTTTCTTGAGTAAATTATACATAAATGTGTCAGTCTGTTTTTCTGGTGAAATGGTGTATCTATCAAAAAATCAACATTTTTGCACAAGCTGGATTTGTGCCACATTTTGTAACTTTTTTACACCAAAAAGGGCTTCATAAATCTCCTGAGTATATGTCTGGCCAAACAACATCCGTGCCATATGCCAGTGCCTGTGTTCATACCTGAGGGGAATATCGTGGCAGTATTGTGATCATAGCTTTTCATGTGGCTACTTTAAGAATAGTGTTGAATGCACCGAACCAGCAGAACCCTGTTGAGAGTCGAACTCTGCTAAAAGTTGTGTACAGCACAAACCACAACCGAGCTTTTAGCAAAGTTCTACCCGAAATGGAGTTCCACTGGTTCAGTTCGCTCAACACTAGTCCTGAACACTGAAGTATAGCACTGTTTGAGAGCCATAAAAGCCCTGTATAATACTCTTACAGGGCTTTTATTGCTTTTAGACAGTGTTATACATCAGTTTTAGTGGTTTTGGGAAACTTTGATTGGTTTGGTTTGAATTAATTCTGACCGAGCCAAACTTTTTGCGAAAGTTTGGCAAAATGGCTGAACCAAACTTTTCAAAAGTTTGCTCATCGCTACGTAAGAACCATTCCAACTATGATTTCTCTAGCTACAGTTCTGCATGCAGTTTCATGTCGTACCACTACCTGTACATATACACCTACTTTACTATAGTGGCTACAGATGTATCAGTAACACCTGGGCTCCGGTACCGGACTGGCACTAAATGTCCTGCTGCCACATAAGACACTAGTACGGTATTATAAATGGCCATTGGTATAGGTGAGGGAACCTGCAACAGATTTTGCATTGAAGTTTTGCAGCTTTGAGTTACGCCCCAGTTACTTTCATTCTGTTTGGCATCCACTTGCTTCTGTGACGAAGGGTTAATCGTCGTCATGCATAGCTGAGCCGGCCTCATGCCTCTGTAACTGACGGCAAGAAAACTTTTTGCTGTAGTTTAACACAATCAGGAAAACACCTGGTTTGGAGGAGAAGTTAATTGTGCTGATTTTACTTTTCAGGTCTTCCTAATGTAGTCTGTGAACTTTGTAGTATCCATAGTTTACTATGCAGCCCTGACTTGTAAGCCCAGCAGTCTACAAAGTGCTCCAGGCATTTAAGGTTTTGTCTTTCCTGTGATATAGGAAACCACCAAGGTTTAGTTAAGTATGAAACTGAATCCCTATGACGGAAGTAGTGAGAAAGTAAAGTGCCATGTCCAATCTATTAATCAGGTATTATTAGGACTGTGCAGACAATCTATAAATGTATTTGAAACCCTTATTCTTGACTAAACGGTATCTGTATTAATATTATATGATCTTTTCTCTGCAAAGCATCATGAACGTAGGGGAGAATTTATCACTCAGGTTCATAGGCAGGGATTTTCCAATTTGAGGACATAATTATATAGCTATTCTAGGAGGCTACAGCCATACATGTCGCATTGCTTTATGGCCATAAGCATGTTCCATTAAATGATAGATAGATAGATAGATAGATAGATAGATAGATAGATAGATAGATAGATAGATAGATAGATAGATAGATAGATAGATATTAGATAGATATTAGATAGATAGATATTAGATAGATATTAGATAGATAGATATTAGATAGAGAGATAGATATTAGATAGATATTAGATAGAGAGATATTAGATAGAGAGATAGATATTAGATAGAGAGATATTAGATAGATAGATAGATAGATAGATAGATATTAGATAGATAGATAGATATTAGATAGATAGATATTAGATAGAGAGATATTAGATAGAGAGATATTAGATAGAGAGTTATTAGATAGAGAGATATTAGATAGAGATATTAGAGAGATATTAGAGAGATATTAGATAGAGTGATAGATATTAGATAGAGAGATAGATATTAGATAGAGAGATAGATGATAGATAGATATTAGATAGATAGATATGAGATTGATAGATAGATAAGAAGATAAGATATGAGATAGATAAGAAGATAAGATATGAGATAGATAGATAAGAAGATAAAGATATGAGATAGATAGATATGAGATAGATATGAGATAGATAGATATGAGATAGATAGATAAATAGATATGAGATAGATAGGAGATAGATAGATATGAGATAGATAAAAATAATTCTTCGATTCTTTTTTTTTTCTCTGTCGACATATAATTCATGCTCTGCAGCACACATACAGGGCTCGGACAGCACAGACAGGGCTCAGGAACTTAGACAGAATTGCAGGACTGAGAGATGGACTCCATACTTGCGGACAGGCATAAACCAAAGACTGCCAAGCACAGAAAACACTCACCTGCATACCTGCACACATTGCCAGATGGAATAACTATAGGATGTACAAGGTATTCGTTCGTATTTTGGCCAAGGTACTTAAGCCCGCAAGCCCACTTAATGGGTCCCCGTTGTCTCGCGAGGCCCTACTCTAACGAGACAACTATAGGAAACCTTGCCTGAATGCAGGGCGATTGTCCCAACAGGGATGACCCTGCGCTGAAACCAAACAAATGAGTGCCCCATAGTAAAAGTCCAATCCTTTGTACCCTGAAAAGTAATATTGCCCTTCTTAGTATCCCACAAAATAGTGTCCCGTTTGTGCTCCCACATGGTAATAATGCCCCTTTATTGCCCCCCTTGCTGTACCATATATCAGCTGTATAAGCGCTCTGCGGATGCCAATGCAATTGACATCTGCACTCGCCTGAGAACTCGGGGCATTGGGCTAGAGGTCCAAGGCTTGTGCCTCAAATATCCAGCACTAACAGCACCCCTACCCTTCTGGTTCATGAATGAAATGCCAAACTATTGGGGAGATTGACAGCTGACATTTACAGCAGTAGGATAGACTGTAACTGTATAACAATGGAGATTTCTATGCCATTCAAAGTCTGTGAAAAGCTGGTTAACAGCTTCTGTGAGCATTGTACAGAAACCAAGATAACACTGAAATTGTGGAATTTAATAATAAAATATCTCTCACAAGGGGACAACTCAGAAACATATACTTCTTGGTCATCTTCTGATTGTAGGATAAAATGTTCCTTAAATGGGTTTTCCAGGACTGAACCATTGATTACCTATCCTTGGGATAGGTCATCAATAGTTGCCACCCAGAGCCCACACTGATCAGCTAGTTACCAGGCCATAATAATCCAATGTGTTAAACACTGTAATGGCTCAGAATGGCACTGAAGGCAGGGTTACCATTCTTTGGATAGGAACTGTGCCTGCAGTACCATCCTGGGCCACTATAGTGAGTACGGAGCTGTGTTTCTGCTAACATATCTGGTCTATGCACTAACACAGTGCCTTGCAATCAGTGAATTGGTGGGGGCCCCAGGCAATTGACTCTTGTTGATCAGCTCTTGATGACATGTCCGGAGCATAGGTAAATAATAGTTCAGTCATGGAAACCCCCTTTAAAGGGAACCTGTCATGACATTTGAGCCCCATAAACTACATTATAGGGTTCAAAGGTCAAGGAATGGTGTTCGATATTCATCGGGCACTCCGTTTCAGCTCTGTGTCCCCTCTAGGTAGCCACGTGCACACATAGTGACTTTTTTCAGCCCACTCTGTGCACACGCTCACCCATAGAGATGAATGGGAGAGCACATGCACAGAGTGGGCTTAGTCACTCCTTGTGCATCAAAGGGTTCAAGGGACACAGGTTCCCTTTAACATTCTCTGATATGGTAGAACACTCAATAATCTGCTATTATAAGAAATAGGGCTGCTGATTCCCCACCAATATGCCTTCTGCTAATGGGCAAGCAGAGATATACATGGAGTTTTGAAATCCTTAGCTAACTAGAAAAAATATCACAATTCTTGCAAACTCCAAGTGAGAAAACTACACTGGAATAGGCGTGGGGCAAAAATATATAAAAATTACATTAAAAGGCAGGGTGCACAAAAAACTACATACATAACAACTACATCTATATATAAAGATGAAAGCCCTCACTGATTGACTAACTCGCCACTTTCTCTAACTTCCCGGTGTCTTACAAACATGAAATTTGGCACAACCATTCTTTAGGTCCAAAATAGGAAAAGTTAAGGGGTGACAACTTGATTATTCAATGCTAAGTGCAAAAGTATTGGCACCCCTGTGTAATGTACCAAATCTAATTCTCTAAATTCCCGGTGTCATACAAACATGAAATTTGGCACAACTATTCTTTAGGTCCTAAATAGGAAAAGTAAAGGGGTTGCAACTTGATTAATCAATGCTAATTGCAAACGTAAGTGCACCCCTATGTAATGTAACTTCCCGGTGTCATACAAGTGTGAAATTTGGCACAAGCATTCTTTAGGTCCTCAGTAAGAAAATTACAGGTTCACAACTCGATTATTCAATGCTAATTGCAAACGTAAGTGCACCCCTATGTAATGTAACTTCCCGTTATTGTGCAAGTGGGACATTTGGCATGAGCATTCTTTAGGTCCTAACTGAGGAGAGTGGGAGGGGTAACACTCTGCAAAGGGACACCGGTACATGCAGTTCGAGGAGAATCTAACACTCCTCTATGTGTATGAGTATTTTATTCCTCAGTTCCTCTAAAATAACCTCGACTTCATTAAATTTCCCATGCAAACAACACATAAACACACATCAAATTAGCTTGTACGAAGCCGGCTATATCAGCTGTTTCTAAATATACAAGAGAAAGACTGTATGCAGAATGTAGCGGCACACTGAATCACAACATGCTTACAAAATAAAAAATACAATCTTTATCTAAATAAAACACATGAAACAGCATGTACGTACATAGAAATGTATGTAAAAACAATTAAAAAGTCCAAAAATGAGACCATATACATTCATGCCCTTCCCTCCTCTCCTTACTCTAAGTGATGACATTGGTTTGTAATGTTGTAATCTGGGGTTATCACTTCTGGAGATTTGGCTATTAATTACTGGCTATTTTTTTGCTATACTGTGCTTTACTTTATTTTCTGATGTTATGTTTACAGCACTTTGACACTTTATTGTTGCACATTGTTTTGTAATACAAGTGGGTAACCTAACCTTTTGAATTACTTTAGACAGGAGAATTATTTACTTATTTAGAGGTGTGAAAGATGGTACCACTTATTGGGGTGACCATCTGTTTGTGTATATTGTCTCTGTTACATCCATGTTGGATGCTAAGTATCTTGTCTGCATCAGACATAATTTATTGTCCTGAGATAATAAATATACACACAATATACAACCATGGAGAACACAATATATTAATAAACTAAAAAGTGGGGAAACAGGAAATCCAACCCTAACCTACTGATGCAAGGAGATCCTGCCCAAAAGTGGAGCACTAATCCTGATAAGGGCAACCCCACATCAGGAATCTGGGGTGACCCTGACTCTTCCTAGTTGGAAACAAGGATACTGCTTATTACAATGTATAACAATATGTGTGGAGTAGAAGTTACACAAACATGAAATGAATCACATGATAATAAAATGCAAAAAAAAAGCAAATAGGAGAAAGATAATACAACACCTCAGTTAACATAAACACCAAACAGACTTATCTGAACAGTGAGTCAAGACAGGAGTCTCCGACTTGATCAGGAACACCTTCAAACAAGAAGTATAACCAGTGTCCTCAGTGAGGAGGAGTCAGAATAAATGTGTACAACCAAGTGTTGATTGGTGGGCTGGGCCATGCAATCCCAGCTGACCAATCCATCCACACACCAGCAGAGAGGTGCTCATGTTAGCGTCCAACTGTGGAATGATATTGAGAATGCAATGGCATGTTGATCACATAGGCTAGAGCTGACACTGTGACGTTGCCCCGGTCCCAATCCAACACGGCCATTTAGCCATGCCAGTCTCATTTTGTGACTTTTTAGTTGTTTGCATATATTTTTGTGTGGGTGTTTATTGTTTAATGTATTTTCTCTAAAGATTGTAGTTTTTATTTTGTGACCATGTTGTGATTCGGTGTGCTACTACGTTATGCATACAGTCTTTCTCTTGTATATTTATAATGTAAATGCTAAAATACACCCATATTACAGCTATTCAAACCTTTCCTAACTTCGTTCACCAGAACGAGTGATAACTAAGAAACTTTGACAAAAAAAAGGTAACCTTAAGGACTTGTATTTACAGGACGATCTTTAAGTAACTCTCTAATGTATTCATGTAGTTTCACCAGAGGTGACCCTATACTTTAAGGAGCTTGGACTTACTGAATAGCAGCAGAAATCCATAAAGAGCGGCTGATTGCTTTGCCGCAGATAATGGAAAGTTCTCCGTTTTTCAAGCTGTTTGTTCTACTCCTTAAACTAACAGAATTTTCTCTTACAACCAAGGGGAATGCAGCATCGGAGAAAGAAAGCGAGAGGGCGAAAAGTCATAGTTGGCCAACAATTGTTCCTAATCCCCACAAAATGCTGAAGAAATTAAATTTATTCTTCCTCTCTCCAAGTGTTACCTAGGTCACTGGGCGATGGGAAAACCAAACTGGAAGTAGACTAGGCCCTATCTTTGTTCTGTGTCTAGATGCTTAACCTTAGACACTATAAGGCATCTTAAAGTGTGGTGGGAACTTGATGTAGGGCATTAGCCCCATGTCCTTTATTGCACTGGATTCATAAAAGGCTCCCCTGTTACTAAAGAAGAAATAGTCGTGTTTACATTACGGTGTTAAATGATCATTTAATTAACACCAGGAAAAACTTGTGAAATCCTCAGAAGCTTTTATTGTGGGTATCCTGGGAGTTTTAATATCCTCGTTGTCGGAAATTTCCTTTATAGGACTCACAAAAGGAATTTATGTACTCTGTGAAATAGCTGGGAGACGAGCGGCTTGGCTCCCTCTCTGATGTGTTATGTCAGCGCTCAATGAATTTTACATGTAGTGCGATTTAGGAATCTCTATGCATTACGAGTCAGCTTTCTTCGGAGTCTTTATCCTGTGATTGTCATGTCTCTTACAGTCTCACTAATGCTTGTGTTTGTCAAAATATCTCCATGTGTTTGTAACCGCGACATGATCCGCCTTGGCATTAAAAACACTGTGCTTCCTGTGTGAATGAAATGATGGAAGGAACCCGGCTCTCCGAGGAACATCAAACAATTACACTTTAAATGCTCTACATATAAAACCAATACATTCTGCTTGAAAGGAAAGGAAGGGACTGCATATACTGTACTCATACCGAACTATCATTCACTTCACCTTCATATAGTCAACAGGAATAAGGAGTTGTATTTCTAAGTCTTGTGGGTTTATTTTATTTTTACAATTTAAGTCCTCATTGTATTATATCGTATCGCTCATTCCACTTACTCTACTTGGCTGCCTTACTGCAGTGAATTATCAAAATACACGGAAACAACTGTTAAATAACAAATTTAGATTTGCTACATTTGTATGTTATATTACACTTTGTATTTTCACAAAAAATATCCTACTGTAGTTTTGAATCATCCATTTGGCTAAGTGGGAGAATCCCATTAATAATTTTATGCAAATTGGCTCTCCTCTTAAAGGAATAAAACTGACTACCTAGTGCCGCCTATTGGAGGCGGTTATCATAAAAGTCAATATCAGACAATTAAAAAGCCTTAAAGCTTTTTAGTGAAGCCAGACTCTCCTCCAGAAGGCAGAGACACACATATTTCAACAGCTGTTTTGGGGTTCTTGGCCTCCGTCAGTACAGAGCAGTGTATTGGCTGGTTGGATGAGAAGTCTTTGACGTAGCTCTCTTTAGTACTCCCTAGCCATTTTTTCAAGGCTCTCTAATCCCTTAAGAACGCGGCTCTTTTTTTCTTTCAATTTTTCGTTACTCCTCCCAACAATCAACAAAAGTATGTATGTGTGTGTGTGTATATACATATTTACTTATTTTTTTCTCGCCATGTTTTCGCCACCATTATTTTTTTTAGTATGGAGCAGGATTGGCTCATGATCCCGCTGCATACAAACCCCCTACACAAAGGACATACATGTACATCTTTTGGGCATAAAAGGTCTGGCATTGACTTATAGAGCAGCTACTGTATCTAAAATAGGTGGCACTAGAGAGAACGGTCTTCCTTTTGAAGCAGAGCTAATTTGCATACCTTTTCCCAGTTAGCATTGATTGCCTGTAAAAGTCTCTATGCTGGTGGTCTCTACAAGGAGATACAATACCCCTCAGAGTCAGTAACTTTATAAATGGGAATTAATCTTTAACAACTTCTCAAGGTGTAAAAACCTTTATGGCTCATGACATTTGAACCACCCCTTCTTTAAGTGAAAATGGTCCAGTTTCAGCCCCCACCCCTGTAATTCACAGTTATTGTCGGGAAAGCTCTGGTTGGCCTTAGAAATGTAATGTTACACGCCGGCTACTCAAATAAATGGCTAACTATATAATACATGGATGAGCTGGATCTGCCATTGTGAGCCTCTCATTTTTAGAGACGTCCAGGGACCTCAATTTATGGCATCCTTATGCCCCAGCAAAACTAGAGAAAAGGATTGTATTAGTTAGACAACTCCTTTAGAGAAACTTTTCACTATTACCAATTATGGCTTATCAGTTAAAACAACATAAAAGAGGGACCAGAGGTTTGTGTAGAGGTAGTCTTGCATATCTGTTCACTCTACATCTTATATATAACACGCAAAATCTGTTTGTTCGTGTCGTATAGAAATCCACAATTCTGGTCCAATTTGAGTGAAATTTTGTATGAGCGTTCTTTAGCACCAGGCAACGAATACTGGCATAATTCAAAATTGAAAACTCACTAACTTCTCCTGTAATTTTTGTTGCCAATAACAACCAATCACAGCACAGCTTTTATTTCTTATAAAGGGGAGGTAAAATGAAAACTGTGCTGTGATTGGTTGCTATTTCTTATACTGCTGGGGTAAATAGGTCCTAAATAGGAAAGATAAAGGGGTCACAACTTGATTATTTAATTCTAAGTGCAAAAGTAAGTGAACCCCTATGTAATGTAGCTAATAACACACATCTGTACTGCACAACCGTGAAAATTGGCACGCCCATTCTTTAGGTCATAAATAGGAAAAGTAAAGGGGTTGCAACTTGATTATTCAATTCTAAGCGCAAAAATAAGTGACCCCCTATGTAATGTCAGCGACTTTGCCAACAGTGTCCGCTGGTGGCACTTATGTAGCAGCCAATGACATTTCAGCTAAAGGAAATACTACTGAAGATTATTGCGCGTAAGGTTAATGTGCCAATTGCGCAGCTCCTCATAATCAAATTTTTGACGAACTAATGATTTGGGACCGCTGCAAAATCATGTAGTAATATCAGCTACTATGTAGAAGGAAAAAACTTTGAAAAGCCCAATTTCTCAATAACCAATCACTGCGCCTATAGCGGCTAAAAAGGGAAATTGCAGGGTCATGTGCCCATGTTCCTGCCACCTTTCCTCCTAATATAGACATCCCATAAATAATAACCATGAGACCCCTTTAAGGGCACAAGTAAATACAATCTATGACCAATTTCATGAAAACAAAGAAGACTTGAGCAGGATTGTGGAAGGCAAAGAAGTATATCTAGACTAGAACTACACAAGGCTGGAAGAACTACGCTAGTATCTGCTGATTGGCTTCAAACCCAGAACCGTAGAAAACAAGTTGCTTTATTGTTTAAATGAATGAAGTTCTTAATAAGTTTCCTTGTAAGTTGTTGAGTTACTTAGTTAACCTGAAATAATCCTATACTGTTCAAAAATATATCCAAATGCTCATTGTCTTTAAAGATTGCTCATTGAAGTCAGTGGGTCACAATGAGTAAGTAAGTCGCAGTGACCCATAAATCACACAAAAATCCACTTTTGTTTGCCATATATGGGTTGCATTTGCTACAACTTGTGAGTTGTACCCCAATCCCATTGACTAAGAGATCTCAGGGCTACACAACGCGTAACTCACGTCGCAATCAAAGTATAGCACTCATGTAACTTCCCCATTTCACTACATAAAAAGTTGGGTAACTTTGTAAATACTTCCCCAATGTTGAACTACTGTACTAATTTTAGTGCTGTTGTCTTCTTCTTCTACATTTAAATCCCAAGCAATAGTATAAAATGTTGCAGCTTCCTTCTTGGAATGTGTAAGTGAATTCTCTGCAGTCATGTGACCTAGCAGCTGAGTCCTAATTATGTAAAAGTTAACTGAGCTCCCACAATGCACTGCTATCTGGTAACAACTGCACAACATAAATAAAGTAAAATATTTGCAAAGATATTTAACATTTTATGCAGATATAAACAACGAGGCGTTATTAAAAAAGAGGAAGTTTCCTTTAATGAAAAGTTACACGGAATGGCTACTTTATCTAGACCCATCAAATGGTTCATTGGACCTCCGTTGTCCTTCAGAACTGCAGTAATTCATGGTGGCACTCATCCACAGGTATCAGAGAATCTGGGGTGTGCCCAAAAAACATTCCCCACACCATTATTCCATCTCCACCAACTTGAACTACTGAAGACCGTCACGTAGGGTTCATCTTTTCATACTTCTTGTGCCAAATTCTGACTCTCCCATCAACACGATGCAACAGAAATCTGGATTTATATAACCAAGTGATATTTCCACTTTTCAGTGATCTAGTTTTTGCACTCTTTTGCCCACCGAAGTTGCGTTTTTCTGTTTATCTTAGACTCACTATTTGCCTGCTGTCATAGCTCATGCATGCTAAAGAACAATGAGTTGTGCATTCGAATACATAAATTGGAACACTGGCGGCATTATAGTCAACTGCAATTTGCTTGACTGTGCACAGCCTGTTTGTCAGAACTATTCTTGACACACCCTAGTCACTCTATTCATTTCAATGACAGCGCTGGAAATTGCTTGGTACAAGTGTAGGAACTGTTGGGACTTCCTTTCTCTGGATCAATTGGGATTGCAGCAATCGGACCGCTACTAATCATAAAGTTATACCCTATCCTCTGTATAGGGGATAACTTTAGATCTTGGTACAACCCTTTAAGTTGCCCTCAAGCATTCCACTGGTCCCAATACCTCCTAATAGTTTGGTCAAAACGACCCAGGTGGTGGGCAGTTCTTCAATACGTCCACCCAGCTTCTCGCATTGCAATAATGCGCCCCTTCTCAAACTCTTAACTGAGAAAAATCTTTTTGATTCCATTGTAGAGGGGTTTAGAGGTCGACAAAATCTACACGAGTGGAAAAAAAAGTCCACTACACACAAGTAGCCTCCGAGAGACTTTTTATAGACCAAGGGCAGAAACATTTTTAGGGCCTCAGATGGCAAGACCGTTCATCTAATCCTGCCACAACTCTAATCATTTGCAAATCATTTGCAAGTGGGGAAGGGGGGACTTTCTGGTTTCTTATTGGAGTTTTTCTCTAATAAATAAGACAGTTGTCTGTCGACCTTTTCTTTCTAATTTACCACTGAAAGGCTGCTTAGTAAACATGGGTAGTGGAGATTTCTGCCCAATATCTTTCATTACACCAATAGACCTTACAGATAGATGAGCCAAACCTATTATTTCAGTGCAATTCTAGATTTTCTGTGACTGAGCAAGAAAGAAAAGTGAACAGGTATTCAATCTGACCATTGTAGCTCACAACGGTCAATAGAAAATTCACACTTGGATCCAATTACAGCCAGTGAAAGAATCTATGGAATGTGCATGATAAAATCTGCAAAGTCCTTTCCAAGGAGGTCACTGGTAGACAGGACACATGTATAATTATCACCTCACACCTTTAATTATATGTCAGATCAGGTAATGACCAACCTGTGCCTCCAGACCATACTTTCAATGAGCTTTCACAGATGTTCAGATCCTTCTGATATTGTGCACTTTCCTATATTTTTTACCATGCATATTCATATAGTGCCAAATGTCATTCTCTTTCACTGGCCTACAGTGAATTTTTTGATCTATAGAGTTCATTTAGCATTTGCACCAAATGAACAGATTTCTATTGCTTTGATGTAACAGGTGTGGAATATGATGCCAGTGATGGAGAAGCAGTGACATACACCAGTATCATCTGGATACAATGCAGTTTACTAAATGTTCAATAAACGCTACAACTCCATATGTACCCTATGAATCGGGTGTTATCACAGTCAATAAATGCTTTACTCTGACCAGAGGTAAATAGCTCCGGGGATGCCATTTGAAAATAGGAGTTTCCTCTGCAGTAACTTAGTCTTGCAGGAAGTTCGGCAAACCAAATGATTAAATCCAGTAACGGAAATCTGTAGTCACTGTCCCCTGAACAAATTATTAGCACAGTACCTTTGGGGTGGCTGTACAGTGAGGAAGTCAAAATAAACCGGTGAAGAGCCTGGGGGATGGTACTTATGATTACACACCAATGTAGCGTGAATACCAGATACTGGAGGTTGGTCTATCCGCGCTCTCTGGTGTGCTTCTCCTGGTGAAGGCTCAGTTTTTTAGGTCAGTAATTACAGCTGTCAATTCCTAGGAGGATCAGCAGACCTTCCTCAGGCATTTGCGTTACAACAGCTACAGGAGCACCATTCCAGGAATTGAAGTTGTGCTCTCTCTCATACAGGAATGCTGGGGCAGTTCACTCCTCACAAGGCTCTCTGCAAAAAAAACTGTTGTTTCATGCCTGCAGAATCTCACAAGTCTTGCTGCATGTCAGCTCTGCTGTACCTCTCACTAGCGGAGATCCTCTTCTCTGTACACTCTGAAACTACTCAACCATACAAGAGCCTGCCCTTTATACCTTGTCCATCAGCCAATCAGCTGGCAGTTCAGTTCCCATTAGTCCACAGCAGCAAAATTACAGTACAAAAACAGCCCTGTGACCTCTCTCTGAAGGTCCTGCTAGTTGTTTAAAATACAACAGTAATTTTCATAGATATATACATGTGCATTTAACCCCTTACACTGATACAGGGAAAGGTCCAATATTTTTTACTTATGGGACGTGCATTTGCATAGTTCAAATACTCCCTTGCATTGGCACACACTGTCTTTGTAACACTACACACTACGTGAACCTTAAAAAAATTCAAAAAGCAAATCCAATAAGGAAAAAGTTCCCAAAGTTCTTTTCAGGTACCAAGTAATTAGGAAAATATCATAACAATCCAGGAGACTCCTTTATTTGTGACCTTTATCAATAAGGCAAGCAGCTAAAAAAAATACTTTCCTCTCTATGGAGGACTGAGTACATCAGTAAATTACATAATTCAATGCACACCATGTAATTCTTCATTTCCCCTGTGGTGGCACTGCAGAGGAACTCAACAGTTGCTGCCAAGTTTCCCCACAAACTACCGCTGATCATAGGTAGTCCCAACAGTGTAATGCATTATTGTCATCTTATTTTAAGGGGGCCCTTGAAAAACAAAGATTGTCCAAAGTGGATAAAACTTTCAAGAATAAATGTCCTGTCTACAGCCACACAGAATTTGTGATGTAATAACAGATAAATTTGCAAAAAGCGATACAACATGGTTTAACATTCTGTATTTGTGGAAGGGGGTTAAACCCATTTGATGTGCCTGTCTGTATATTGGTGGACTTGTGCATGATCAAGGACCTTATGGGCCTACGGTTGGGACCTACGGAAGAGTATACACATGTAACAATTGTGTTGCAAATTCATGCAAATTGTCAAGTTCCTTGGCGCTGCCATGAAGAGGAGGTATGAAGGCTATGTATGTGCGTTACACCGGGTAATGAGAAGTCATAGATTGCATAATGAGTAATCCAGTATCAGACAGCTGATATCAAGTTATCATACAATGTCTAAGTATCCGTAACAATGTAAGAACTGTTCCTATTCAGTAAAGTTGTTTTGATAAAAATATGCTGCTTCGACCTCCATCTGTCATCGCCATCACGTAACCTGCCACTGGAACGTACCAACCGCCCATTACATGGCCATGCAATTCAAACATTTATTTCCAGAGACAATTGATACGGATGACATTTGCATACTTTTCTATTGAAAATATGTTACATTTTTTCTAATACTTTTTTTGTTATGAAAATTGGGAATTTATCTCAATTTTTAAAATCTGAAAAAGGGAGATAATCATTTCTGACTATTGAAACGGTGTTTAAAGGCACACACATGGTATTTACGATGCATTATTTAGCTATTAGCAATTTGCTATTCTCACAGTGAAGTCCTAGCCAATCTCAGGAGAATTTCCCAAATGTATTTCTGAGTTTTGATGGGGGTTTGATAACTGGAAACGAATTGAAAATCTTCAGATGACAGATTATAAATTATACATTGTTTTTATACATAAGTGCCCGAGTGGCTCGGACAATGACGAAACTCTAGATACACGTTGTCCATTATCTCGACAGCCATGAAATTGTTTCCTATTTGAGAAGATCACTACTTCACTCCAGTGAATCATTCACTTACCACTCAATGTATAGGAAAAGGCATTATATGTGTGAGTTGATTTAATTAGTGGTGTAGTACAAATCACTGCCTGCTGGACTGGCTCTGGGGAGGCAGCAGCTGGTAGAGGTCGATGGTTCGCAGTGAGCATCACCCTTTTTTTCAGCTAGCTCATCAATAGAACATTAGGCACATAATGGCCATCATGGCCTGACGCCTGGGCTGAGATAATTCAGTCACAGGGCCTCTTGTTTTAGCAATGTTTCTTCAGCATCTGACATTGAACAGCTAATGAAAGGGTTAAAGGAAATCTGTCAGCTACTTTGAGCTGTATAAACTAAGTTTATGGGCTCAACTTGGCCAAATTGGCCAATCTGCTCAGTCCAGGGATGTATGTTTTATACTTATCAGTGTTCAAACTGGCCATTGAATGCACTGACCGCACTAAATATGCCTGTGCTAAGTAGTCCTCTCTTTCTATACACAGAATGGGAGGACTACTTAGCACGCGCCATGCAGTCCACTTAATGGACTGCAGTGGAGAGTTTTAGCGCTGACACTGAGGCAATGGCATGAAAGGTAAGTAGAAATCTTACATTCCCAGACTCAGCAGCTACTTTTGAGCCCATAAGCTTAGCCTATAGTGCTCAAAGTAGCTGACAGGGTATCTTCAAGAGTTCATAAGTTGACTTTACTGCTTTCCATTATAATGTTCCTTCATGTTCTTGCAAATCGCAATATCTGTGAGAATATTCAAATTTCAGATAATATAATTTTGAAAAAGCTAAAGGGTATTAACCCCAAATTTAAAAGGAAAATCACCAACAAATACTCATCGACTCAAACGATTGAAATCGCTTTCTTGTGGTGCAAACCATTAATGCTTCCTGGTCATTTGTTACCAAGATCCAGAATATAGAGACATCCATCCACCAATGTGGACTTATCTAGTGATGTAGATGTTATTACAGAAGCTCATAAGGCCCAATTCAAAATCTGTAAGAGACCCCCATCCCCTCACCAACCATATGCTAATTATAATACTGATGTCTTTATGTGGCACAGGGTGTCTGTGCTCCATTAGGCACCATGTCCGGTGTGACTGCTACTTTTGCAGGCCCTATAAAGCTACCCTTCCATGTCACAATCTAATATAATAGACTTTGGCTTTGTGCTGGACAAGCGTACAAAGTATACATTAAACTGTTGTATCAAGAGTTTTTGGAGCAGGAGGTAACATCTACAGAGTAGGTAACACATTTTTGCTCTTCTCTCTACTCCCATAGACCAGGAGGTCATAAAGGGCACCTAACAACTGAATAAGTACGGGCATCGTGAAGTTGTCATCAATGGTGTCTTTACTATAGAGGCATTACATATAGTTCTTATGGGTCCATGATGAAGGAGTGTCTTGTCAGTTTGACCATGTCATCCTCCCACTTCCCAAAGGTCATTCATTCCTGCCCAAAATGGAAGGGACAAGCCTGTCACCTGTCATCACCAGGATTACAGACCCAATTTCTATGGGGCCCATTACCTATAGTTCCTATGGGTCCATAACAATCGGAGTCTTGTTAGTTTGACCATATCATCTTCCAACTTCCCAAGGGTCATCCTTATTGTTTTTTCCTATACAAATGTTAAGGACAAGAAGCATAGGGCAAATCTGACCAAGGTTGGAAGACTCAGTACGCCATCACCAGGAGGAGAGTCCCATTTTTTACAGAGCCCATTACCTATAGTTCTTATGGGTCCATGTCGATAGAGTCTCTTGCCAGTCTGACATGTCATGCTCCCACTTCCCAAGGATTATTCTAATCCTTCTTCCCTACAAAAAATGGTGGGGACAAGAAGTATAGAGCAAACCTGTCCCATGATGGAGGGCTTAGTGAGCCATCACCAGGAGAGTACCATTTTCTATGGAGCCCTTCTCCTTTTATGAATGGCCCTGGTGTAACAGTACGAAGAGGGATCATATCTGAAACGTGAAACAGCCTTTTGTGTTTGGTAATTAAGAGGTGAAGTCTGTAAAGATTAGCAGCGACGCCATATATGTGTCATATGTTAAAAGGACGTCTATATTTTGTCCCTAAGAAATGAGGGTTTATATAACAACCAGCACTTTACACCTCTTGTTAAATAAGACGATCAAGTGCCTATCACTTTACATCAGATTAACATCATATAAGCCTTAGTGTTTCTACACCTGAGAAACATCAATAGAGTCCAATCATTCCATGTAATTAGCATTACACACACAGCGCGCTGACTATAGGACCGCTGCATGGCAGCTGCAATGCCTTGCCAAGTGATGCATATTAAACTTGGCTCTCTCCATCATCTACTGAAGCCATATAAAATATATCTGTATTATCACAGACATTATTACTGCAAGGGCAGAGGAGGATTAAAGTTTTCTCATGACCCCGAGTTATATGATCCACAATGAGAACATCAATCGGGAGGGCGCGGCTGACATGAATTTGCATCAGAGCCAGACTATTATTATACTGACATCCCTATTACAGCCAAACTTCATCAATGGCTCCCAGACACACAAATAAACAAGCAGGGGATTTACGATCTTATATCCTCACTGTACGCACAAAAGCAAACTTCCATCTTTCTTATTGTATAACATTCAATTGAATTAACAATATCAGCTATAGTAATGTGGAAAAACTAATATAGACTGAATGGTCACTATATTAGAGACCCCTGTCCTTTCACATTTGGAGCTTTCTTGTATGAAAATTAGACACATGACGCCGAAATGAAGTGTAAAATCAAGTAAGCAAGTTTTTTGCCGATCAATTTCAATGTGAGTCCAGTGTGAATTTGTGTGACCTCTATGACTTTCAATGGGGCATAGTCATCGGTGCTAAACTAGCCAGTATTTTAAAAGCTGTCAATCTCGTGGGGCTTTCTTAGGCCTCCCTCACACGGACTTTTTTTAACAGCGTTTAGCGCTGCCTTTTCGGCACAGCGCTAAACGCTGTTTAAGGTTCCCATTCGTTTCAATCAGGGCTGTTCACACATGCGTCAAAATGCAGCATCTTCAATGGCGATGCATGTCCTATCTTTGGCCGTTTTCAGCCCTGCGTCGCCCATTGAAATAAATGGGCAGCGTTAGCAGCTCTGCTCAAAACGCGGCACAACTTGGTGCCACGTTTTGGGCAGCGCTAGCTGTACCACCAAAAAAAAGTTATACTCACTGATGCTGGCACTGTCTGAGTCCCTGCAGCTGCTGTCCAGAGCTCTGGGCACTTGTCAGGGGATCTTTTGCTAATGACGGGATTTGAAGACCCCGCCTCCAGCAATAGATTGTTCTGATTGGCTAATCCAGCGCCAATCGCAGCCAGCGCTGGATGCACCGATCACAGCCATTCAATGAATGAATGGCTCGCGACTCAGCCAAACAGAGCAATCTCTTGCTGGAGGCGTGGTCTTGAAACCTCGTTACCAGAAAGAGATGCTCTGCAGGCACAGATAAGTGCCTGGAAGCCTGCAAGGACAGCGGACGGCTCCTACTAGGTGAGTATTAGATTTGTTGTTTTTTTTTTCAGCTTCCTTGGCTGCTTTATTAGCTGTGCCGAAAACGCAGCCAAAACACTGGCATAACGTATGCCAGCACTGCCGAAATCGCAGTAAACGCAGCGTTGAAAAACGTTCCATGCTTAAAACAAAACTTTTTCCATGAGTCCGAAAAAGTGTCAAAAAGCCTCAATATAACTCGGGATTGATGAAACGCCCTTCTCCTACACCAACTGCTGGCATGGAAAACTTTCTGCCTACACAGTTGTCACAGCTGTGATGACTGCTGAACCATAAACGGACATTTAGAGCCATGACACCAATCTTCCTACTCCACTCTCGGGAGGATGGGAGGGGGTCGTCTTAGCCAGGCTCCTGGCTCAACTGATGCAGCTCCTGCTTTTGTCACCCCTTTGCTCCTACTTCACTCCTCCCTTAATTATGCGTTCTCCACCCCCTGCCTGTGGGTTGCAGCCCCTTTTTCTCCCAAACAGACACCTTGCAGTCACTGGCAGCTGCATTACTCATTATGCTGTCTTGCAAGAATGGTGTGATCTAGGAAGAACATCCACTGAAAGAAGATCCCGTGGACATAAACAGTGTGTTTCTCTATTCCATTCATGCAGGGATCATTAGAATTGGTGAGGGCCCCAGCGGTTTGATCCCCAATAATTATGGTTATCACCTATGCTGTTGATAGGGGATAACTTTAGATCTTCATACAACCCCTTTAGGGAGTAGTAGAAGCAGCCAGTTGGGTTTTCTTCAGCCTAAAGGGCGAGCACTAACTGGCGTTTTTTTACCTGCGTTTTGCGTTTTGCGTTTTTCCTGCACAGGCATAGAGATAAAGTGTGCTCATGTCCACTGGCGTTTTTAAAATCGCCCCGCCCCACAAAATCGCATCGCAGCTGTCCTTACACTCTGGCTCCTTTTTTTAATCTAACTTCTCCCATGGTTTTCAATGCTCCCGGAAAAAACGCAACGCAACGCAATTCGCACGCGCCGCGTGGCGTTTTTGCAGACAACATTACTGAAGACTGTGGAAGGGCGGGCATTCTTCACAGGTGCTGTAGGGTGTGTTGGTATAGAAACGCTATGCAACGTTTTAGGATGAGACATTCTCCGCGTTTTGCGTTAAAAAAACGCAGCGAAAAACGCGTGAAAAACGCAAACGCGTAGATGCGAAATCGCTGCGTTTTTCACGCACTAACAACGCAAACGCCAGTGGGTGCTCGCCCTAAAGGAGCACACTCATTTGCCTATTAAAATAGTTTCTTCATTTTTTACTATTGATGATCTATCCTCAGGATAGGTCAACCATAGCAGATCCGTGGGGATCTGCTGCTCAGGATCTATGCTGATCAGCTGATCCTCAAGCTCACTATCAGTGCTGCAGGGCTGAACGTCGTCATCAGGGTTGGAGAGAAGCCATCTGATTTCAATGTGAGTGAAGCTATCTACTACACCTCTGGTCTTGACCAGCGGGACCAGACGTCCACATTGGTGGTCAGGGCCGAAAGTGTAATAGGCAGTTTTGCTGCCATTAATTTCAATGAGAGTGAAGCCTTGTATTACATTTATGGCCCTGACCACCAACGCAGACGTCCGGCGTTTTTGCACTGACAGCAGACTGGAGGATCAGCTGATGGGCTGAGATCCCTGAGGATAGGTCATCAATAGTAAAAAGTAAGAAAACCCCTTTAACCTGCTGTGTTATAACTCACTTGATGGCTTGTCTTCTTTACGACATGGCCCTAAATTGAAGAGGTCTGACAAAATGGTAATTTAATCAATTATTTAGCAATGAAAATGTATATGTTTAAGGAAGAGTAACTATAATGGCTATAAGTGGTTCAGAGTTGCACGTAGGGCCCTTGACTGCAGCCCTATAATTGGTATTTGATGATCGCGGAGCCTTGTATAAATTTTGCCCTTGGATCCCAAATGACATTAATCATTTATTTCTTTATTTGTCCTCTTGCATTTGACTTCAATGAAATATTTTCACAGTAGGTCTGGAAGTCTTGTCTATTTACTGTAAATCTTTAGCTCGATCCTTTATTCATATAGCTCAGCAAGACCTAATTATAATTCATGCAGAATGGCGGCCGTCTATACAAGCGCATTTCACGTTGACATACAGTATAAGCCGTTTCATCTATTCTTTCGTTTGATGGTGATATATAGATATTGTTTTCAAGAAGTCCAGCTCAAGAAAGCCTGCTATTGATATGCCATAAATATCATCTACATAATTAATGAAATGGAGAGCGGTACGAGACAGGGTTAGGGCACTTGGGAATTTCCTAAGAGACTCAGCCACAAAAGACAGTGTGATAATGACTTCATGATGATGCTTGTCTGCTGTTGTGGGTCTAGTGAGATGTGAGTGCCAACACCCCAGTGTCCGCTGTCAGAGCACAACTAGCAGGAAGGAATTTGGCAGCGTTGATGCTTTCATGTGGACCTATTGCAATGGCAGACACACAGATAACTGCTTCCTCCGTGGAAACATCAACAAATAGCCAGCAGTTCCACATCAGATTAAAAAATGAATGGGAGAAGCGCTAGAATAATAAGATAAAAAGAGAAGGGAAACACAAAGTGTGATTAGAAGGGACTCGAATCTGGCACCAAGATGCCAACTAATCCATGGCTATTGTTGACAAGGAAGACGTCTAGTCTTGAGCAGCCCGGCTTTGTTTTGTAGACAGCCAGATCTGGACAGCTATATTATTATACATTTTATGGCAGCGCTTGTGTCCAATATTTCCAGATCATAACCGTCATTTTACCGTTTCCTGCATTCAGTGTGACACGACACGTTCAGAAGAGCTCGGCTTTATGTTTGTTTATACCATTTCTTTGATATGTACACTTGCCTTTGATCTCGCCGTGTTAGTGTAAACTGATAGAGGTTGCTTGGTGGTAAAAGGCTTTATTATAAAACTCTGCATCACTCCAGCATTGTAGAAGCTCCAGCCCGCAGAGAAAGTCAAAATTATGCAGAGTGCCTGTGGGTCTGTCTGATGATTCAACCACTTTCAACCTTACGGGAGCAAGTATTGTGTGTTTTTAGGCCTTTAAATCTGCTCGCAAGACGTTTAAGAGTTTTAGGATGAACAGATGTTACCATGGTTTTCTCATTTTTTTTGTCTTCTGTGAAAATTTAGAATTATGGATATCGCTTTGCTTTTCTTCTGTGTCATAATTCGATAACAAAATGTCTAGTAGACAATGATCTTCAGTATTTAGTAGATTTGCTCAGATAGAAACCTACGACAGCTATTGCCCCCAGATAAAAGATGTAGCGGGTTACTGGTAGGCTTTGAGTTTGCAACGTATTAATTCAACATAAATGTGCCATAAATATAAAGAAATTGTATAATAGTGCATGTCATTTTAAATCGGAGCATGGCCTAAGTCATGTTGGCGTGGTATGCGAAAGTCATGTAGGAGGTCAGGACTGAGGATAGAAGAGAGTGGAAGAAAAGAGCGCGTGTCTACTGCAAGCTGTGGTACTGCCATGACAAGGTACCCTGAAGTTGGGAGTCCCAAGAGAGGCATGAACAGATAGAGAGAAGAGGGATAAAAGAGCCCTCAATATATGGGTGATTAAGATTAGAGATGAGCGAGCACCCAAATGCTCGGGTCCGCGTTATTCGAGCTTTTCGTAAAATTCGAGAGCTCTACTTGAGTAACGAACCCCATTGACTACAATAGGAGACTCGAGCATTTTTGTATGTGGGACGCTGCGTCCTGAGCTTTTTTTTTTTCTTTCTTGGTTCGTGTTTCTCTCTCTCTCTCTCTCTCGGCGGGGAGGGTCCAAAACAGGCACCTCACAGCGTGGAGGAGCCAAAAGCTGGGGCGGGGTCGAACACAATTTGATGCTTGTTCGAGTAACGAGCACCATCGAGTACGCTAATACTCGAACGAGCATCAAGCTCGACAGAGTACGTTCGCTCAACTCTAATTAAGATTACTGCCCCACAAACAACTCATTACCTTTGAAGCTGTTATGTTCTGTTCCAAATAAACATGTTAAAGATATGGCAGTTATGTTAAATATTTCTACAGCAGGCCAGGTATTTCACCCGTAACCAAGTGCATTACCAACAGCATGCCATGCAGCCATACTGATTATGGGGAAAACCAGAGGAGGAGACCTGGCGCCCCAGCCATTGCTTGATTGAGCTGACCGGTGGGAGCTTGGCAGCTTCCGACTAAGCCCCCGTACCGATCCCGGACCGGGAATCTTTTCTATATTTTCTTCCCAGGACGTTAATAAATACACACTCTTCTCTGTATTACAACATAAAGGTAGATTTGGGAAAACCAGGTGCATTTGGCACAGGCTATCTCAAGAAATTGCTTGGCAGCCCACGTAGACATTAGCTTTAATTGTCAGGCAGCCCACATAGGCATTAACTTTTGCCTGATGCCAGAAAAAAATCAATAGGATCCCCTGATACAAATTTTACTGTTTATGATCTCCAGTCCAGGAATATTAGCTGATACAATGCTGTCTTCAGCTATGTTTATACAGCAAAATCCGCATCAGATATTTTGAGCCTTAATATCCATGGTGCGCGTCTGATGTTGAGCCGTGGATTTCTGCCACAGATTTACACTTAGTTTACCATGAATCCCCATATGGATTCATCCCTTTTTAATGTGCAAGTCCAGATTTCCCAGAAAATTTGGTGCTTAATCCGCGACAAGTGGCATCTTACTTCTGTTTTTTTTTCGCACATGTATTAGAAATATACATGAATTTGAAGTATAGACTATTGTGTGGATTCCCATTAATAGCAATAAAAAACTTCGAGGACACAGATTTAATGTGGATTCCCTTTCAAATCTATGGCAAGAATCCGCCATGTGAACATACCCTCAGGGCCTAAACAGACAACCGTGATCTTGTTTTGTGGGCGTGAAAATCATACCCGCAAAATGGGATTAACAAAACTATTGGTTTTCACCAGCGGGATTCTTGCACGCTAATACTACGCGCGAGAAAAGATAGGATTTGTCGTATCTTTCTTACATGTCATTTTTCTACGTGCGAGAAAGATAGGGCAAGAAGTATCTTCCTGTTTTTTTTCTACCAGGGCACAATAGTGCGAAATTTAAACGGTGGGAAAAAAAAAGAATTTTGACTGGTTCATGCACTAATACACTCTGTAGCAGCGAGCGTATTTGCACATGCGCCAGTCTGAAGCTGGGGACATAAGCTACAGCTAGCCAGCAATTATCAACTGCACGTGACACCAGTGGATCTTACCCTAATGGGGTATATGACATTGATATTAAAATTGTCAATTTTTACTTATTACACTGAAATGACAAATGTTATGGAATAGGAACTAATATTGTGAAGGACCCCCTCTAGTCTGGCGAAGTGCAGCAACTCAGTATGGCATTGATTTCACAAGTAGATGGAAGATATGTGGAGGGATGTTAAGCTATGACATCTGGATAGCCACCCATAGCTCCGTAGTATTTGTAGAAATGGATCTTTCAACCACATTCTGTAATTGCTCAATCAGGCTCATGTTGGGTGAATGTACAAGCCACACCATGTATAGAACTCCAAAATGCTTCTTAAACCAATTTTGGACAACTTGGATCAAATAGTGCAGTGCATTTTCCGACTGGAATATCCCATTGTGGGGATATATGAAGTTCATGAAGGGATGCAAATGGTCACCAGGTAGCGAAATGTACCAGTCAATGACATGTTTAGGTAGACCAGTGGACCTAACCAATGCCATGAGAACACACCCTACAACTTCATTGGGTCTGTACCACACATGAACCCTACCATCAGCTTAAAAAAATTGGTACAGTGGCTCATCAGACTACATGTTGCCAGTCCAGTTAGCAATCTCATGAGCCTAGCTGAGGCACTGTGCCCAGTGATGTGGTGTTAAGAGAGGCACTCTGGTGGAGCTTGTATATGTGTGTGGGGCCTCCTGCGTAAAATGTGGATGTGATTTCTGCCAGAGTCGCTTGTCTGTTCTCATGGACAATTCTAGCCAGACGCTGTCGGTCGCAATCATTAAGCACCCATGGGTGGCCACTGCATTGTCCACTGTGGGTGGTAATGCCTTCTATTAAATATACCAGGTGCACAGATGACAATGTGGATTAAGAAATGTTAACTGCCCACACAACTTCGCAAATGGAATATCCCTTCTATTTAGCATCCCCCACCATGCCTCGTTTGACCATCGAAAATTCAAGTCGCCTTGCCATGAGCACACTGGTCAGTGTCCAACCTCACTTACAAGATAGCACATCACATCTTATACAGTTGTGGGCATTCCCTGAGGTAATCTCACTTCATAATCAAATGCATGCCGCTATTCTATGACTTTTGACATGTCAGTGTATAAAACAATACAACTCAAACAAAATTTGGCTTTGTTATGAAAATTAATACTAGAAGTATAGTTCTTAGAGATGAGCGAGTACCTGCCCGCTCGGGAGCAAAGATTCAGCTGCCGGCGGCGGGCAGGGAGCAGCGGGGGAGAGCGGGGAGGAACGGAGGGGAGATCTCTCTCCCTCTCTTCCCCCCGCTACCCCCCTATCATCGCCGCAACTCACCTGTCACCCGCGCCGGCAGCCGAACCTTCTCTGCTGAGCGGGGAGATACTCGCTAAGGACAATGCTCGATCGAGTAATTGTCCTTAGCGAGTATGCTCGCTCATCTCTATTAGTTCTGCTTTAATTTTTGATAAGTCTAAGATTAATATGTAGATGAGTGTTTCTCATATTCCTGCATTCACCTTATCATAAACTGCTAAGATATCTACAGGAAACTTGCAAACCAGAAAGAAGTCTGCCACAACGCTATATGATATGGTGTTGAGAGAGGTTCCTGCATTCAGGCCATCAATTCTATTGCTGACAGACATGATGCTTAGGATGTTTCAAGTGTATTCTCAAAAGATTTTGTCCCAATGCCTATCTTAAAATGGGATGGGAAGACACCTCAAGCCAAACAAAAATACCAACAAGGGACATAATGACAGAGACAATGAGGGAATATATAGGAGGGGGTATAATATATTCTTTCAGCTTAATTTTGCATTGTAGACACATGGAAATTTAGATGTCTATTTGCAGCCAAGTATGTATCTTTTCTTGGCTATAAGAAAAATTTGAAAATATTTCGTAGGAAAAAGGAAACAAATAAAAATATGGTTAGAGGAACATTCATTGTCAATTTTTGGAATTTCTACTACTGTTCTATAATGTATGTCCATTCAGAGGGAAAAGTTAGAGAGCAGCTGCACTTTCAGCTAACTTTTGACAAGTCATAGAGATATGTCAAAAGTATTGATTAGTGGTGGTTCTGCTGTTGAGATCCTGGCTGATAGCTAGAACAAGGGGGTTGCAGTGCTCACCTGAGCTGCTCCCCCTCGGCTGTCTTCGCTGCTTTTTGGCTGTTTCTAACAGCTGAAGACAGCCTACATATAGGTCTATAGAAAGCACTATACATCTCAATGAGGCCGTGTCTACCACTCGGGTGAATGCTGCAGCCCCCTTATTCTAGAGATCAGCAGGGGGTCTCAGCAGTGGGATCCCCACTGATCAATACTTTTGACATAACTTTTGACATATCACAGAGACAACTGAAAGTGCAGCTACTTTTTAACTGGGGGCCCAATGATCACTTCGTTAATACTGTTGGTCTCCAGACAGGGACCTTTTGAACTCCTCAGATTCCATGGTCTATGTGTAACTACAACCTTTTACCCCACTCCAGCCACTTTTCATCCTTTTCATTAACAAGTGTGCCAATTACTAAGTATAACTAAACTTTTAAAAATCCTTAGCCATGTTAGGGTCATCTTTTTATCCAACTGTTACAGCAATGCCTCCATCCTGCGCCAGTCACTGCACTGGCTGCCCATCCACTGTTGAATACACTTTAAACTCATCGCTCTTCTCCATAAAGCTCTCCACAGTGCTGAACCACCCTATAATCTCCTCCATCATCTCTACCTACCATCCCATCTATGCTCTCCCTATATTAATGATCTTAGATGAAGTTCCTCCCTAATCCAGACCTCCCACTCCCATCACCAAGATTTTTACCAAGCTGCACTAGTTTTCTGGGACACACTAACCCAGACAAATGGTTTAATTTCTAAAGCCCAGTTTTTAAAGTTTGACCTAAAAACGCATCACTTTAGAGAAACCTAACACATTCCCTAATCATACTCTTCTCCATTTACCCCTCTTCTCCATTCCCACTCAGAACCTGACTGTCACATCTGTTTAAGACTGCTGCCAGGGCGAACAAGATTTCAGAGCAGTCTGGACAAGCATGTATACAGGAGAATAATGGTAGCCAGATGGAGAACCAGACAAAACACTGGGGTACAGATCTGAATGGAACACCCTGAACATTTCTGACTTGACCCACCTTGAAGCAGAGTAGCCATCCTGAAAAGGATGACCCTACTGCTTGTACAAGGCAAGGTCCAAAGTCAGGGAGTAATTGAGGACCTGGACCGCCGGTTAATGAAGGACAGAACGTTAAACACTGCCAACTGGCAAACTCTCAATAGACCAATCTTCTGAGAGTACAAAACTGTCACAAGACGGGAATGCGGAGCACAGTACTGACAACGGACAGGTATGCTGAGAGTTCTGACGGGGCCAGAATACTATAAGTATAACCAGCACCCTCAGCAAAGAGGAGCCGGTTTATATATTATAAGAGAGTTGCTGACTGGGCTGTCAATCAACCCAACCAGCCTATCAGCTAAACAACTCTTGATAAGGTTACTGATTAGCGGACTAGACTGTCAAACACCAGCCAGTCCTTCAGCTAAACAGCAGTAGGGTGATGTTTAACCCGTGATGACCAGATCTGACTAAAACTTGTGAACGCCGGCAGGCACGCAAAAAGATTCGGAGCTGACTTAATAACGTCAACCCGGACCTGATCCTGGCAAACAATACAAACTGGCACCAGCAGCCCTGTCAGACTGACCTCCTCCATCTCATTGCATCCCCCAAACTCCCTACTGCACTTCATATTTATACATACACACATACCTGACGGTGAGTGGCTCATACACCTTCATGCATGCTACCCTATTTATATAAAGGATGGCTGGACTATTGTACAGAACAAACACTGCCACCTCTTCTGTCACCCCTATTTCCTAAGAAGGTTGCAAGCTCTTTTGAGCAGGGCTCTCGCTCCTATTCTTTATATTATTATCAGCGTAATATTAAATATAATGTCAGATCAGTGGGGGGATCTGGGTGCTGAGACCCCCACCGATTGCTAAAATGAAGGCGCAGATGCACTCATGTGAATGCTATGCCCAATTGGCTCTGTTCGGCTTTCTTCGTCGTTGTGTACGGGTTCACTAGAAAGTTTATGAGTCTATGTACTGCTTGCTGATCACATCCAAAGTTGAACAGCCCTCGGGGAATCACTATTACTACAGAATAGTAGTAATCTGCAGCCAGAATACATGCAGAATTGTGGTCATCTTGGACAAATACTGATGTGATGGTCTTATGAAACACTTACTGTTTAGTAGGCACATACAAGCGTACTGTGAACCCAGATGAACTGTATAGCCACATTTCATTGCGTCGCTGTCTTTTATCCTCCCATAGACAAAGACAATAGCTTGGAAAAAATGTATGAAACGCGCCGTTCCTCTTTTACTAAGTTTTCGCCTTGTGTGCACTGTTTGAGCCAGAGAAGACTTTTCAAAAGAAACTGAGAATAATTGTATTTAAAGTCAAATCAAAGTAGAGCTATATCTTCATGTATCAATGTCATTGCGGCCGGCTCGTTCTTTCTGGGGAAATTGCAATCATTGCAGCTTAAAAGACAATTACAGAAAACAAGTCTGCAGTCGGCACAAGGCTGCTGTCCACTTGACTTTGGCGGTTTCGGTGCTCTAATGGATTTTCTTTCCCCAAAGGTATAAAAGGATAGAGGAACTTGGTTACACTGAAATTAAACAAACACGGATGTTTGGAGACTTTTTTTGGATTCGGCTCATCTGACTGAAAGGATGTGACATTAGCACTCAGCCATCACCTTCACTTACAACAGAGGTGTTCGGCTTATTGCTGTCTGGAACTACAAGTCACAGGATATGATGATATGCAGACATAGTGTCTATGCTTTGTACTTGATATCTTCCTGCCAGCAAGGAAATAGGAGATCATAACGTAAGACATTTCATTGCACATTCAAGTATTGATACACTTACAAAAAACAATACAATATAAATTAGTGGACTGTGCTCTTCCATATAGATTTCACAACCGCTATTTAAAGGGGTCTTCTGTAAGTTTGAAACAGGGTGCAGGTGCGGAATATGACGCCGGTTATAGAGAGGATTTACACCAGTTCAGCTTTACTGAGTGTAGGATAAAGAATCTAGTTACCGACGCTGTGGTTCCAAAAGTTCTCACAATGATCACACCCCGTTCATCATTCATGTAATCACTGCTGCAATTACTGGCTTCAGCAGTCATTTCTGCATGAGTGGCATGTGACTGCTGAGACCAGTGATTGGCTGCTATAGTCACATGAATGATGCATGGTATGCGATCGCTAAAAGGAGCTTTTAGGTCTAGAGTGATAGTGATGGGGGATGCATTACCAGATGAACACTGTTTTGCTTTTTATTTTAGCCCATTTCCTGTCTTTTGTAACTTTTTGAAAACGCCTTTAACTTTCTTTATTATATCTGTTTCTGGAAAAGCTTGGTGACAATCCTTATGGCTACAATTATAGATGTCACAGAGGTTGTCACTCAACTACCTTATGGCCCTTTTACACGGTCGGGTAAAATACTGCACGAGTGCTGATGTCACTGCTAAGGTTTTTAGCACTTGTGCAGAGCAGCTACACAGACTGCGGCGCTGGATCATTGGCTTTTTGCTCAGCCCTTCATCTTCCATGTTAAGCGCAGAGCGGGGAGCATTTACACGGAATGAGAAGCCAGCAATCCAGCGATGGTTTTTATGTTGATTGAGAAATCACTGGAAAGAAAGTCAATCATAATGACTTGTGATCGAATAGTGAAGGTTTTTTTTGGGGATTTACACTCCACAATTATCGCTGCACAGTTAGCTTGGTCAAATATGTATGCATTCTGATTGTAGCGAGGAGAAAGCTGCTAACAGACAACTGGCGGCGGTTTATCTTTCTGAGAAAAAAAGGATTGGGTAATTGAGATCCAACTACTTGTTCCTTTTTTCCCGACACTGCCGGTGAAGTAGCCATTGTACACATTAGATGTTTGTCCATACCAGCTGAAATTAGTGGGTTATGCCGCTATACCTCTAATCTGTTTACTCACCTTTCGAGTCCTGAAAAGCACATATGGCTGAGGGCAAAGTAGATGAGCAAAATTTAAATAGTTTAGGAGTAGTGTTGAGTAAATGAAACAGTAGAACCTTGTTTTGGGTCAAACTTTTTGCCTTTCTTCTTCTTTTCCTTCTTTTGCCTTTTTTTTAAAAGATTGAAAAAAGGAAGAAGGAAAAATAATTTTTTGCTTCCTCTTTTCCTTCTTCCTCTGTTCCCTTCTTTTCACTTATTTTTTTCATTCCTTTTCCTGCTTCTTCTCCTTCCTGTTTTTCTACTTTCTTTTTCTCTTCTTTAGCACCCTGAGGAGAAGATTGAAGCAGTTTACAATGATTTCTGCCTTCTCTTTTCCAGCCTACACAACATTCAATGAGTGCTGTTTCCTGTACTGGACATAGCAATCACATGATCACCGGCAGCCCTGGTGTGCTAGAGTTGTAGGGTCTTAACAAACCCAGCTCAGCTCTGCCAGTGACTATTGTCACCATAATGGGACGTTTTCCTCTGTAAATGGGATTCCTATGGATGCTTCAGCTGAAGTGGAAAAGTGTCAAATAAGACAAAAAAAAATATGGTGTAAATGTCTCCTAAAGGCCTAATGTGATGTCCTGGGGAATATAGATGTTAAAAAAATTATATATATATATATATATATATATATATATATATATATATATACACACAAAAATAGAATTAAAAAGAGATATATTTCAAAAATTACTGCCCAAGCGAAGCTCTCCCACTGATTTCAATGGGGATGGTGTTGCCCCATTGAAAACAATAGTACGCCGGCATCCCTGCAGTGATTTTCAGGGAAGGGCTTTCAATATAAGCCCTTCCCTGAAAAATCATCCTTAGCTGTAGTAAAAAAAATTTAAAATATATACACTCACCTGTCTGCCGCCGCTTGTTCTCCCTGCACTGCTCTGAAGCTTTTCAGCAGGTGGGGATTAAAAATGCAGGGAGAACAAGCATCAAGGTATCACTGTACAGCAAAAATAGTGGTAGCCCAAGCAAAAAAAGGGCCCTAAAACCACCACATGTATAAAATTGCTTTAAAAAAGTGTCTGGTCCTGGGTGGAAGTTAGCTGGAATGTGTCACTTGTGTATAAGTACTGCTACAATGTAGAAACCATACTGTAGTGCTGATAATTGTTCAGCCAACAGCTATTGTATACTCCTAGACTCCTTTATTGACGTGCCTCTATTGAGAGAGCGAGACGTCAATTGAAAGTTGTTCTGTCCTGATAGATGTGAGATTGTCACCAGATCTGGCTGAACTGCAGCAAAAAAACCCTCATGCGTATAGCAGCCAAACAGTGAATACAGTGAGCACAAATCTTATACAGTAGCACATATACATTTGTATTGACATACTAATGCAATGTGACAGCCAATGTCTTTATCAGTAGGCAATAGTTTGTCTATAGGGGTCCATGCGTTTCCACTGTCTAGATGGACAAGATGCAAGTAGTCTACCCACTTCCCCCACAGAGCCAGTGGTTTAGGAAATGACTGCACGTCTTATATTTTATTATTTGAGCTTTATATTTTTCCAGATATACCCTTATATCCCTTTAATTCATATTTTTATATATGGATATCACTACTTTCTGCAGAACTTTCCATTGTTTTCATTATTACATCAATTCAGATGTTGAGCTTTAGGTCCGAGCTCCCAAAACCCTTTAGAATATCGCCGGCTGAGAGCCACAAAACTAGTATATTTAATGACGGTGGTTGAAAAATACCTCCTGTCATCATGTGCGAAATGCTGAAGGCCTTTAGAGTGTCTTCTAAGTTACTGACAGGAGACAAGCTGTCAGAAAAGTTTTCTTGTACTGTAGATGTTTGTTCTATAAAAGACCATATTCTCTTAGTAAAGGCTGCTTCATTAATACTGGAGCACCCACCGGGTGGGGGGAGTATGAAGGTGGTAATCTCCGCTCAGTCATTCTGCAAGTTACAACAAGCTCAGACTAAGTGGGATAACCAGAGCACAAAAGTCTATTGACAACTGGCAGAGAAGCATTACAGAGGTCATTTAATTACAGTAGTTCACATTAAGCACAAATTTCACTGATTCTTTAATCCGCTGATTCAAGGGCTGTTTGTAGACTACATTGATCATGCCTAAATATTTCTGCATACAGTAGACCATTATACAGAAGTCCACTTGTTTCAATATTTAAAGTATATCCGACTTATATCTGACAGAGGTTTTCCCATTACCCTTATGCACGGTGCAAGGCTACGTGCATGGAGCCTATATGCAACACGTAGAGACCCTATAGTTCATATCATGGAACAATAGGCAATCCATGTGACATTGGGCTCTTCCTTAAAATCAATGTATCCATTGAGGAATACCTCTACAATATGGCATTTGATGGAACATGATCTGTATGTCGGAGTAGGGAGAGTATGGTCCCATAGATTGCTCTGGTTGCTGTATTATAGAATACATGGATTTGTGTGTATGGGCATTATAGACATTTTTCGCATATTAATTTGAGTACTGGAATCTTAACCTATCCGAAGAACAGGGAGGAACTTAAAATGACCCTCCAGGGCCGGACACACAAAGATGGCAGCACCACTTCTCTACCTGACACGCACTGTGCATTAGTATACATGGGTAGTCGAAGACACTACATGCTGCTCTGATTTGCTAGTGCTGCTTACATGGACATCATTGGCCAGCCAAAGTGGCATATAGTGTCACAGTGTGCTCTGGTATGCAATCAAGTAGTCAGAAAAGTGGCACAGCCATCTTTGTTTGTTCAAGACCAGAGGGTTGCTTTAAGTCCCTTTTACACAGCCCAATTGTTAGGCATGGGATGAGCGCTGCACAACGTGGGGGGAAGGGGAGGATTGCTATAAGCCGAGCAGTTTGTGATGCAGCAGGAGGGCACAGCGATGGGGAAGGGGGGGGGGGGGGGGAGGAGGGCGCAGTGGTAGCACCAGAGCACTTTGCCACATTCAAGCGGTGGGCAGCCAGGAGTGGTGAGCGGTGCAGAGTGTTGGGGGGCCGCACTTTAATGACCGGAGAAGTTAGCCAGCAGTGCATGTTCCCCGGCAGCAGGAATCCGTATACCTAACCCTACAGCTCAGCCACAATGTTAGCCTCACCCTCCAGTCCAGGCAACATGAAATCCATACGCTCCTAGGACCTACATTAAGGTAGCCAATCAGGAGCTAGGGATGTGACAGGGACGTTCCTGCATCCAAGGCCTGTCACACCCCTATCTTCAGGTGGCTTCAAGATACACTAATACCAAAACTCAGATGGGTTCCCAATGCTTGCTTAGAACATTAACAGGTTTATTATAATAACAGCACTCAAGAACGTACTTATAATCTTTCAGCAGAAGTTTACAACTCCAGTTACGTCCACTGGGGAAATGTCCTGGAACAAATTGTCACCAACGCTGGTGTAAATGCCAGAGTAGGTTGTTTTTACCATAGAGTATGCTTACTGGCATGGAGAGAATTCTCCTGAAACGGCAAGAGCAGAACTGGCGCACTTGCAACAGAAATCCAAATGTCTTTTGGCTACCGGTGAGGCTGAAACCTTGAAAATGCGGACAGACTCCCTGCTTTATACAACCAGTTCCGGAAGACACACAGCCGGGTACCAGCTTGCTGCTTGCACCTCTGCGGGCACACACTCTGCCTCACTCTCGGGATGTGTGCCAGTCTCTGCCTTCAAAAACTCAACCCATCTTCTAAGGACACATCCATCATGGTTTTAACAATAAAATTTAGCATAAAACATAGTCTGATTATAGCTTGAATCTTCAATATTTCACAAGTGGATGTTTACCCCCCTACATTAGAATGAGAGGGATCCAAAACTACTGATGGAATTCATATTCCCTAAGGATCTCTATTGAGAACACCCACTAGATTGCTGGAACATAGCCTACAAGATGCTAATATGGGAGCAACAAGGAATTTGCTCTTGAAGAAAACTATTTTTCGACATAACTATGCTATCTTATCTGGTAGAGTTTCTATGATAATTTGGACATTTTCCACCTTTCTGTCATTCCTATATTAATATGTTGTAGACAGATGAAGAGATGGAGGGCTCCTTTTGGGGAATAATGAAGTGGTCTGACTTGTAGCATATGTGCTGAGCTCAGTACAGTGTGACCGATAACACGTGCTCCACTTCAAAGTGATCTCCTGCTGGGCTCAGCTTTAAGAGTTGCTACTCCCTCATCTAGAGGTCATTGCATGGTCATTGTGTGTGAAGTATGTGTTTCGTCGCATTACATACATGCTGCTTCATGCCATTGAGCCGCATGTTGTATGACCCGCTTCTTATGCTGATAAATGCTTACCTACTGACAGGTACGGGTTTATCTTAGTGCATTCTAGTTTACAACATTCGTCTTACTTGCTGCACCAAAGTTTGCTCCACCTGCAGTGTAGTAGTACTACTGATGCATCTGTCTGCCATAGGTGAATTACATCTATTAACAGACCCATTTATAGAGGCTTCTCTTTATGTATATTACATATACTAAAAAAACTTGTCACCATAGACACAGAAACATTTGGCCCGCTGCCCCGTTTGTTAGTTTATGGCCTCAGTTGACATTTGTCTTCATTATCACAGGGCTGAGTACATTCTCTGGTTCAGAAAATAGAGAAAACGGATGCGTCATAAAATAGATCCATTTTCATTACTGTTATGCTCTAAATGCTTAGAAGTACCGTATACATTATGGACTTATTGAATTATTCTGCACCATCACGGTGTACCGTCACCTCAGCCCGAATCCCGATATGTCATCCATGGCGTCATCCTGAGGCCGGGACTCCCTCCTGCTGATGAATATTTAATCTACTTACCCTACTTCTGTGTTTTATATTATTTATGCATACATTTATATTCAGCTCCTAGTCATATATTTTATATGTGGGAAACCTCTGGTTGTACTACCCTTCCTCCAATACACAGATTTTCATTAAAGGGATTTTCTGCTTTTGTTAGAAGCTTTCCCATCTAATACTAAGCTAATCAAAGCATGTCCTACTTCTGAAACCCCAGCAATCAGCTGTAATCTATAGCAAAACCCAGCAATAAGTATTGGATTTCCCTGCAGCACCACCACAGGGGAGATGAAGCATTACAATGTTACCCTTATAGGACTCCTCACACCTACTAGGTGCTCTACCTAAGAAGAAACTGTACCACTCATGACCCACTTCATAGGCAGCTAACCCAGCAACGTACTGTACACTGATAAGGCAAAAATACCGTAATACAGTCTATCTAAACATGGCTATCTTTTCCTTCTGGATAGGACTCTGACTTTGGCTCATATTCCTTCTCATTGTTACATGGCTAGTTAAAAGGTCTGACATTGACTTGCAGGAATGCTGCCTGCAAGTCAATGTCTTCCCATTTACATAAATTTCCTAGAGGAGCATGCACGGACTTATAAGTCTCCTCACACCTACTCTAAGGCTCTCCCTAGGGAGAAACTATACCCCTTCTGACCAATGTTATCCTTGATATCAGTAAACTGTCCATGTGATGGGTTGACATGCTGGTTCCTCCAGAGTCCTTTGTAGCTGACCATAATAGAGAAGGGTCCTGAAAAGACAAAACCCAACTGCTTTCTCTGAATAAAACATTATTTTAAAATGAGTTTTCTCAACCAGTTAATCATTTTAAAGTCTATCGAGTCTGGTATTGGTGAATAACTCTTCAGAAATATTTTTTTAAGTCTGATGTTCTTAAGTAACTCTTTAGAAGGTTCTTCCTTAAAGGAGTTGCCCAGGATTAGAGAAATATGGCTGCTATCTTTCAGAAACATCCCCACACCTGTCAATGGATGGTGTATGGCATTACAGCTCAGATGTATTAAAATGAATGTAACTGAATTGCAGTACCACACGCATCCTGTGAACAGTTGTGGTGCTGTTTTTGAATGAAAGCAATAAAGTTTCCCTAATCCTGGACAACTCTTTCAAAGAAGAACCTCTTTGTGTGTACAGATGCTGTTCTAATATGTTGTCCAACACCCGTTTTGCTGGCAGTATGTAATGGTCTCACTTTAGGCTACCCATAGAGATTAGATACAATGATATCATCAGTCCTATGGGCAACATAGCTCAGATTACTTAATTTGTGAAAAATAGTGATCAGTAAATTCCTGTTTTAGCTTGAAGCTAAATTAGCCACTGTTAATAGGTAGGACTTTTCTTTTGCTGACCTTCTATCCTCATATAGTATCTTCCTGTGTCCCTCTTATGAAAAGCACATCTATCACAAAGGGCAGAAAGATGTTTTCCAAATACCTTGTCTAACTACATAGCATTTTTAGTAAAACTGACCATACACATTAGATAACTGTTGACCGAATGCTCATTTGGCCCACAGCTATGTTGTCCAATGCTCCCATACACATGTATCCTTGGCTTGGCCAAGTGTGCATGTGGTAGAAAGGGGAGAAAGCCCCTGCCAGACAGCTAGCAATAGCTTATCTACTGAGAACATAAGGATTAAGCAGTTGAAATCTGACTGCCCGATCCTTCTCTCCATCGACGTCTGCCATCAGAGAAGAGTCAAGAGGCCCCCATAGAAATTAGGTGAGTAATTGGACCTGCAGAAATCAGCAGTTTTGACTGATATACTTCTAATGTGTATGGCCAGCCTTAGGTTCAAAAGCAGACATCAGATACTCAGTGCTACTATTACATCTGAGACAGACCGAAATTACCACTTCCAGATCAGACGTAACATTTATGTCCTTAAAGGCCAAATATACACACAAAGTACAAGTGTGGATAACACTAAATAGTATACAATAAAACCTAAAAGTGGGGAAATGGGGAATATGACCCAAACCTATAAATGCAAGGAGACAGTACCTAAAAGTGGAGCACTCGCCCTGATGAGGGAACCTGGGATGACCCGGACTGTTCCTAGTTGGAAACAGGGAATGTGGTTACAAATAGATGTTACACAAATATGTGAAAAGTTAGATGTTACACAAGTACTTGAACCACAAATGTTCAGGAGATAAATGGTAACACCCCAGATAAAGCAAATAACCAAACAGATTTATCTGAAATGAGATGCTGAACTAGACTATAAGCTGTGGACTTAACCTGAAACATCGGCAAACAGAGTATAACTGGTGTCCTCTTTAGGGAGGAGCCGAAATAAATATGTACAAACTAAAGCTGATTGGTCAGCTGGGACACACAATTTCCAGCTGACCAATCAATCTACAGTGTCTCCATAGGGGTCCAGCACCAAAATGAACCAAGTTTGTGAAGTTGTGATCACATGGCCTGGGACTGATGACATGACGTCACCCGAGTCCCGATCCTTCGGCACGGCCTTCAAGCTGTGACAGCTGCCTCTTATCCCAGTCTTCAATACAAGATTTATCACTATATATTGTATATGTTTACATAAATTTCCTTTTAGAACAAATGTACCCGCATTGCTGATCATTACATCTGCATGGGCCTTTTGTACATTATTATGTTACTGCAGCATGAATGCCCCAGGAATATTCTACTGCTCTATTACAATAAGCCTTATGACGTCCGTCTATCTGATTTTTCTGAAGAACATAAATACATGTGATAATTGGCTTTTCAGGGCTAGACATCTTGGGGAGCACAACATATTTTTGTATGTGGCAATTTTTAGCAGCGTGGGATTAAATCCCAGCAGATGGAGAGACAATGGCTCTATCTCACATTAATCAGATTTCTGGACTGTCTTATTTGGCGACACTGGGATAGAGAGTTGTCCATATGAAAGAGAAGGCCAATCTGCTATCTTGTATCACAGAGCGATTGTTCAAAGCCTCTGATGAATATAATTCTCATTGGAAGCATGTCCAGCTATTTACTGTAAAGCTGAATTATGCTCTCTGCCTGCTTGGTAGGCACAAGAGACAGAAGCTCATTCTTGCTCGATTACCATAATTAAGCATAATCGTGTTTACTTTAAGTTCAGCCCCAGGTAATGTAAATTGGTTGTCTATAGAGGAATTGCTTCATGTAACCCTATAAGACTTATTATGTTAATGCAAGCCTGATGTCAGAATATTACTAAATTCTTCATTTGGAGACTTTGCAAAATTTGTACAGTTTATACACTTGTATGCTTGTGAAAAGAATTATGAATGGAACTCATTAGCATTAATTTGTGTCTCTCTTTCTTTTTACCGTGACCCTTGTTATTATTATTTCTATGATGCTTTTCTGCTCATAAAATGTTATAGCTGAATGGCTGACCCACATGCCACACAGCAAGATGCAAAGTTGGGCACCACACCAGCCGTTCTGGCATAGCTGAGTAATGACCTGATACAGGCTGTGATTAGGCAGCATTATCTGCCAGTCTTTGACATGAGTCGATGTTCACTGGACTGTTCAAAAAGGATAATAATGAGGCCACCTTCTTGATGTTAGTTCACGCCATCACAATTCTGGGACAGAAAGTCTACTTCATTCACACTTGCTGCCATTGCATTGATAGATAAAACTCCAACCATGGAGAAGGGTTTTTTGGGGCCAACCAGAGCTGGGACCTCTATGTGCCTGAAGCCCAATGCACACAGGTGTATTTGCATTGCGGAAGCCAGAGTGGGCGTCCACCTCCGGATTTCGCAGCAAATACATACTATGCAAAATCACTTTTCCATGTTCATGAATGGAAATCAATTGTGATTTTCTGCTCCGCATGTCCTATTCCAGCATGGGTTCCATGCGGACAGCTTCCATTAAGGTCAATAGAAGCTGTCCGATCCACTGCCCTTTCGCGATGGCGGATTCTGCATCATTGCTAGGCGATGATGCGGGAAAAGTAGCTGGTTTAAAAAACTAATTCTGTACTGCGCATGTCCGACGGCTTGCCGTGTGGATGATCTGCAGTACAGGAGAAAAAAAGAAACAGCAGGTACGTGCAGATGCCGACCACGGGCAGTGTCTGATTCCGCTGCGGGATTCCGCATGTGGAATCTGACTCACTTGAGTGCATCCCACCTAAGGCCTCGGTCAGACGGACATTTTTAGGTCCGATTTGCAGACGCGCTTGCGATCTGCAGATTTATAGACCCAATGCAAAGCAATGGGATCAGTCACATGTCCGTTTTTGATGCGGATGTGCCTGATAATTTTAGGACACACCGATTCGCAGAACGCATGTAACTGCGTTCTGCGCAAATCGGTGCTTGTATATGCGCTCAATGGGGCCGGCGGCAGCTGTCATTCAATAGCTGAGAGCTGCCTCTGATTTGTCCCTGCGCTCAGCCAATCAGAGGCAGCACTCACTCACCCCTTTATGGATTCATGAATGGGTGAGTGAGAGCTGCCTCTGATTGGTGAGGGCTGTGACCAATCAGAGGCTGCCCATTCAGCAGGCGGGGATTTTAAATCCCCGCCTGCTGAATACTACAGAGAGCAGTTCAGGAGAACTGCCGGCTGGACGCGGCTGAACTCCGGCTGCAGGAAAAAAGTGAGTATACTTTTTTTTTTTTTTACACATTTTGGATGGTTTTCAGGGAAGGGCTTATATTTTAAGCCCTTCCCCGAAAATTCATCCAGCGCTTGCCGGCAGCCCATTGCTTTCAATGAAGCCGGCTGTATTGCTGGCTCCATTGAATTCAATGGGCGAACATCGTTCTACAGCTGTGGCAGAGGATAGCGGGCAGCGCTGGGCCGTTTAGCTGAAAACGCTTCTAGGTGCAGATTTTTCAGCGACTCGTCGGCCCGGTCACGTGATTTGCGGATGCGCATCCGTTATGCGATCCGCAAATCACGCGAAAAAACGCCCGTGTGACCGAGGCCTAAGAGTAGCTACATAGTAGTACATCCTTTTGATGTGAAGTAATGTTATATTTCCATTCACTGCTAGTTTCATCCATTTGACTGTTGTAGTTTCAACTGTGTGTTGTACATTGAGTATGCAAATGAAAGATGGAAAATGCCTCTGCCGTACCACCTATAGAAGGTAGCTTCCGATAAGTCAATGTCCAGCCTTCTAACAGGCCTTGCAACATGACTAAGGACATAATCTAAACCAGAATCTTCTCCACAAGAAAAAGATAACCATACACAGACAGGCTGGTTCAAGGTTCTTGCCCCTCACCGTTTATGGTTGTCTGGGTGAGAGGTCTACGACATGGGTTGGGAGGGGTGCTGTTTCTCTTTGGGCAGAACATTAACTAGACATAAACAGTTATTGCATGACTTATAAGCCCCTTTTCGCCTACATGTCCATTTGGAAATCCCAAAAATTTCAGATGGCTAGAAGTACTCATAATTAATCTACATATTTTCCTCATAGAGGTTTAACTTCAAGCTACAGGGCCCCAATGCAAAATCTGCAAGAGAGTCCCCACCTATTATGTGTCATTTTTATGTAAAATGAGGCTTTGAGGCCCCAGTATGCATTGGACACCAGGCGTGACTGCAGTTCTCGATAGCTATGTCCCTTGTTATTAATAACCTTATCCATAAACATTTTTGAAAGGATGTTTCCCAGATAAAGATGAGGCAAGCTTACCTTCTGAAGTATCCAAAGGCCTCAGAAATCCGACATAAGCCCTAGTGACCTCTAGATACCACCTCAAGTAACTACTAAGTTCACTAATTGTCTGACACTGTCGCACTTACTTGCATAGTTTCCAATTGACATTGCTTTGCGATACAGTTTTAACATAACATTCGCAATTTTTTTTATCAATCCAAGAAAAATGATAGAAGATGCCCTTGCTTTAGAACGAGTTACATAAAAGTTATTGTGGCTGTGACTTTCAGTCATTCTGAAGTTGTCATGATATTGGATTTGCTTTCTACAATTTCCTTTCTTCGCAAAGTAGTGCTGCAAAATGCAAAAATGTAACAATCGCGGCACTCAATAAGTTCTTATTCTCATTCCGGCTGACCAATATAGTGATGAATTATTAGTCCCGACCTGTCATCTTCAATCTATTGAAAGGCAAGGAAATCAGTGAAATGAGATTTTAATCTTGTTTGCCCCAGTCGTTTCTCTTCAGATCACCGGAGTGTGTATGTATAGTGAGTGTCTCATCATGTGGACTACATTGACCTGTTTCAGGAGCCTCTTCATTCCAACCTTCCCCCAGGGTCTTCAGTTTTATCATGAGGGATGAACAAAGGAATGCATTCTTACATCATGAAGCATTCATTTACCAAGCTCCCAGCTACAAAACGAGAAGTGAAATGTGCCCTAGGTAGGGCAAGCGAAAAGATCTGTTTGATGGCTCTAATAACCGGCAGTAGTCTTTTTGATACTGGCCATTCTTTTATCTGGCTACTTCTACACCACATACTCACGTTGGGCCTGTTCGGAGGAGACAGTGTTGATATTTGTGCATGTTGCATGGATTTTGGAAAACGAGTCTGTATGAAAAGCATGTAGTGTTTGCCTTGTTCTTACATCAGAAGAATTTTTTCTTTTGTCCATTTTATGCTTGTTATCAAAGGCTTAAAATGAAAGCTTTGTTTCTCCAATAATGGTTCAGTGTAGGCTTACATTGTTGATCCCCTCAGTAGATGCAATGTAATCCGCTTTGGTAATGCGAATTTTTAAACAATCATCAACCTTTTGCCATTAACCCATTTGTACTAATGGCAAAACCAGAGGACGTCCGCTAGCATTAGGTGTCCCTGGGACGCTGTTTGTATTGTTGACTTTGGGTTTTTGTGATTTGCAGAATTTTGGGAAGAACAAACAAGATCTATACGAAGTAAAGGTCATTTGAAAGTGCTTGAGGATGCTGTTTTTTGAACAAATAATGTAACCTGCCAGGGGAAAAGCTGCTTATATGATTTTCTATATTTTAGAAGAACCATAGTGATTTTGTCTATGCTGTTTATATAAAGGTGCTATGGGGATCTTAAAACAAAGGAGTTCTAGAGTTCAATATGAGTTGAGAAAGTTCTGCTTGAAGTTATGTGTTTGAATAGAAAACGTGAATGCCCTCACAGCCATACTTAGTTCACTATATATACTGGATAAGGCTTCCTGTCCACGACCGGGTCGGATTCCGCCTGCGGAATCTCGCTGTGGAATCAGACCAGGCGCCCAACAGAGACCCAATACTCACCTCTCCGGATCCATGGTGAGAGTCTCTGCCAGCGTGCATGGGCAATGCAGTGCATGACGCGGCGATGCTGGGCAGTGACGCAATTTCCCGTGATACTTCCACTGAGCTCACAGCGCGGAGTATCGCAGGATGGATGGCTTTCATTGACTGCAATGGAAGCCGTCTGCATGATTTTTTGGACAGGACATGCTGCGATTCTCCCCCATGAGCGGAAAATCGCAGTTGGTTTCCACTCATGGGCAGGGCAGAATCTGTTAACATAGCATGTCTATGGACGGACATTGCTGCCGAATTTGTGGTGGGAGTCTGACCGCAAATCCCGCAGCAATTATCCGTCCGTGGGCATTCGGCTAATCATCTATATAATATGTATGCTGTGAATTTTCTCTAATATTGAGGGTGCTTCTCGCGTAGCAGAATTAGTGTGGATTTTCCTAACCAACATCCATGTCCAATTCTGACCCTGCTATCTCTGGAGGTCCCACTGAAGTAAATGTAGAGGTAGTGCACATACGCAACCATCCACTACTACACACTTCGGGACTAAGCCGTGGCTGGGATGTCTGCATAACAGGTAAAACCTGCCATGAGACAGCCTGTTTAATTTTTAGTGTAGCTGGTGGGATTGTTCATATGAATGAACTCACGGATGATCAGTCGACCAGCTTTACTCTACTAAGTGAACTTGTCCCAAAAGAGCACATAAAAATTAGCACTTGTTTATTTCTATCCTCTAGCCTCCTTCCCGGTGTCTATGACATTCATTTAATAGCTCCAATATTCACCAATATTACCAACACGCCATTAATCACTTTCACCAGCCTGAGCTGCTGACACTTGACAGGAATTGGTCATCGATTCCTGTTTATGCCAAATTATGACCCTCGTACCTGCATGGTGCAAGAGAAATCTGTATTCACCTGGGATGTTTTTCTCCCTGTACATTGATTCAATGTTTGTGCTCTTTTGCTTACTGGAGTTCTGGCTTTTGGTTTCTGTTCGACAGCAATGATACTCATTAGTTGGCACACTGGTGTATTTGCTTGTAATTCAGCTGACTCTGCATCGTCTATTCATCATAACGACTCTTGACATTCTGCCCTTGACTCCTTTACTTGACGAAATGTTTACATCCACATGATCCGCTTTTACATAGTAACATAGTAGGCTAGGCTGAAAAAAGACAAATGTCCATCCTGTTTAGCCTGTTTCCACCCCCCTACCCTCGTTGATCCAGAGGAAGGCAAAGAAAACCCCAATGAGGCAGAAGCCAATTTATCCCATTGGGGTAAAAATTCCTTCCTGACTCTAAAATGGCAGTCAGAATAATCCCTGGATCAACATCTGAAAAGTTCCTACCTGACTCTAAGTCCAGCAGTTGGAAGATCCTTGGATCAACAACCCATCTGGTCAGAGGCGTAACTTGAAGCTTCTGGGCCCCAATGCAAAACCTGTAACAGGGCCCCCAACTATAATGCTTTATTCATAGTACTGGGCTCCCTATATAGAGAAGAGAGGCCTTATGGGCCCCCTAAGGCTCCTGGGCCCGTGTGCAACCGCATCCCCTGCATCCTCTATAGTTACAACCCTGCTTCTGGTCACCTAATGTCTATATCCTGTAATGTCGTAGTGCCCTAAAAAGACGTCTAGTCCCCTTTTAAACCCCTCTATCAATTTTGCCATCACCACGTCCTCAAGCAGAAAGTTTTGCTGTAAGTTTCTCTTCTATCACAGCATTCTCAGTGTACTTTCTACGCCACTAAATTAAAAAAAATTCACAAGGTTGTCCATTTTTGAAATCCCGGCTAGTCTAGCACCAATGACCAGGCCTCGTTGGAAGTCACCCAGATTGCTCGATCTTCCCATTCTAATGTAGATTCACCATGCAGTATGGAAAACTTTTTAACTTGATTTCATGCTGCACTTCTGGATCACATGACTAATTTCCATACGGGGAAGCTCCCAATCGTTAAAGGGCAGGTGTCTCTAATAGAGTGGCAATTCAATATAGCATGATACAATAGGTACTATATACGTGCAGAAGGGGTTAGAAAGACATTAGATAGAAAAAAATTCAGGATGTTCTTCAATTTTATGAGTCGATGCATTTCTTGTGGCAATGCAGGTGTTATGCTTACCGAACCCAGATCCTGTGGAGTCTTCATCTACAGCAATCATACAGGATGCATTTACTGAATGTATTGTACATTGATCCGCAGGGTGTCTTGTAGAGTAAATAATAGCACTCCGTTGGAGAGAAAGCAATTATCTTGTAAAAAGAGAGGAAAAAGCTAAATAAATGTTTGCTTGTTTTGTTATTTTACATGTCACAGGACTTAATATTGATATGTGAAGTGAGGCTTTATAAGCCGGAACCATTTCCAGCCTGACGGACTGCTCTCTACAGATTTGGGGATGATGGATGCTGTAGTACAGTAATGTCACTCCGGCACTGAAACGCGTTATCCTGAAGCCTGAAGAATGTGTTTCCTATTTGTTAATACATTCCAGGCTGAGTTTCTTTGGCAAGGTTGTTAGTGACAGTGTTGAATAAGCTGGCGGCAGAAGTTTTACTTGCTCGAGAAATAGCTGGAAGCATTTTAAAGGCGAGGGTAATAACATTTTTTTTTTCCAAAGTAGAAATTTAAATGAACTTTTTTTTTTTTAATTTGCCAAAATTCCAATTTTTTTTTTTTAAACTTGAAAGTAGAAGTATTGATATTAGGTCGGCTTTGATCATTGCAGTGATTTATGTTGGGAGAATTAGCTTGCGTCATGTTGTAAGGTTTTATTTAGATGTGCACTGCCAGAAAGAGGTTATGGGAAAAGAATTCACATTCTAGAATGGTAGCTATTTAACCCTTAAAAGGATGACTGTCTTCTGCTACTAAAAGGGTTACTTTGGCAGTTTATCGTTATCATCTATATTCTTTCCAATAAGATACGGACCATAAGTGTACGGGCAGGAGGATGAGCTGTGATCTACTCTATTATAACTGTGTGACAGGAGCCGTGTGATCATCATCAGTAACTGTGATAGGAATGTTTGTATCCTCTCCTAAGGGTTTTGTTGGTAGATCCATGTAAGCGTGCTTTCACACCCGCTCCCAGGGTTCCGCTTTCCTGCTCCACTCTACTCCAACTAGATCTGAGCTTGACAAAATTGAGATCACTTTATCATCTAAGGAAAAAGAGGCGAAGAAGTTCAGACAGAGAGAAATAACTGACCATGATAACAGTAGCTCACTTATATATACTGGAGAGATAGCTACATAATGAATGAAAAAAAAAGTCCATGGAGTGGCCCTTTAAAGTCTCTGTTGGGGTCCTGTAATATCCCATCACCTTCTATGTGTGATTTATAATTCAAGTCCCTTCTTATTTGGCAGAAGGGCCATTGGACCCACCGGAAATTCCTACCTTTGCACCCTCTATAGCCAGGCCTCTCACCATAATTCATTTTTGGCAATGCGCCAATTTCCAAGGTGGGCATTTGTCAGTTTTCAACTTAAAGCCTTTGTCTTGACCCATGCTGGGGTTACGAAGTTATAATTTGGGATCAATGTTCAGACCTCGTTTTGGCGCAAGTCCAGAGTTCCTGTCAGTGTTTCTGTTTAAAGTCCCGAAAACAGTTCCCCTGGACTAGACCTGAATAACTGTTTATGAAAATGATAGTGTACTAAATGCTGGAAATTAACGGAAACCTGCTGAATCAGGCACTGTTTTGGGGATTTTAATAGAGGCAACAGGTTTTGTGGAGCTTTCCCTGTTATACACTAGTTCGTACCTACTAAAAATGGTCCTAAGAAGAACAGATGGTGAACTGGTGACAGGGTCATAGTAGTCCAAGGCTCATTAATACATGTAGGGTGCAAAGGCTAATCTATGTGGTCCGATTCTACGGAATAGCAGAAATTGCTAAAAACAAATTAAAGGCTTTTTTTCAGGGAGAAGCTATCCTTAGACACATCAGTGAGAGTCTGCCATTCAGGAATCCGCCAATCAGCTGGTCAGAGGAAGCTGCAGATGCCTAGAGCTGTCAGAATGCCATTCATAGCACAGTGGCCTGGTTTGGTAGTGCTACTCTCTCCCTTTGAAGTGAATAGGTGAGAGCTGCACTACCAAACCTGGCTACTGCATTGTAGACTGCGTTTTCACAGTTCTGTCCGCCTGCAGCTGCCTCCGATCAGCTGATCGGAGGGAGTTCTGGGCAGCAGCCCCTCCACTGATGGGTCCTCCTGGAAAACCCGTTTAATTCTAAGGGCTCACTCATATGGGAATGTGGGTCACTTACCTGGGGAAAAGATGGCATCAATGTAAGGGGGGAAGGTTTATGATGTGCTATATAATACATTTGTTATGTAAGAGTTGTGCAGTTACTATATCTTTAAGAGGGTCTGGGAATGGAGGAGCAAGTTTAGGTAGGAGGGAAAGAGGAAGCTGTTTTAAGAACAAGACAGGTGAGGTGAAGAGTCCATCCTACGAGTAGTGAAGCAGAAAAATTGGTCCTGCGGATCAGAGCCCACCCAATGAGCTGAAACGACAAGTGCCAACTGTTGGAACGGACAAACCCGGTTATACCAAACCTTCAGCTAGCCAGTGTCATGAGTGAACCAGCTCCTCTTTTCCCGTTCACCCCATGCAAACGGGATAGACATATATAAATCCTCTGTGCAAACGGGATGGAGTGACCATTACTTACAAGACATAGTCATTTGTCCCTGTTCATAATAAAACCAGTTATTGGTTCCCTGCAATGGCTATAATTCCTGGCTTCGTAACCTGTCCCAGGACCCTCCGATGTACACCGAACACCAGGGCATATTTCAGAACATGGCCCTCCATTGAACTGGTTTGTCTGGAACCTCGACATGAGTTGCTCATGACCCCCTTACTGATTTAGGAGGAGAAACAGTCCCATCGCCTGTATGAGTAAAGGAGAAAGTCAGCCATTGGGTCTATCCTTTCTCGTTGAGTTTGACCCTGCAGTCCCCGCTTTCCCCGGCCAGCTACACCAGGAGGCACTAGGGTAAAACGACAAGCAGTATAATGCTCTGGGCAATATTCTGCTGGGAAACCTTGGGTCCCGACATTTTTGTAGATGTTACTTTGACATGTACCATCGACCTAAACATTATAGACTAAGTACCCCCCTTCTTTGCAGCGGTATTCCCTAATGGCAGTGGCCTCTTTCAGCAGGATAACTGCAAAAAGTATATAAGTCAGTGAATACAGCAAAGTACATTAGTGTGTTACCGTTACATCACGGGCTGCCTGTGAGGCATTATATCCATTTTTCCCAGCCTGACCTACTGAAAAGATGCATTCTGCTGAACTAGCGTGTTCAGACCAGTGAAACCAGCCGTGAATGCTCTGTCCTTTCCTGTCCAGCTCCGTTATTCAGAGTCACACAGCTTGAAAATGAACATGGTTTTCCTTTTTATTTGCTTGACGTTCTAATAGGAATAGATGAAATCATTTCTGCAGGGTTCAGCATGTTCACCAACAAGGGAACATAAATTCTTCTGAAGCGACCCCGGGCCTCGCTATGTATGTACTCAGGCGCTAACAAGTTTATTGACTGGTAAATGTGATGAATGTTCTTTTTTGCGTGGCTCAAAGCACGAATGGAAATGTGCAAAGATTACCACTCATTGTTACTTGCTCATGCCTCTCTCATTCACTATATACTTTGCTTCCTGCTATTGGCATGGAGTATTGCTTTACAAGTTGCTTATATAGTTTATAGGCTAGATGGAGCTAATGGCAACCAATCAGATTGCATTTACAGATTCCCTTTTGCAAATAAAAGGTGATAATGTAATTATAAGTGAAGCAATCCAGTATTAGGCCCCTTTCACATGAACGTTGCAATTTTCGGCTTAAAATCGCATTATTCGGAATAAGCCGCAACCAAGTCACAGCTAAATATCGTGTTTTCTTGCCCGTTCACACGGCCGATTGTGGCATATATACATTGCGGCCTGGAATTCCTTCAGACGCGAGGAATCCTTCAACTAGCTCTATAGAGCCAGCTGACATCGTTTAGCAGTGTTAGCAACTACTGAAAACCCTCCCCCTCCCTTTGCCATCAGCTCCCCTAGAGGCCTATGGAATCTGCCGGCTGATCCTGACCGAAAGATAGGGCAAGATCTACCTTTTCCCCCGAAAATAAGACACTGCCTTATATTGATTTTTGTACAGTGTCTTATTTTCGGGGGGGGGGGGGGGTAAAACCCACCAGGTCTGCGGCATCCCGATGCCTCCCGATGGTCTTCGGCGGCGGCGCTGCGGTAAACTGCGTCGTCCTCGTTTTACAGCTAAGCTTCTGCTGGTGATGGGGCTTTGAATACCCCGCCTCCAGCAAAGCGAGCGCTGTGATTGGCTAATCGAGGGCCAGTAGCCAATCACAACCGACGCTCGATGAGCCAATCACAGCCCTTCACTGATGTCATTTACTGAATGGCTGTGATTGGCTCATCGAGCGCCAGCAGCCAATCACAGCCGGCGCTCGATGAGCCAGTCACAGCTATTCAGTGAATGACATCACTGATTGGCTGTGATTGGCTCATCAAGCGTCGGTTGTGATTGGCTGCTGGCCTTAGTGTGACGTTTCGATCCACATTTAACAGACCTTCCTCAGCCACAGCGAAAGAGAGTGAAAGGTGTGGAAGATACCTATCGCTGCTGGCTGTGCTGAGTCTGCTACTATGGAATGGACTATCACAATGTGTAAAACTTTACTTATACATTTGTAGTCCATGAATGAAGCAACCCCAAACCAAGAGTGATATATTCCATATTGCAAGTAGGGAGTGCCTAGAACGTAGCGGTTGTACCACAAATCAACATGGTTTTGCAATATACTTATTTTTTGTATTTAAAGGGAACCTGTCAGCAGCTCCCAGTATGTTAAACAGTCCTTACCAACATGACGGTGAAGCTTAGCTTTTTATTAATCTGCTTATCATATAAGTAATGGCAGCAGCATACCTTAGAAAATTGTGTTTAAAAAATTTCCACTCCATATGCTAATAGGTAAGGTGACCCGATTTTCCCAGGGTCAAAGCGGGACAAAGGGGTGTGGTCAGGGGGGTGGGGCTTATGACAACGTATAATTTTATATGGCTATATACCTGTACAATGCCTGGCATTTGCTGTTGGTGCTTGCAGGGTTAAACCAGAACCTGATTTTCCTGCTGCCAACCACATCGGCTTCTACGCTTATATTCTCGATGCTTATGGGACAGCCGGCCGAATAGTAACATTGTTACAGAATCATTAGATGTCTTATGTGCGGTAATTATACATTATCCCGTTACTTGGGTATGGCACACCGCAGTAAGTACATGGCTGTTTACCTTGTAACCATGCTTCCGTATAGTCACATGATGCATGTAACCGCAATTAAGTCGCTTAAGTCATACCTGTCTAACGACATTAGTAAATAAGGTCACGTATTTGCTGTAAAAGGTTACATTTGATTTAGGCAGCACACTTTATACAAGGGTATGCAAGTAAAAAAAAAATAGAGTAAGGCTGAATTCACGCGGGCGTATTTATGCACGCAAATGCGCAGAAAATAGAATCCATTGATTTCAATGCGTTCGTTCACATGCATGTATTTTCCTACACAACCAATCACAGCGCAGCTTTCATTTCTTATACTGCTAAGGTAAAATGAAAGCTGCGCTGTCATTGGTTGGGATGGGCAACAAAGATTTTCTTTTAGACAGCTGTAGACAGTGTGATGCTGAGATAGTTTTCCGTGGCGCACCCTGTATAACAGGCCATCATCCATATAAGCGATGATGCATCTGCAGCTGCATACTGTATCTACGTAGCCTACTGGAATAATGCTCTAATTCTTTACATAAAGTTATAAGGTATAACGAGCTACTAGGAATTCTACCGCCACAACCAGCTTAATATAATAAAAGTAGCCGCCTGAAACTTGTTGCAACATGCCTCATTCTATCACACTGAAGAAAACCTGATTAATGGGTCTTAAAGGCTAAGTAGCATTTCTAACTGGTTATACAGAGGACACACATACCGTAGAATCGGCACATGTGGCTATTAAGGTGCACTCGGGGAGTTGACCTTATTCGACTCTTCACGCGCACCACAATGTTAGCAATCATGGCAGACACGATTGGTTGAAGGGTCAGGATTAAAGATCCTTTTACACGGGCCAATAATTGTTCAGATTCTCATGATCCAGCGAGAATCTGAACAACTATCGTTCAGTGTAAATGCATGCGCCGATTGAAGGACGAATGATTTGTTCGCTTCTCATTCATCGTTCATACAGGCATAAAAAGTAAACGAAAATCGGCCCATGTGAACAGGCAGCTATACTTCTATGGACAACTGCCTGTTTACTGTGAATGGAGGCAGGTGGCCCGCTCCGCTTCTATTCACACAGCGATGTGTGAAAGCAGAGGTATTGAACAGGGGCAGCCTTGCGTTGGATGGTGCCTTCTTTTGGTGTACTAAACGGCAATATGGCACACTGCAATTCAGTGCACAAATAAATAATCATACAGTCCCTGATTATCAGCAGTTGGGCTGGATGATCACCTGATTGACTGGAATCCTGAGGGGTGGTTCTCCATCAATCTGTCATTGATAGCCTATCTGGAAGATAGGCCATCAATAGTATAAAGTGACAAAACCCCTGTAGTACCAATTTATTGGGACCAAATAACATCAAGCAATGGCCTTTTTGCATGGGCTGAATTTTCGGCCCAATGTAGTAACATATGTCTGTCGGCGTTCATTTAATTTCCTTCTACATAGGCCGCTAATTGACTTATGGGGAGGAACAATCACTAATACAATTGTGCAGTCAGCCTATGGGGACAAACATCTCCCTATTCACGCAAGAAGATGTTCCACTGATCAGCAGACATTAATTAACTGATAAGATGGCAAATGAGCATAGTTGGCCCCTTTATAGTACAGTCTAGAGTTGAGCGAACGTACTCTGCTGAGCTTGATGCTCGTTCGAGTATTAGCGTACTCGATGGTGCTTGTTACTCGAACGGGCATCACGCCGTGTTTGACCCCGCCCCAGTTTTTGGCTCCTCCTCGCTGTGACGTGTCAGTTTTGGCCCCTCCCCTCCGCGATGTAGCTCGTGCGTCAATGGCAAATTTTTTGGCTGGGAGAGAGAGAGAGAGAGAACACACACGAACCCAGAAAAAAAAAAGCTCGGCACCCGGCGTCCCACATACAAAAATGCTGGAGTCCCCCATTGTAGTCAATGGGGTTCGTTACTCGAGTAGAGCTCTCGAATTTTACGAAAAGCTTGAATAACGCGGACCCGAGCATTTTGGTGCTCGCTCATCTCTAGTACAGTCCAATTGTAAAAGGACCATACTCTATGAACAGTGGTAATGTGTCCAACTTCTTTACAAACAGATGTAGCAAACTTTAACTGGACTTTTTAAGGAGTTATGGTAACTCTTTGTGCCACAGTTTTCCTCTTTCGGTTGCTGTTGTTGTGTGAAGATAGGAGAACAATAGCTTTTCAATGGCCGAAGTTTAGATAACTTGTTGCAGAAAGTTAAACTCCGTTACATCTGTATAAGGTTTTAGGACTAGGGGTCTGGTCTCATGAATTTTATCATTTTAATTACGATGACTGTTACCAGTTACATCATTGAGCAACGGAAAGCACTGAATATTTAATTACAAGAAATATAGAGAGTGACATGTGAGTGCAAACATGAATTTGGCATGTGGCTTAGGTAACATAAATCCTTTCACAACTATGGACTAGATTACAGGAAGCCAAGTGACTCAGTCTGTGATAATCCACGAAATGATTCTTTTGGGTGGAGATCAAGCCTGGCCTGGAATGCAGTATCCCACTGACTACACTTGGAATGCCCCGAAATCAATTAACAGGTTAAACAGCACATTTTTCTAAGGAGTGTACATAACCTTTAAACAATGTGGCATGTCTTCTTCTAAAGAGAACCAGACTGGATTGGCCATGATGAATTTGTGGAGTTCCATAAAGTTGACTTGAGAGCATCTTTGTGTAATGTGAATTGTAATGAAATCTGCTTTCAGAGACAATCTTAACAAGCACTGTACACATGGGGCTTGTTATCTGCTCTTTATGCAAAATCTTCAACAAATATCAAGAATTTCTCCATTCTCGCATAAAGGGAAGTTCTACTTTTGAGCAAAGGAGCCATTTGGTGGAGCATGTGAACAAAGGTACTCTTTTGAAGAGTACCTCTAAAGGGGAGTGTATCACTTATATGTTTTTACTAATTAAAAACAGATAATAAAACCTTTTCCATTTTTGAATCTGTTTTTGTTTTTTGATCATATAACTCTGCAATTCTACTTCCTGTACATGGCTATGGCGCTGGCCATTTAGCTTGAATTGCAATTTGAAATGTGCTACAGCAGGTATCATAGACTGTAGTCACAATGGATGGGAGACAACCTATTGACTGACTTCTATGGGAGACTGTTCTAGGCATGCTCTGTGACCAGTACAGAGGTCGTTGTGCAGGGAGGGGGAGGAGGTATGCTGTGATTACACAGCTACTGTCACACAGTTTTAATAGAGGACATCACAGCTCATCCTCCCGACTGTATACTTATGGTCTGTAGCTGATTTAGGTGAGTATACAAGGTTATGATAATTAAACTGCCATCCCGCCTATCAGATGGAATGGTATAATGTTAAACAAGGCTGTAAGGATGTTTCATAGGATTGATGTGAAACTGAAATTGAAAAATCTTAGCCTCAAGATGGTGCCTGATAAGTAAGAGGGGTCTGCACGGCATAAAATTGGCTGGAATACACGGAGGAGACCTATAGACTGTGACAGGCATTCAGGTGTGGGTTTTTTTTTGGAAAAAATGTGTTTTTGCTGTAGTGACCCTTTAAAAAAAACTTTATTAAATGTTAACATAAAAACTTGTTTTATAAAATAGGTAATTTTCTTATGACACATTCCCTTTAATTTATTCTGCTCTCAGACTATTTTGGGTCTTTTTTGGACCAGAGGTTGGCAGAAGTCAACTGTTAGCATCCAGAGAGAAACCATCAGCAACTGGCTGACCACTTACTTTCTCTGTCTTGCTCTTGGCCAAAATGTTGAGAAATGACAAAACTGAACAAGACAGGAAAGTCACATAATTCATACTGACGACTCCTAGTAGTCATATGGAGTACCGGGGCGGAGGTAGCTCTATAACTGTGCTTTGGGCAACCAATTCTCACCATTCATTATGCTGTCAGTTTACAAAAACTGTATATAACCTCAATTATATATTTATCTATTTTTTATACATTAGTATAGTCATTAGCAAGACTCCAGGAATTTAAGGGGCTTTCCTTTTATATCACATTCTCTCTTCACTAAACTTAGTTGTAACACCCACCATTTGTTATATTTGGTAGAATCTTAGTACTAGGAATGCCCAGAAGTATGTCACAAGCTTCAGCCTGTGCTCTTTTTATTCTTTTACACTTTTACTTTTCTTCCATCAAATTGTAAAAAAAAAATCTCAGCTGTTCTTAGTCATACAGTTTCTATTTATGGGAAAGTTGGATTACAACCAATGTGACAGTACGAGCCCTTTAGGACATGCCACCTAGTTTTCCTTGTAAGGATTGTCTCATTAAAGGGGTTGTCCCGCGGCAGCAAGTGGGTCTATACACTTCTGTATGGCCATATTAATGCACTTTGTAATGTACATTGTGCATTAATTATGAGCCATACAGAAGTTATAAAAAGTTTTTTACTTACCTGCTCCGTTGCTAGCGTCCTCGTTCCCATGGAGCCGACTAATTTTCGCCCTCCGATGGCCAAATTAGCCGCGCTTGCGCAGTCCAGGTCTTCTCCCGTTCTCTATGGGGCTCCGTGTAGCTCCGTGTAGCTCCGCCCCGTCACGTGCCGATTCCAGCCAATCAGGAGGCTGGAATCGGCAATGGACCGCACAGAAGAGCTGCGGTCCACGGAGGAAGAGGATCCCGGCGGCCATCTTCACCGGTAAGTATAGAAGTCACCGGAGCGCGGGGATTAAGGTAAGCTCTCCGGTAAGCTTTCTTTAGGTCCCTGCATCGGGGTTGTCTCGCGCCGAACGGGGGGGGGGGGTTGAAAAAAAAAAAAAACCCGTTTCGGCGCGGGACAACCCCTTTAATGCACGCCATTTAGATGCTGGAGTAAAGTCTAGTTAATTACCATGTTTCTGGTGCTAGAACTCTTCAGTGATCAGCTGTGATTGTTTGGTTGAAGTTACAGTTAGCTATATATTTCCTCTATAGCCTAATGTGGCGCAGAGTGTTAGGTTGCGGGTTCAATCCCTGCATGGTTCAGTTAGCCGGCTCAAGGTTGACTCCGCCTTCCATCCTTCTGAGGTCGCTAAAATAAATACCCAGCTTGCTGGGGGGATAAAGATGACTGGGGAAGGCAATGGCAAACCACCCCGCCAAAAAAGTCTGCCAAGAAAATGTCATGATGTGACATCACCCTAGGAGTCGGTCACGACTTGGTGCTTGCACTATACCTTTTACCTATAGCAGCCACTACTGGAGAACTGTGGTATTACATGATGGTCATTCAAATAGCTTTACCTAGAACTCTTCAGTGACCAGCTGTAATTGATTAGTTGAAGCTACATTCAGCAATATATTTCCCCTTTAGACGCCACTACTGGAGACCTGTGGTATTACATGCCGGTCATTCAAATGAATAGCTTTCCATGTTGTGTCTGAATGAGCTTGGCCTGTCAGAGTAAGAGCTACTCTTTGCTAGAAGGTCTTGTCTCTGAATAATAGAGGGAATTCTAAGTTAGAAATTCCCTTATATGGTGTTGTCTTCAGGGGCAGAATGCCCCTGTGTATGTTATCCTGAAACCCTGTTGCACCTCAGAATAAACACAGTTTGAAGTTTGCCTGTTTGACTTGAGAACAGAGCTCAAAGAGGTGGGCCGTACTGGGCTCTCCCCAACCACAGCATGTTGACTGTTGGGTCCTCTCCCTGCTTACGTATAGGGACAGAGCTATCGGTCAGCATGCTGATGGGTGGGCAGAGTGCAGCTTGGCCCATCTCTTTGACTCAAGAGCTCCGTTCTCAAGTCAAACAGGCAAACTTCAAACCGCAAGGTTTCAGATTAGCACATACCCAGGTGCAGATCTGTCCTGGGTTCATGCTGCCCATGGTTCAGGCAGCATGAATTCAGTGATAGGTTCCCTTTAAGTGCTAAATGCCAAATCAACCTATGGACATATGTAGTTAATGTAAACTTGACATTTAACTCATTATGATAAATACAATATACAATATGATTGCTACATCTATATAGTCATACAGCCCCTATTGCTTGGAAAACCTGAATGACACACCCAATGAGAGGTGTAATGCCTTACTATTACTATACAGAGCACCAAAAGGTACAGTATTTGTACCATACAACTGCAATGCAACCATTCTGCGAATGTAGAGATATTTTTTGTATGACTCCAAAGTTAATATTGAATTATAGAGGAGGTGATTTGGATGGGGTCTTAAAATTTTGATGTATCACTGATAGCAGTCATGAGAGGTGTTTGGTCACTTGATGAGTCGTGAACGCTAATTTACTATGAGCCGTGTTGAGCACACCGGTCATGAATTTTCACTCAACTAATGTAGAAAACTGTTCGCGCCGTTACCGTTAATTGTTTAGTTTATGGGACACTGGGTTCATTTTAAATGTTATATACCGATCGTAAAATATTAGATCATTTGTCATTTACCTGTGGCGGTCTTAATACATAGCCATAAATAAGAGGCGACTATTCTATGACGTTTATAGGGATGAAATTTACATTTCTATGAGCGGTATTGAAACTCAATGAGTAAACAGATTCCTTTATAGTAGTGACCGTTCTAGTATATAGAATGATTGTGCATGGAGTTGTAAGCTGTGTGAACACTAAGCTATATTACAGCCCTGTTCCACTGGATGTCATACGTAATACTAAAACATCTGGAACGCATAACAAATTGTACAAGGTAAAGCTCGAAGGTGAGAAAAAAGTTTTAAAAAATGCAGACCGGATGACCCCTAACACATGTGTCACAGATAAATCTCAGCAGAGATGTAAATTAGTGAACAGCGCACACAGTAGCTCGCACATCTGACTTAACCATTAATGCATTTTAAAGGGACTTAGACTCAATTGCTTTCCAGGGAGTCGTGATACAAGGATTAATGGGACTTTTACAGGAGAGGGAATCCAGCTAGGGAAAGGAGGGAGAGGTCGCATTTTTTTATGGAGTGGTGTGAAACGTACAGAAAATATTCAACGGAGGCCACTGCTAAGTGCAAAGCAATGGAGATTCCATATTTCATTTTCCACTTGAATTCCTAGAAAGTGTTACCTTAAGCTAAGCAGATGAATTCTAGTGGAGTTGGGCTAATAAAATTCTCTTGGTTGTTTTAAAATGATTTCTCATTTGGACTACGCTCTGGTTTGGCATATATGGCTGCCAAGTCCTATGTTTTACTATGAAGACTATGTTTCAAGAGCCAAGTCAAAGCAGAAGAAGAAGGCACACCCCTTAATCATGTAAGAGAAGTATCGTGGTGCTCGGTCTATTGGGTCCACTGTCTAGGAACCCAAAGTAATCCAGTCTATCCCCAAAGAACCGCACACACTGAGAGGAACTTTGCTGGTAATTGTGCAAGAAATTGAACTCTTTCCAATCCACTGTCTGACCTCTGAAGACATTATGATTTAAGGCTGTACAGCTCCGATGTTGGAAGACATCCATCGGGTTCTCTTACTGTATATTGCCAACCTCCCTGCTGTAGGAGCCTATCCAACGTGTCACCTCGTGCAGTACTGGCTTTAGCCAGCATGTAGCGCCGTTGTGTAACGACAGAAAAAAAGTAAGCCCCCTAGGAAACCCAGGATACAAATTGGATTGGAAAGGTTAAGGGTGGTTGCAGTAGATTAGCAGGGCAATATATTGGGCAAGGGGTGTCTTTTCTCAAGAACAGTAACTAGGACCAGGAAGTGATATAGTCCAGTGAGTTGCCAAGGCATCACAGGGGTTTGTTGCGTTATGCTGTACACTGACAGCCAGAATGAGGTGCACCAGAAAATAGGCACAAGAAAATGTCCCCGTCCCATAGGATGCACATGTACGTACATGCTCAGTGTTATTTTGGCATTGGACGCCAACATGAGCACTTCGCTGCTGGTGTGTGGATGGGTTGGTCAGCTGGGTAGCATGTGTCCCAGCCAGGCAGTCAACATTTGTCTGTACATATTTATTCTGGCTGCTGCTCATTGAGGACGTCTGTTATTCTTCTAGTTGAAGGTGTTTCTGGTCAAGTTGGTGGCTCCTGTCCCCTTGCAATGTCAGATAAGTCTGTTAGATGTTACAAGATCCAAATATCTTTCCACTCTCCTGACTATTGTTATTTCTGCATTGGAATTCCATCTGGTTCATTATGTGCTTCTGCACCATCTATATTATATATATTGTTATGCATTATAGCAAACATTATCTCTGTTTCCAAGAAAGTCCTTGTCGCCCCAGGTTCCTGATGTGGGGTCGCCCTCATTAGGGTGGATGCTCCACTTCTAGGTAGGGTTTCAGCGCATTAGTAGGTTGGGGTCTGAATTCCCGTCCCCCCACTTTGTTTTTAAATATATGTTTTTCGCGTTAGTATATTGTGTGTATATCCATTCTTTTAGGACAACAAATTATGTCCTATCTGGACAAAATGTTTGCCATCCAGCTTGGCCCCAATACGAATTGCCTTACCAATCTGTTACAACCGGAAAATCTAGGGGTAATTCTTAGTTACTGTTTATAATTCTACGCAATTAATTTAAATTGTCACTTCTCCGGGATCCAATTATTACAACCCAACGACCCTTCCATTCCTTTGTATGAGCACCCTTATTTAGGGTGACACATCGCCATTAGATATTTCGCTAAACTGCGTGCCTAAAGCATTTTTAGGTCGGTAAATACACAACCTGTATATTTTTATTGCGTGGAAGGGCTTACAGATACTGTTTCAGCTATATTTAGACAATTGGAATAGTATTGCTTAGCTCAAATAATTGCAATTAATAGCCGGTATTTTCTATGAACGGTATTATTTGATCTATAGAAAATGTGTCCAAAATAGAATATTCTAACGTATAATTGTTTTAAACAATTAGCAAATGTTGGCCAAATGATAGACTATTGTGTGCTGGTATTTGGCATTAGGAAGAGGAATTTGCTAGCAGGGAGTCTGCACCAATGTGCACTGCGCCAGCAACATCAATGACGCGTGTTATAAAAAATGTGCAAATGCTGTATGTCAACTGTAAGCTGAAATGGAATTAGAACAGACTAGTCTGCTGCGAGTAATAAAGAAAGATATCAAACACAATAAATGCATCACCGCAAACAGCCAACTTAAATTGCTAACACCTGTGATACTGAACGCTGAAAGAAAAGTGGACGGGAGCTGTGCAGGTGTTAATGTGAAAGGTGACTGCCTATCAAGATAAATGTAGTGCAAAATGCCACAGAAATTACCCAACATTCAGACATGTCACTTCCACTATCTGATGGATTGGGATTTTCTAAAGTCTTTCATTTTGTCTTTGCCTGCGCTGCCGTCCACTAAAAGAGTCCATGTTGACGAGCAGTTGCAAAATTTGTTGCTGGTACTCTTTCTTATCCTAAAACATGAATATTGTATATTTCTGCTTTTTTTAAGGGGTACATAAAATCAGAAAATAGGATTTGCTTTTTCTTGCACTCTTTTTGAGAAACAGCACCACTCTTGTCCATAGGCTGTCTCTGGTATTGCAGGTCAAAACAGGATAAAACTGCCTGTGAATGCAAAGACCAGAAAAGCAGTGTGCAAAATGTATTTCGGTATGCAGTAAATGCAAGTATCTTTATAGAATAGACTACATTGTTTTGGGTTCAAATGAACCCCCACACTGCATACAAGCAGCCATTGACTTTTTATATATTAATTAAACAGGAAATAATAATGGTTGAGTCAAAAGTCATAACAATATGCAAATTAATAAATAATTAATAAAAAGTATGTATGCACATTTATTACTAGAGTTAGGGCAGAATTCTGGTTCAACTTGCTCCTTGTTTGTTGCAAACCAATTTAGTTAGATTTAAGGTTGGTTTACACGGGCTGATGATTGCTCAAAGATCGCTCAATCCACAGTTTGAGTGACAGCTTTGAGTGATCATTTTGCATAAAGTATAAATTGGTATTTAAGTAGCTACTCAGCTACTTAAATACCAATTAGGTATGCAAATGAAGCCTTTCCTGAACGCAGATAATAGCCTGAGGCTATTATCTGCGCTCAGATCCTTTGTTCTCGGGAGAACTACTGTTAAAAGTGAGTGACGATTTTTAGGTTAGCTTGAATTTAACGATCAGCTAACAGTGCCCAAAAAGCGGATGATGGGCGCACATTTACACACACTGATTATCGTTAAAGCGATCGCCAATTAGCGATTTTTTTAGTGATCATCGGCTGGTGTAAATGGCCGTTTACTTAGATCTATTGATTTGCATCAAAAAGAAGAAGCTGGCCATAACTTCCCCTGGTACATCAGCTGTTTACCAAGGGTGTTAAGAGTGGAGCCCAGAGTGAGCAACGCCCCACATTCTCAAAGGGGTTGTGCATCTTGGCACAATCTTTGTAATGATATTGGCTTCTTCTTTATAGGGGTTGTACCAAGATCATAAGTAATCCGCTATCCACTGGGTAAGGAACAACTTGCTAATTAGTGGGGGCCTCAACACTAAGATCCCCACTGATCTCAAGAATGGGGGTATTGTGTCCTTCTCTGCCTATCATTGCAGAGGTAAGTTCTCCTCTTGCAGGGACATCAGAATGAATTGAGCCCTGACTGAGCATGCTTTATTCATTTTAATGGGACTGCAATACCTAAATGCATGTTGCTCGGCTATCTTGGCAGTCCCATTAAAAGTAAGTAAAGTGTCAGCATGCTTGCGCAACCAGAACTCTATTCAGTCTCCTCACTGGGGCAGTTGCAATAAGCCAGCAGTGAGGGGGAGGTAGATCATGGGACCATCGTTCTCTGGTTCGGGAGGTGTCTTAGTGGTGAGACTCCCACTGATCAGAAATGTATCCCTTTTCCCGGTGGATAGGGGATAACTCATGGTTTTGGTACAACCCCTTTAAGTTACATAATTGCTTTTCTTACTAATGTTATGGACGCCCCAGCACATCCTGTTTTTCTTTCTCTTCTGCTTAAAAAATCATTTCGATCTTATGGAAAATACAGTAATGGTATAATTAAATTCCCAATAGCAGTTACTGCTTTATTTTCAATACAGTATTATTAATTTTGTTTCCGTGAATTCTGATAAATACCCCATTGTTCCAATACAGTACCTAATATGAGCAGCTGGCTTAGAACACATACTGGAATATCCACATGCATGAAACGGCACAGATTTTGTTTTTGTCAGAGAGAATTAATTTTCCCACACTGTTATTCTTGAAACAAGTGCTAATAGTAGAATTAGTCAATCCAGACTGATCCTTTCGAGTCAACTGTTTAAGAAAACCAAAATATTTTCCATGTAATTGACAGTCATTAAGAAGAATGGCTTTTCTATTCTTCATTTTCCCCAAACTTCAGGGACCCTGGGACTTGAGTAGCAGGTGTTAACTTTATAAGATTCCTTATGACATAACTGCCCATGCGAATACTGTAGCTTGAATGTACATTTTTTCCATAGTCCCCATGGTGTATTCCAGAATGTTACTGATTCTCCAGAATGTTCCAGCAGTAAACATCGTAACATAACCAATCCATTACTAAACTCACTTTCAAAGAAAACAATCCCGTAAAAGAAGTAGATATATAGAAAAGCTGTTTTTTGACAGTTCTTTCATCCAGACTTGTGAACTGAATGTGTTTCAAGTTCTGTAGATACGTAGAACGATGGAGTCACTGTTTTATTAATGCAATCCCATTATACACATTAAATTCCAGTCTACTGCTAATAAAGTAATTTGACAGCCAACATTTCCATTAACATATTCCATTATCAGTTTTGAGCGAACCGAAGAAGTCAAACCCTGTTTGGGGTTGAACTTTGCCAAAAGTTTGGTTTGCAGAAAACCTGAAGGGATGAGGAGGATTTGCTATGCCCAACTGGTTAGCACTGTCGGCATTGGGGTTCCTGGTTCAAATCTGACCAAGGGCAACATCTACATGAAGTTTGTATGTGCTATATAAAGGGGAATATTATGAAATACAAGAAGAATATACAAACTCCATGCAGATGTGTTCAGATTTGAATCTAGGACCCCAGCACTCTAAGGCAACAGTGCTAGCACTGAGCCACAGAAGAAGAGGGTCCTCATCTTCCCCTCTCCCTTCCACACCCTCTTCCCACCTTTGAACAAATTTAGACCGAAACATAATTTTTTTTGAAATTCTGCAAACCAACCAAACTTTTCACAAGTTTGCCCATCTATATCTGCTATATCGTACTTACAGAATAACTATTATGACATAGACCCACATGTGTGCATGGTCAAGTTTGGTTTGGGTACAAGGTTCTCCATCCTCATTTATTTTGAAGTGAACTTGCTTCTCATGCGCATGACACTATTATGGATCCCTGTAGTATGAATCTATATCATACTACCATAAACATACCCGTTTTGTATCTCCGTGACCCTTGGATTTTTATGAAGGATTCACAAAAAGTTATAAATTAAATAAGTATGATCTCTAGAGGGTAATATGGTCCTTTTATGGTGGCACCATTTGGCAACATACAGAGTAATTGCATGTCAGTAATACAGACCCATAGCTACTCCGTGTGCCATCTTATTGCTAGAACTTTGCTGACTTTTGAAAAGCGGAGTTGAAAAGCCCCTGAAAATCGTTGCGTCCATAAACCCAAAATAGGCCATATAGTTAAGGGATTAAAGGAAATATATATTCAGAAAATGACTTCTTATATAAATCAATTCTTTATATTAAATATTGACAGCTGACCAGACCAGATATACCTTCCGACAACAAGTCAGGCAGGGAATCACACAAGGAGTCAATCTGACCGGGAGTTGCAGACCACACCACATCTTCAAACAGTGATCAGACAAAGACTCAGACTAGACCAAGTGATCAAAGCAGACTAAATGAATCAGCTGTACCTTTTATGAGGAAGAGCAAGAATAAGAATGTACAGGTTAATGAGGATTGGTTGCTTCTGCTGGTCCACCTCTCAGCCAGTCAATGTGCCTATAGACAGGAGAAGTAGTGCCACTGTTGGCATCCAACTCCAAAAGGACGGTGAGCATGCACCAGCATGAGGATACCGTGGGCCAGTCCTGATGTCGTAACGTCACCCCAAGCCCGATCCTCAGTCGCGGCCAGTGTAATGTGACAGCTGTTAAGTGCAGCTCAGGCAAGATGGCCGACCCCATAATCATGTACAGGCAATGTAATAATAAAGGTCTCAAATCAGATAATAAAAACAGAGAAATGGAATATGTGTTACTATATAGTTTTAATCAGTAAAATAAAATCTAGGCGAATCATTACCTCTAATGTATGCTACCTACAGCTATTAAACAGAGTGATCAAATATAATTATATTTCCTGCTTTCATTCAATGGTAGAAAACCAGAGGCAACACTTTTTTGCCCACTTTCTGCATAACGAATATGAAGCAGGAGAAAATTGGAAACACTGATGAATAATCACAGTAAAAACTTGTGCAAACATCTGACATTGATAGTGTATACAAATGTGATATGACAGCCGTATCCCTTCATTCCTGCTCTTATCTGATTGCTGTGGTTAGATCAGTCTGGATTATATGATCCATAGTAGATCTAGACACCATCAAATCATTAGCTTTTCTAAACAAGCCCAAATGAAGCATATCTATTTCAGTGACTGAACGGAAATTTGCTTTAAAAGTTAATTAAAACCAATGTGTATAGATTATTGAAGGCGTTCTATCAAGAAGAAATTAAATGTTCATGTTACATTCTAATTTAGTTTTTCTTTGCTCTCGGTGATTTTGCTTTTCCACTTTCAAAATGGAAAACATATTGAGTTAGGCCTAGTTAGTGATGTTCTGCAGTGGTGCTTTAGCTGAAAGTACAGTGAATGTGTTATATTAAAGCGTATTTTATAAAAGTAACGTTCCAAAAATTCTAAATCTACATTTTGGTAAAGACATTTAAATTAAGTTACTTTTAATTGAAATTACTTTGTAACAAACTTAGATTAAACCCATGCAAGGATAAACTTGATGACGACATCACACCAGCAAAGAAATAGGAAGACTAATAAGATGATTGGATGAGAGATTCCTTCCCACGAGAATGAGAAATTTTGGATCATTACATTTTTTTCATATCCCTCAAAACTTAGCTCGATCCTTACTCCATACCCAATATGACCAGTTTATCCCACATAACTTTTAGAGAAATTTCAAGTTTCGCCCAACAAATGTTTGATGCCCTTCTTTGGTAAAGCCAAACCAGAGAAGCTAGAAGGATGGTGTCCAAAGCCACCAGGTTCTGTTTTTTAAATGTCATCTATAGTCAGTCTTAAAGAAGCAATGAAATAGGAATTAGTTTTCACATTAAACAACTTACAGCATGAGGAGGTGCAGGTCCAGTGATTTCTTTTTAAGAAGCTCCATAAAATAACAGTTCTACAACAGTGAAGCAGGTTTGGAAAGTAACAACTGGTGACCACTTGGGTTTCATTTAGTCATGTCCACTAGGATTGTAACTTCTCTTTCCTCCAATCAAACCAAAATGGGTACAGTGTATGGCCTAGTCCTTTCGAAGAACCATCAAAACTTGGGGAAGATGAATTTGCAACTAGTCATAATTAAAACTTTAGGCCCTAATTAGTCCATTTCAGGGCCATTGACCAAGAAGTTCATTATAGATAAATGCCTTTCCATGGACCTATTTTCTCCAACGAGAGGTCGTTTAATCCAGAAATCTTTGCTATTTCCCAAAGAGTCTTCCTGTACCCCATAAACTTTAGGATCTCTAAGATTTGTAAATCTGTTGGTCTGGGCATAAGAATAATGCAACCAGACAGAGTGAATTGGAAGCCGGATTTGGCAATGGTTTCTTCCTAATCAAGCAGATACAAAATACAATGAAAAATATTGAATTTCGGCAATATGATACTATATAGATAACTACTTGTTTACAAACACATTAGCATTTATTTTCACTGAGATTTTCCAGTGTTCTTTTCCATCCCTTCTTGGCATTTCATAATTTATGAGTACCTGTTAGCATGCTCTGGATATGCTTTACACGTCCATGATGTTTTAATTTTAGCCTACAGTAATGTAACATTTGGCCTGCCTGTCTTATGGCGTCTGTCTTCATTTGCTGAAATCAAAACCCCATGAATGATCCAGAACCGTGAAAGTGCTTTAGAAGGATCTGTCAACGTTAAAAGTCCAATCAGATTTCTGTGTAGGGCAGTCAAAAGTTTAAAATATTTTTCTGGAAATTCCTTCTATCCGGTTGATGAGAGGGCATGAAATTGACTTCATCTTTTAAAATACATTCTATACGAGGGTAACATATATAATGTTGTTGCGGATCATCAACGTGTCACTGGATTATTTGTGTAGAACACCTGTGCTGAAAATATAAAAACATTGTTCTGAGATTTTCTACTCCAGAGACGGTTACTATTATATATAGATACTTTGCAATGGTTATGCTTCCTAGGCTTAAAATCAAGGGGTCAATGTTCTATACGTCTGTAGAATTTTCTATCAATCTATTGATCTATTATCTTGAGTGCAACTATTTATATAGAAACTTTTAATTTTTTCAGATTAAATGTAAATGCAGATTGGATGGATGAGGTGGTCCTTTTCAGTAGCCATAAGAGATGAGTGGGCGTACTCGGTTCGGGTGTTTTTGCACTCGAGCACCGCTTTTTCCGAGTAACTGACTACTCGGACGAAAAGATTCGGTGGGGCGGCGTGGTGGAGCCCCTCTACAACCCCCTCTACAACCCCCCGCGCACCGCCGGCGCCCCCCGAATCTTTTCGTCCGATTAGTCAGGTACTCGGAAAAAGCGGTGCTCGAGCGCAAAAACACCTGAACCAAGTACGCTCGCTCATCTCTAGTAGCCATCTTCTACATTTTTACGTTTTTGTCAATGGTTTTAGTTGCCATTATCTACATTATTGATCCTTCTATTACAATGCCATTTGACAACATTGAGAATGGATATTTTCTTTTCTGACTGTTGGAAGTTTATTCTATTGTTCCAAATACTTAGCATACTTGAAAATGTTATTTTCAGTCGATAAATAAAGGTAAGCATTGGCCAGCAAATGCTCAACATTGTTTCCTATAGCCTCAGTGGTTCGTTCTGTGGTTATGGCTTTGTATGGTAAGGCTGATATGGCAAAATATATAATTGCCCTACAAAGAAATCTGATACAAATAATGCATTGTTCTTTTCAGTGAGGGTTCTCATCCAGTTTTTTGGAAGTTCTGAAATTGGAAACCTGTTTATTAGTGTTGAGAAAAGTTAACCAGTAGAACCCTGTTTTGGGTCAAACTTTGCTGAAAGTTCAGTTTGGTGTGAACCCAAACTTTAGCAAATTCTACCCGAAACACAGTTTTACTGCTTTGGTTTGCTCAACACAAGTCCTAGAGCTATAAACACCCCATATAAAACTCTTAGAGAGTTATATGGGGCCTTTATTGCTTTTAGACAGTGTTATACACCAGGTTTAGGGGTTTTGGTGAACGTTCGGCTCGAACGAATTCAAACTGAACCAAACTTTTTGCAAAAGTTCAGGAAACCAAACTTTTGAAAAGTTTGTTGTTCGCTACTGTTTATTTACAGTCCTGTAGGCTGAGATAAGGGATAGAAGGATGTATCCAGGGTCAGACTGGCCCACCAAAGTATCAAAGGCAATTCGTGTGGATCCATGCACTGGTAAAATAATGAGCCTTACCGGTCCAGCTATCTCCAAATCTGGAGCTGACTTTGGGCTGCATAATTTTCCACTAGGTTCTAATTTAATGTGCTAATTCCCAAATAACCGATTTATTAGATGACATATCCTAAGTGTGCAATTAAAAGAGCATAGATTATAATACAATTAAAAGACCTGCCCATGTTCTGTTTAGATGGTAGCTCTGAGAATATTTTTTATTTCGGAGCACAATGCACTCAATTATAAAAGCTTCTCAAAATAATCCGTACTCCAGGTAACAAAAAGATGTTGTCTACCTAAAAGGGAATGTGTCATTAAAAAAACTGCCTTTTGTAAAATTCAAGTTTTTGTGAAGCATATTTTTTTAAAGAATATGTCATGGTTTTGTTTGTATGTTTTCGATGACATAATCAATATCTTTAAGAAGTCCTAAAATCCTTCATTTTTCACATGAACTACTAAGCCTAATAATATGACACATGTCCTATTCTGTAGTGGAAACTTTGCTGCAGTCATCTCATTATTATCACATGAATGATTATAATGAAAGTTAACACTTATGTGTAGATAGCACAGGATCTAGAATTCACAAAAGATGATGGTTATAGCTCACCTCCTCCCCTTCCCTGCATGATGACCTCTGAACAGGTCATAGATGCTGCCTAGAACAGCCTTTTATAGAGGTCAATGAGTCGGCTCATGTTTATTGTGTGAATAACCCTTGTTTTCTGCTGTAAGGCATATCTCTAAATGCTGCTGTAAAGCATATCTGTGCAGCAAAGGCAGGATCGCCGCCCCCATAGTCATGTACAGACAATAGTTGTTTTTTTTTAAATCTACGATCAGAAAATAAAAATTAGAAAAATTGAAAATGTTTCACTATTTGGTTTTAATTAGTAAAAAGCATAGCTGATACATGATCTTTCATATATCCCATTGTGACTATCCTAGCACTATACAAAGTGTGATATTCTATCAGAAATTTCAATAAAGGCCAATGTAACGACGCTTTAACTTTTATCCAATTTTTTGAATTAATATAGTGAAAGCAGAACAGTGCACACAAAGGTTTCCGATCTGGCTTCATGTTGAATCCAATATTATCCTCTTGACATGGCAAGGGTTAATCAATAAAGCAATTTCTTCAAAAGCATCGTGTTCTAATTATTATATTCTGTGACATTTTGAAGATCTGGAATGTTAGCGATTCTGCTAGAAGCAAAGCTCTATTGTTTTATTAATTGTTTACCGCATATTTTAAGCTCTGTGTAATCTAAATTAATTAGCCCAGCTGCCGATCCTTCTCGAAGAGAATGTATTTAATGTAATCTTTTGTATGATATTGCCATATTGGTTAATTAGATTAGTTTCAGCACTTTCCTTTTTTTATGTCAGTTTTGTGTGTTTCTTTGTACTTAATGTATCTGTTATTATATGTTTAATTCCATCTCTATAATTAAAAATAAATCCTCCCTCAAAAAAATAAAAATTCTTGAAATTCTGCAAATCCTTGAAAAAAAAAATCAGGGCTATTTACAAGTTAATGTGTAAGAAATCTATCATAATGTCTTGTGTGTAGACAGTGTAACAGTGAAGTTATAAAATATGAGACCAATAGTTCTGTAAGTTGGCTACAAACGTAATGAGTTTTCTCAAAATGATAAATGATCCAATATTTTATTTTTATCCTGTTATCATTGTTTCAAAATAACAGAGTGTCCCATAAAGGGAATGATAAATTGTAACCATTTGTCTCATTGGAAAGATGCTTGATCGCCTACTGAAAATATACGGCCAGCATGTTGACTCACTAGAAGTTATCGGCCACATACTCCTAAATACACATCGTGATTAGATGATTGCGATTAATGGCCAATCAAAAATGCCAAGTTAAGTACCCTTAATTTAAATTAAAAAGTCACAATCTTTTCTTTGGTCACGGTGACTCAGTGGTTAGCATTGTTGCCTTGCAGTGCTACAGTCTTAGGCTGCATTCCCACGAACGTATATCGGCTCGGTTTTTACGCCAAGCCTATATACGTCGTCCTCATCTGCAGGGGGGGGGGGGAGGATGGAAAAGCCAGGAGCAGGAACTGAGCTCCCACCCCCTCTCTGCCTCCTCTCCGCCCCTCTGCACTATTTGCAATGGGGAGAGGCGGAACAGGGGCGAGGCTAATTTTCAGAACTTAGCCCTGCCCCTGTCCCGCCTCCTTTCATTGCAAATAGGGCAGAGGGGCGGAGAGGAGGCAGAGAGGGGGCAGGAGCTCAGTTCCTGCTCCTGGCTCTTCCAGCCTCCCCCCCCCCTTGCAGATGAGGACGACGTATATATCGGCTCAGCGTGAAAACCGAGCCGATATACGTTTGTGGGAATGCAGCCTTAGCTTCATATCTGGAGGACAATCTTTGCATGGAGTTTGTAGGTTGTATCCATGTTTGCATGGATTTCCTCCAAGTATTCAAGTTTCCTCTCACACTCCAAAAACATGCTAATTGGTGAATTAAAAATTGTGAGCCCCAATACGGACCTATAATATCAAGAATTAATCTAAATAAAAGTAAATATTATTAAAGAGGGAGTGGGTGGGCTCTTCCTGCAAAGAGGTATCTTCTAACCAATGTCTATCCCTGTTGTTCTCTGCTTCTCTTCCCCTTCATTTCATTTCACTGACATGCTGAATAAGATTCTGCAGCTACATCCCCCTCCTTACCTGTTTAGTATTCAGCATTTTTTAATAGACTGATTCTTTTGGAAACTGAGAAGGTTTCTACACATTTACAGAACTCATGCAGGCAGGGAAAGAGGAACTATGCAGTTTGCCAAAAAATTGGCCACTTTGCCCTATTACAAAGTTAAGTATGGTCATGTACTGTATTACTGACTCAGCGGTTTGAGATAAGGGCTCAGCTAGGTGAGTGGATGGCAGGGCATGTGCCCCGAGTGTAAGGTACAAGGGGGTTGTCTGGTTATTGGACAACATTTCTGCAATATTTCCTGCTGCCTTAAAATAACAGAGTCATACTTACCTGTCTTCTGCCACGGGGATCCGGTGATGTTGCCCTGCTGTCCTGCCAGTGATTGTTGGGTAAGTTGACATCAACGGAAGTCACCTGAAACTGCTGAAATCAGACACATTGTAGAGACTTCTGAAATCCTGGCATCATGGAGTGCTGATCAAAGGAGATCGGGAGTAACATTGCAGCCTCTGATTGGCTGCAGTAGTCAGGTGGCTTCTGCTGACGTCATCTTCCGCAACAATCACTAGGAGGACAGCATTGTTGAAACCCCGGAGCAGAAAATTTGTACGTATTGCTCTGTTTGTTATTTTAAGGCAGCATGAGCTATTACAAAAATGTTGTCCAGTAACCAGACAACCCCTTTAAGAGTGTTTTTATGCAGGAGGATAAATTGGAAAAAGTCTTTAATTATAGCGAGGCAAGTATTTATATGGTACAATAATGGTATGGTTGCTTGTCTTTCTTCTTCTCTTGTTGTTTCCAGTGTAAACTATTAGCAGCTGCCTGTTTATCTGAGTGGATGTTCAGCCAACAAACAAAAACTTTTATGTCATCATAAAAAATGCGATCAACCACAAGCGAATTATCCCCGATCATTTGCTTACTGCATGTGTTTACACTGGACAATGATTGGGAACTTTTGATCAATCTAAAAAAATTTCAAACAATAGTTACTCGATGTAAAAACCAATTAAGAGTGTAGTGTGGGCCTCCAGATTAGATTTGCTTTTTAAAGTATTCAACATTTGTCTTATGACCGTATGGTGAGACATTTTATTCACATAACTAGCTGATATACCCGACTTCGCCCGAGTTAATTTGGTACTGGTGTTTATCTGGTGTTCACACGGAAAATCTTCTGAAGCCATGGTTACTTTAGAGATACCAGAAAAACATATGTTCACCATTTTGCATAGTTCTCTGTGTTACCCTGGAAACACCACGGGGAGGTAACCATGCAACGTTTCCTTTATATAAAATTACATCAGGAAGTGAGAGAATTAAATTTCGTATGTAAAATGTGGACGCTAATTCTTTTGCGCTTAGAATTGAATAATCGAGTTGGGACCCATTAACTTTTCCTATTTATGACATAATCAATGCCCTTTCCAAATTTCATGTTTCTATGACACCAAGAAGTGAGAGAATTAGATTCCATACGTAAAATTTGGACGCTAATTCTTTTGCGCTAGAATTGAATAATCAAGTTGGAACCCATTAACTTTTTCTATTGATAACATATTTAATGCTTATGGCAAATTTTATGTTTCTATGACATTGGAAAGTGAGAGATTTAGATTATGTACGTAAAATTTGGACGCTAATTCTTTTGTGCATAGAATTGAATAATCGAGTTGGGACCTATTAACTTTTCATATTTTTGACACAATCAATGCTTGTGCCAAATTTCATGTTTCTATGACATTGGGAAGTGAGAGATTTAGATTATGTACGTAAAATTTGGACGCTAATTCTTTTGCGCATAGAATTGAATAATGGAGTTGGGACCCATTAGCTTTTCCTATTTATGACATAATCAATGCTCGTGCCAAATTTCCCGTTTCTATGACACTGGAAAGTGAGAAAATTACATTCCGTACGTAAAATTTCGACGCTAATTCTTTTGCGCATAGAATTGAATAATGGAGTTGGGACCCATTCGCTTTTCCTATTTATGACATAATCAATGTTCGTGCCAAATTTCACGTTTCTATGACACCGGAAAGTGAGAAAATTACATTCCGTACGTAAAACTTGGACGCTAATTCTTTTGCGCATAGAATTAAACAATCGAGTTGGGACCCATTAGCTTTTCCTATTTATGACATAATCAATGCTCGTGCCAAATTTCACGTTTCTATGACACCAGAAAGTAAGAAAAATACATTCCGCACATAAAATTTGGACGCTAATTCTTTTACGCATAGAATTAAATAATCGAGATGGGACCTATTAGCTTTTCCTATTTATGACATAATTAATGCTCCTGCCAAATTTCACGTTTCTATGACATTGAGAAGTGAGAGATTTAGATTACGTACGTAAAATTTGGACGCTAATTCTTTTGCGCATAGAATTGAATAATCGAGTTGGGACCCAATTACTTTTCCTATTTTGGAGATAATCTATGCTTCTGCCAAATTTCATGTTTCTACGACATCGGGAAGTTGGAGAACTTTTGGCGAGTCAGTCAGTGAGTCAGTCAGTGAGTGAGTGAGTGAGTCAGTGAGGGCTTTCAGCTTTATATATATAGATGTAGCTCAGCCAGTGTGCGCCATTTTTCCAATTCCAATTTTGAAGTTGAAGAATATTCCTTATACGTGACTCCCTCAGTGTCATTGAACATGTCAAAAACATTAGGCTAAATGGTTAGAATGCCACAGATTGGAACTTGCCCTAAGTGAGTTTAAAATCAAGTGGGTAATTTGAAAACAACGGGACTGTATTTCTCGTCTAAGACGTCTGGTGCCTCATACAAAAGCTCATTTGTAAAAGCAGATTAGAGATAAGATGTTATCACAATGTATCTTGTGTTTCACCAATGCTTTCATCTCAAATCTAAATGCCTGTATGAGTTTTAGCGTGTCAAAAATATTTACATATTGAAGAAATTTTTTTCACAAATTTTTCCACACTTTTTAACATTTTTAGACAAAGCTAGAATATTTTCTCTATTGTTTTATGGGGATATTTATAAATCTTGTAATATTTTGGGTAGGTTTAGTAATTAGTACTATTCAGGCCTTAGTCAGACGGGCGTTTTTAGCCGCGATTTGCGCATGCGCATGCGTCCGGCGAATTTATAAAACCATTGCTTTGCAATGGTATCGGACACATGAGCACTTTTTATGCGCTCGTCCGATAAATTATAGAACAGAAATCGCAGATCGCACCTATCTGCGATCTGCGATTCCTGTTCTCTTCTCTATATGCGCTCAATGGGGCCGGCGGCAGCAGCGCCGACCCCACTGAGAACATATAGAAGAGAAATCATTCTTCTCTGCCACAGCTGTAACAGCTGTGACAGAGAAGAACGATGTTTGCCCATTGAAATCAATGGAGCCGGCAATACAGCCGCTCCATTGAAAGCAATGGGCTGTCGGCGTGCGCGGGGTGAATTGTCGGGAAGGGCTTAAATATATAAGTCCTTCCCTGCAATTCATCCTAAAATGTGTTAAAATAAAAAAAAATTGTATACTCACCTTTCCGCTGCAGCCGGAGTCCAGCCGCGGCCGCTGTCAGTTCTCCTGAACTGCTTCTCGGCACTATTCAGCCGGCGGGGCTTTAAAATCCCCGCCTGCTGAATGATCTGCCTCTGATTGGTCACAGCCCTGACCAATCAGAGGCAGGTTTCACTCACACACCCATTCATGAATTCATGAATGGGTGAGTGACTGCTGCCTCTCAGCGCTGAGCCAATCAGGGGGCAGGTCTGACTCACACCCCCTTCACACCCACTGCAGGACGGCCGCGCGGAGCTCCGGCTGCCGGGAGAAGGTGAGTATATATATATATATATATTATTTTTACACATTTTAGGATGAATTGCAGGGAAAGGCTTATATATTTAAGCCCTTACCGACAATTCATCCCGGGCTCGCCCGCAGCGCATTGCTTTAAATGGAGCCGGCTCTATTGCCGTCTCAATTGAATGCAATGCGCTGGACAGCTCCGGCCCGTTTCTAATGAAACGCGGCTAGGAGCAGATTTTGGGCGATTTGCGGGCGACTTGCGCGCACCGGTCACGCGATTTGCGGATGCGCATCCGTCATGCGATCCGCAAATCGCGTGAAAAAACGCCCGTGTGACTAAGGCCTAATAGTGAATTTATGTGACATAGTTTGCTCAGACAAAGGCAATTTGCTACATTTTTAGGACTATTTTTGGGAAATGATTTGATTTCATGATTTCCAGTTTCAACAGGATCTCCTGTCATCTTTAATGGGATAAGCTGATGTGCGTTTTTGGCCTGGTAGAAACCTATTGGTAGGAGGGGGTAAAGGAATGAGACAGAAAAAAAAAACAATCTATCCAAAATTTGGTTTTCTCCAGAAATTAGCAAAATAAGAGATCTCCGCCAGTTTTCACCCATTAACCCCACCTGTTGAAATATTGTCTTTGCTCTTGGGGACTACAGACTGTTACCCCAGAAATAGTCTCTAATATGTGGCTGCTGATGCAACTGAGGCAAAACTACCATGAAGTGGTATCTGAGGGTGTAGACAGGGATGTAGTAGTAGGACAAAGCCAGAGTCGGGGCAAGCGGAATACTTTCACAATGTAGACCAAGAGTCAGGGCAGGAAGCAGACCAGATAACTGTAGTCAAATAATGAACCAACGCCAGGATTGGAGAGGTCTGGAAAGATTTGTAATTTAGGCAGGGATCAAATACCTTGAGATGAGATGGAAACAAATATGCATCTTCATATAGTATAGAGACTGATTGTGTAGGCACTTGCTGATGGGGGAAGTAGCCCTAAATAGCTAAAGACATGTCAGGATTGGCTGATATGTATTATATTTTTGGAATCAGCCAGACCAGCTGAATAAAATGCATCCAAACTATAGATGAGCGAGTACGCTTGTTTATGGCTGCTACTCAACTGAGTAGCAGTCTTATCGAATAACTGTGTACTCGCCCGAGCAGCATGCGGGGGGAGGGGGGGGCAGGGGGCGGTGGGGGGAGAGTGAGAGATATCTCTCTCTCGATCGAGTAGCAGCTTTAAACGAACGTGCTCTCTCATTTCTAATCCAAACTCATTGAAGTACGAGCACCCCCCTCAAATAGCGTATCCATGTATATGGTTATAATTTACGTGTCATGTTTGATATCGCTGAGTAGAAAAAATCATGACCTAAAATATGCCAGGCATATATTCTCAATCAGAGAATTTCATGCAGAGATATGGCCAAAATAGGGAATAATGGTTTTTCACATTTACCACACCCTTCTCTGAATGACTTCAGATGGGATGGGATGAGGTGTGTTCTGGCAAACTTAAAAAAACGGGGGGTCAGAGAAACCGGGTGTCAGATCTCTGCAGATAAGCCATAGTGTACGGACTTTCCAGTTGCTTCCAATGACTCTGCACAATCAGAACCTTAGGCCAAACATCCCAAATCTGGTATCTTCTTTATTTCTTCCTTATTTTATTTTAAGTACTGTCTGTTGTGTATACCTGTAAACCTTATCTCCACTGTAGCATCTTTTTCTTTATATTTTTTGTATGTATATCAATATTTATCACTGCTAGTCTTTTTTAGAATAACTCTGCAATTTATTAGTCAAACCTTGTCTATTTTAAAGTGAACCATAACTTAGAAGATTGTGTTAATAATTAAAAATTGCAGCTTACCTGAGAAACAAAGGTTGGTGGTAGGAGCGAGTGTGCGTGTGAGTATTGTAGAGTGCTGAAGCCTTTAGACCAGATTACGTGGTGATTTTAGCTTTCATTTTGCATGCATGCAGAAGTCTGTGAAAGCTGGGTACAAATCCGGCTGTATTCTAAAAACTCCACGCTTGCAATCCCGCTAGAGTCAATGATCAAGGCTCCGCTATGATGAGTGTTTGCAGTGGTGAGAGCACTCGAAATAGAATTAACTTGTTGAGGGCTAGAATTGCAGATACTACTCACATGGCATAATACATATCATATATAAACATAAAATGGTACTGTATCTACTGCATTCCATGCACATTTAGATGTATTTCATTGGCTGAAATAGAAAATATGATTTTTGTATAAAATGAAGAGTGTCCCCTTTAAGTAGGTTATAATGGCCATTCAGTTTTCCTCTCTACCACATTACCCCTGTGGTCACCAGACAAACATAATGAAGCTTAAGTTGTTTACATTTGTTTTTAAGGTTTACATGCTCGCTTGTTGTACAACAAATATTTGTGTGATCTCGTGTAAAGCAATGAATCATCCCGTATCAATGCATAGCTTCTAGCATTAGCATAAACCCATGTTGTGTGGTGTTATCTTAATCTCATTGCTCTTAAGAAATCCGGCCCCATCAAACACTTTTCACACTCTCCATTGATACTTCAAGCATGAAATGTTGCATTGACATCAATGGGATGGAGAAATGAATGGAATGCAAGACATTTTAACAAGTGTTGCAAACAATGCGCTGATGAATCTGCTCTGCAGCTCTGTTCCTTGCTTTAATTCTTCACATGATACACTCTTGGGGCCGGTTTTAGACATACTAATGAGAACAAATTAGGAAAACCAAAGTTAAATTGTTTAATTATATTACCAAACAAAGCACAAAGCAAAGCATTCCAGTTATATAGATATCAACTAGAGCCCTTTAGTGATGTACAATAGTAATGTAGTAGGAATTTCCAAATATTCATAAAGGAGTATTAAAAATAAGGTCCTATATTATCCTATATTAACAGCAGAATATTATTGTTACAGTGCGCTGGCCATGATCCGGAAGCAGGACCGGGATGACATCAGTGTCTGCCTTGGCCCATGTGAATGCACCCTGTCTAGCGCCAACATGAACATAACTATCTGCTGGTGTGGGGTGTGATTGGTCAGCGAGGAGGTGGTCTGCCCAGCCAGACAATCAACTGTTGTTGTAGTGCATTCGTTCTGGTCCCTCCTCTCATAGGGCATGGTTATTCATCTGTTTGGTGGAGTTTTGCCTCCATATGTTATCCTGTGGCAGCTTTGCAACTGGGCCTATAGATCCTGCCTACTTGTAGGCTGGTCCCATAGATGCTCAATTGACAATAAATCTGCTGACCTGGGAAGACCAAGGAAGTGTGGCAACCTGTCATAGACATTCCTGTGACACCCTTGTCTGAGCGACTGAGCAATATCCTGCTGAAAAATTCCTCTTGGAAGCCACCAGAGAGGAACACGTGGCTGCAGGATGTCCTGAACATATCACTAAGTGTCCCTCAATCATTACTAGCAGTGACAGATTGTCTTATGCGGTGGTTCCCTAGATCATCACATCAGCAGTTGGGGTAGTGTGCTGCTCCACAGCATAGGCAGGATTGAAACGCTCACTATGAGGCCTCCATACTCAAACACAACCAACGTCGGCTCCCATGCAGAACCTGGACTCTTGTTAAAAATTATATAATTTCACTCCATAGCAGTCCAGATTTCTTGTTCACAACCCCTGTGCAAACAAAAAAGCAACAATGTTGGGGTGTTAATGGCAGAACATGTAATGGGGGCTGTGATACCAAATTTCAATCTGCTAAGTGCTTGGATATGGTCTGGGCTGAGGCAGGGTCTATGATAAAGTTTCCTCCTGTGTGTGGATGGTGGACAACAAAACTGTTGAATTTGCTCATGCTTCTCAGTGGGTCACTCTATACTAGTGGTCTGTCTGAGTCATCTGGAGCCTGTTCACCATATATGCAAGCCCTCAAGTAACAGCTTGGTCAGAAAGACCTAGATAGTGGGCAATTCGTTGAAACAACCATCCTGCTTCTCGCATTCCAATGATGCACCTCCTCTCAAAGTCTGTTAACTGGGCAAGATTACTTTGAGTGCATCGTAGAGGCGTCTAGTGGTCAACGATCTCTCAACAAGAGGTACACTACACAAAAGTAACCTCTGAGAGCCTTTTTATATAGCAATGGGGGAAGCAATTTTCTAGCCTCTGATGACGACACCCCGAGTCTAATCAGACCACAGCTGTAATCATTTATGTATCTCCCTGAGATATAACTGCATGCCTAGTTTTGCAGCAATCCGAAATTTCTATCTGGGTACAATATTTTTTTTCTTAATGAGTGTATATGTTGCAGCATTGCAAGATTCCAGATTTAGCTTATTATGCAAATTAACTCTCATGTGCGTAACCAAAGGACCAGCAACTTTTGAAGGCAATATTTACCTTTTTTTTTAATAAAATTAAAATTTTATTAAATGCTTTCAGTCTTTTCCTTTCCTTTTTGATGGCATTTTGCAGTCTTTGATCCCCAACAGTAAGTCGTCTTTGCCTGGAGAGCTATGTGGCATTTGAGTAAGGCTCACAAGATAAAAGTCTAGTGAGCACTCACAGGGGAACTACTGACACAACCTGACAGCCCTAATCTAAGACCACAAACTGATTAAACGGCCAAGGGCAAAAACAAAATAGCTACCAACAGCAGTTTAGGGAAGCGGCTTATTCCCACCAACAACCTCAGTACTAAAGAGTTCAATGAGGATTGCCCTATAGGCTGAGAATAACCAGACGGGTTACAGGGGACTGTCATCTGCAGAAAAGGATTCGGGACCATTTACGTTTTCTTCAACCACAGGGAAAGGTTCACACACACTTAAAAGTGAAACTGTAGCTGTATTTCAAGACAACAAAAAATGTACTTGTAATCTTACTTGTCTGGGACCCTGTGAGCTCAAGGAATCTTAAGATCTACTCCAACAGAGTTTGGATTTAGACTAGTGTGCATGATGTCCAAGTGTTTCGCTAGGACTGCATAGTTTGAATAAGCCCTTTGGTAAGATTTTGAGGGGTGAGAAATTAGGGGTTATTCTACGGCAGAATTTCAGATTGGATTACAGCATGGAATCCTTGTGGAATCTATCCTGATTTTGCTTCAAATACGCATCCCATCACTTTCAATGGGAGTCAAGATGCGTGAAAAAAAGAAGTGGTACGTCTTCTTGAGATGAACTCTGTGCATGGGTAGGAGCATCAGTATTGCTACTATGTTCTTTGTATGTCCCATAGATCATTAGTCCATTCTCACCCCACACTAAAAGCTCTACATAGACCTATCCTTTGGATCCAGGCTATTTGCAGTTTGCACCAGGATCAGGAATAAAGAATTTTTGGAAGTTACTTGTATATTAGAGCCCCGACTGTTTCTGCAATTTGTCTGTTTAAGTAGCGAGAACGCTGCAAAGTGGGGATTTTTACATTTATCAGTGGAAATTTTTATTCCCATTGCAGGTATTGCCATAGCAACAAATGTAATATTATTATTAGTGTTACATGGGGGGAAAGGGTAATGTATTGTCTTCTGAATGGGCGAATATTAAATCACAATGCTTTACACCTCTTACATTGCTAAGCAGCCGAGTTCAGCGCTGCCATAGAAAGTGGTTTTGTTTATGGAGACTGGTGTTTTAGTACTAATTTGTTCATTCTGCTACTGTAATTTGTGGCTTTTTCAGTATTTTTACACTGTATGAAAGGAAACTTGCTAGAAGCATTTTATATCAAGTGGTGTCTTTCAGTAATGCGCCGCGCTACCAGCCGCATTGCTTTTAAGATATTTTCATGATGGCTGCAAAAGTGTGTCTGAGGACCAGCTATTCCGATAGAGTTCAGAAAAGTCTTATAAGAAATATATGAAAACTTTATTTTTTATGTTTTTTTTAGATAAAATATTTGTAAAATATTAACATTGTTAGAATCGCAATGATGAGGATTTCATTACTACAAAACTTTTCAAGTAAAATATATTGATGTTAGTAGAGTTGAATGGTCTTATATAAATAATGCTTAAAACGGTCCTCCTAGCCTAAGGGTGGATTCAGACGACTGTATATTGGCTCGGTTTTCACGCCGAGCCGATATACATTGTCTCTCTCTGCAGGGGGGGAGGATGGAAGAGCCAGGAGCAGTGTTCTGAGCTCCCACCCCCTCTCTGCCTCCTCTCCGCCCCTCTGCACTATTTGCAATGAAAGGAGGTGGGCCGGGGTTAAGTTCTGAGAATTAGCCCCGCCCCATCCCGCCTCTCCTCATTGCAAATAGTGCAGAGGAGCGGAGAGGAGGCAGAGAGGGGGCGGGAGCTCAGTTCCTGCCCCTGACTCTTCCATCCTTCCCCCCCTGCAGATGAGGAGGACGTATATCGGCTCGGCGTGAAAACCCAGCCGATATACGTTCGTCTGAATCCAGCCTAAGAGTGAAGTCGGTGATCCCACTTTCTGTGATGTTCTCCGGTGACGACAGCCGGCCCACCGCACTGACAGCAGGCCGGATGATCAGGCCAAGGATCTCAAGCTGTAGACCCCTGTCCGTCAACTACTGATGACCTATCCAGAGGATAAGTCAACATTTAAAATAGCCCAGATTACCCCTTTAATTAATAAAAAAATATATATATTGGTGATATAGCCCCTTTAATGCAGAGCTTCATGTCTGGATCTCTCTGTGGAAATACCTAGGAAAACCTATACTTTGCATATTACAAAGTTAACTAAAAAAGTTTGTCTCCGTGCGGACTATTACAATAAGGACAGAGCTGGAGAGCTGGTGAAGCCATGAACAATTTGTTTTTCATTCTATTCAGTCACGTGGAAACTAGATCAGTGGAAAGTTTTCCCCTCTCGGTGTAGAGTTGGAGATCTGTCTTGCACTTCTGAGTCGCTTAGCAAAGCAAATGAAGTTTGAAAGTATAAAACACTTTATGCATAATGCAAGAGTCATGTAATGAGGGAATGTTACGCAACGTTGGCTTGCGGCTGTGCTACAAAGGCGACGGTAAAGTGTTCTCTAGTCTTATTAGGTTATAGTTACTTTGGATGAGGTCAATGTGATGCATGTGGATTATTATTCTTTTCCTAATTTCTGCATGTAACCATATTCAAAGTTCAATATGTCAACATTTAGGGGAAATATGCCGGGACTATGATGTGTGGAGTAATATATTAGGAGAGTTTGGGATGCAGCTGGCAAAATTGTCGTGATTGTATTACATTGTTTGACATGAAATTTTGTTGATGTGTTCTGAAAGGTCATCCAGAAGGGGAGGTATTGATCCTTTTTGAAGAACATACAGTACCACATTGTTAGGCAAACAACTGACTATACTAATATGATAACCCCTTGATCTCCACATAATAATTCGGCCATACACCTTAGCTAAGTGTCGGCCAAATGCTTTTTCGACCGACTGCTATTTTCCCCCTACACATGCATGCACAACTTGGCCAAAAGTGCATGGGTTCTGAATTATAAGTAGAGGGGAGTTGGAAGACACCTATGATGATGGTTTATCTCCACAAGAACAGAAAGATTGGGCATATTGAAATCCAACATGCCTGATCATTCTATCTTTTGACATTCTCCATAAGGGAATAGTTGGGACCCCCATGAAAATTACATGGCCAGTCAATCCCCCTAAAATTTGTAAGTTCAACCAACATACACCAAATGCATATGTGCAACTTTTTATAGCTGAAAACTGCCGTGTTAATGACAAATAGGAGATATATGATAACTTTGCAAGTTAAAGGGGTTGCCCCGCGCCGAAACGGGTTTTTTTTTTTTCAACCCCCCGGTCGGCGCGAGACAACCCCGATGCAGGGAGGTAAAGAAAGCTTACCGGAGCGCTTACCTTAATCCCCGCGCTCCGGTGACTTCAATACTTACCGCTGAAGATGGCCGCCGGGTGCCTCTGTCTTCGTGGACCGCAGCTCTTCTGTGCGGTCCATTGCCGATTCCAGCCTCCTGATTGGCTGGAATCGGCACGTGACGGGGCGGAGCTACACGGAGCCTGCATTCTGCACGAGCAGCTCCATAGAAGACAGGAGAAGACACGGACTGCGCAAGCGCGGCTAATTTGGCCATCGGAGGGCGAAAATTAGTCGGCACCATGGAGACGAGGACGCCAGCAACGGAGCAGGTAAGTATAAAACTTTTTATAACTTCTGTATGGCTCATAATTAATGCACAATGTATATTACAAAGTGCATTAATATGGCCATACAGAAGTGTATAGACCCACTTGCTGCCGCGGGACAACCCCTTTAAAGATAATCCACTTTAGATCCTCTTTTTGATTGCAAGATGTCCTGCTGTGGGAACCCCAAGCAAATCCACTGTAATCTGTGGGGAACCAATCAGCAAGTGTTCAGTTGCACCACAGTGCCACCACAGGGGAAATAAGGTATTACATAATTTTCATTAAGATCAATGGTCTGTTCTTCAGATTGAGAGATGTGCTTTGTCTGGTCTTGAATTCGGGAACCGCTCTATAAACTCAGAATTCCTTAAAGGAGTATTCCCATCACGGCTTTTCATGCCCAAGATTGTAAACCCGGCACTCTGTGACAATCACCTGTTGGAAGGAGCAAAGAGGTATTTGCATAGCTCTCATTGAAGTGAACTCAAGCCACAGAAACTGAACAACACAACATGCTACTCTGTTTCTATAATCCAGGGAGTTACAGAAACAGCATAGCACCTTAGTGAGAGCAACGGAAACCACAATTGGCTACGTACTCAATTCTTTACGTAGGCTCTGGCTGAGTGGCTGGTAATTATGGCAGCAATTTCCAATCATGACTATAAAAAGCTGAGATGGGAATATCCCTTTAATAGTATATTCAATAGTAGTCTATTTCAGAGTCTACTTCAGTGTTTCCCGCCCCCCCCCCCCTTCAACAGTTCAGGTTTTCAGGATTTCCTCAGTATTGCAGAGGTAGTGGAATTCTTCTCAGTGCATCAGGCATTGCCACGGGTGTTCTCTCTGTATGATATCCTCAAATCAGGACGTGTTGGAGGGTGGAGAGGGTCATTAGGACTGGAGTTTGGGAAACAATAGTCTAGCTTATAAAAGAAAAAGAAAACATGTAAGGAAGTCTTACGAGCTACGTAAAGGGTGTATATACCTTGCTTCACTGCAAATATGCCAGGAAGACTCAACCGGTGGGGAGCACAGCCTTTAAAATGCAAAAGTTGGATTTTCACTTTTCTGATCAGCTGAACATTGTTGCCATTTGGTTGTTTGGTCATTGATGATGCTACCATATCACTTGACACTGAATTAAAAGAGATGTATCATAAAAACAGCCTTTTCAGATTAAAGTTGACTTGTCAGCTGGTTATCCACTGATTGCGCTGGTCTGGTATCAGGAACCCCTGCTGATCAGCTGCTTTTGTCTGGAAGAGATGCGGACACCTAAATTTTTCTTTTACCATGGCTTTGCTGTCCATTTTGGCTCATGGAAGGGAGTTCTGAAGAAGGGACCCACCCTGTGATGTCCATATATCCTAACAGAGCATATAGAACAGGGTTGCCCTAATGAAACAACCCCGTTAAGGTGACCTTGGACTTGTACCTCTAGTTTTCGTACTGATTGTAATACTGTATACTGAGACAAGAAGGTAAACTAATACACACTACCCACTACAAACTAATACACATCCTCCACTATTCCATTACTTAGAGTATCACTCCACATCCCCAAATATTACTCTGTCATAGGCTTTGAAATGGTTTAATGTGCAGGAATAAATAACCCGTAGCTACATTTCACTGCGGCTGGGATTCTGAGATTAAAACAATCATAAAACAAGCCTGTAATGCAATTCTTAGGAATGGAAAGGAACACCGATCTTAATGGACATAGTTAAACTAGCAATTAGGGGGTGACCTTTCAAACGCAGAGTACACTTTCTAGAGGGGTGCGGCTGAGGATTAAATAGAAATTTTTCTCTCAGGGTAAAAGTCGTTGAGTACATTGTTAACATTTTCAGTGCCAACCTCATTTCCTCTATTGTAGAGTTTCCACTTTAAAAAAAATTCCAGCTCACAATTCCAGTGCTTTATGTAAAAACGGAGCAAAGCCGAGTCTGTGGGATGTAGTAGAGCTGAGGCCGTTAGATGTAGCAGTGCTGAGTCTTTAGAGGTAGCAAAGTTGGGAATTCAGAGTTAGCAAATGACACAGTAAATGAACGTGCCCATTAATAAATGGGGCTCATATTGGGCTGCCTTTAATGCAGAGAATGAAACCTACTACTGCAATGAGCAGGGATAGAATTGCTCCATTTCGCGCGCCGTTTTCTGTCTTAAAATGTAACAATGCTTTCATACATGGCAAAAAAAAAACTTACATGTAGATTTTGATGCAATTTGCTGTGGAACTACTGTGGACAGTGTAAATGCAGCGTTTTTCACTAGGGCACAGGTGCTTCATACACTTTTAGCGCAGTAACCACGCCAGCAAAGCAAGCCAAAGACACCAGCACTTTTAGTTTTGCTCCAGGTGGCATAGAACGCTGCATTTGAAAACACGGTCAAAGGCTGTACACAGCGTTCTACCATGTTTTTGTCAGCATTGAAAACTCTCCCCATTGACTTCAATGGGTGACGCATCACGTTTAAAAATGCTTAAATGCCTGAAAATAGAACAGACAGTTCTTGAGAAACGCGGCATTCGAACACTAGTCTGAGAAGCCCCATTGAAATTAATGGAGGCATTTAGCAGCGTTTAGCTCAGAATTTGAAACGCCGCACTAAATGCTGTAAAAAGCAGGCTGCATGAGCGTTGGCTTCACACGGCCGCTAAAATCGTGCGGGATTTGTGCATTGTGAGACACACAAATTTCACACAAATATGAACCCCATTCTTTTGAATGGAGTCATACACAGGAGCGATGTTTTCTTGCATGGCATCGCGATGGGATGCAGGAAACAATCATGACATGGTCTATCTTGTGCGTGCTCTCGCATCGCAGCGCCCATCGTTTTCAATGGGGCCGGCTGCAGCATTGCATCGCGTGTTAGGTTAACACATTGCAATGCAAGGTCTTCCATTGAAAACAATGGGAGAAACTTTGCAATCCGACTGGCAATTCCCTTCTTCCCTGAAGCGATGCGAGGCTGTTTTCACAAGAGCATAATAACTTTTTGCAACAAGTTATCTTAAGAATTAGGCCTCGGTCAGACGGGCGTTTTTTGCCGCGATTTGCGGATCGCATGACGGATGCGCATCCGCAAATCGCGTGCCCGGGGCCGAAAAATCACCGGAAAAATCTGCTCCTAGCCGCGTTTTGCTTGAAACGGGCCGATTACAGGAGCGCTGTCCACCCCATTGAATTCAATGGAGCCGGCAATACAGCCGGCTCCATTGAAAGCAATGGGCTGCCGGCGATCGCAGGATGAATTTTCGGGAAGGGCTGAAAAATATAAGCCCTTCCCTGAAAATCATCCAAAAATGTGTAAAAATAAAAAATATGTATATATACTCACCTTGTCCCTGCAGACGGAGTTCAGCCACGGCCGACCGGCAGTTTTCCTGAACTGCTCTGTGTAGTATTCAGCAGGCGGGGATTTAAAATCCCCGCCTGCTGAATGGGCTGCCTCTGATTGGTCACAGCCCTCACCAATCAGAGGCAGCTCTCACTCACCCATTCATGAATTCATGAATGGGTAAGTGAGTGCTGCCTCTGATTGGCTCAGCTCAGGGACCAATCAGTGGCAGCTCTCAGCTGGCCCCATTGAGCGCATATAGAGAACACCAGGAATCACAGATCGCAGATAGGCGCGATCTGCGATTTCTGTTCTATAATTTATCGGACAAGCGCATAAAAAGCGCTCATGTGTCCGATACCATTGCAAAGCAATGGTTCTATAAAATCGCAGATCGCATGCGCACATCGCGCGAAAAATCGCCCGTGTGACCGAGGACTAAAGCATTAAAAACTATTGTTATCTTAGCACAACAAAAGCCATTGTAAAGTAAAGTAACACTGTGGCACATAAAGTTATCATAATGCATTTACAAGTCATGCTAAACTTTGCTGCATCTGTAATGGTCTGTGGCTCCAGTTCTACCTAAGACCCCAACAGGTCTGCTCGGCAGATTGTAAGATCTCTTTGATAGTAAGTGCCCCCTGTTTTCTTCTAGATCTGATTTCAGCGCGTTCCAGTAATTCCTCCTCGCTGTAGCGTTGGCAGTCGCAGATAGCTCCTCTTTGTCATTGTCTGCTATAGCTGCTTCAGCACAAATATGGTTGGTAAAAGGGCCTTGGCCTTGAAAATTATATGATTATTTCGTTCAGTTCACACACACGACTCTGAACTGCAAGCAAGACTAGCAGAGCGCAGCAAAATACCTATTGATTTTACTTCAAGGTACAAGCAGATATTGGCTTGAAGGAGCTGCGGCTTCAAGAGCCTCATTTATAACATAATGCTGTTTACTAGCAGAGCGGCAGAAACCAAACAATGTAGCAAAAACATCAACTAATACAAGTGTTGCAAGTAAAGCACAAAATGTAGACAGCAGCTTGTTGCAAAAACACTATACAAAACATCTCCAAATACCATACAAGGAGGAGTCATCTGTAATAAAGTGCGTGCTTCAGGTGGACACTGCTGCAATTAATTAGTAGTAGGATTTCTTTCATTGCTCAAGATGGTCATAGATACAATAATTTGGGCCGGACCGCACAATGCACATCCAAGTCCCCTGAACATATCCTAATCTTATGAGCCAGAGAGGAGAATGAATGCAAAGAGCTTCTGCACCAAAGGATGCTACATGCATTGCACTCCAGTGCCCCTTGTGTAATACTACTACATGGAAGTAGCAGTAATCCTATATTTGCACAGTTAGTATGGACCTATAGCAGTGTATGGGCACTATATTACCCATCTGAAATACATCAATGTGCTTAAACTCTAAAGTCGCCCATACACCATTAAAAGGGTTGTCCCGCGGCAGCAAGTGGGGGTATACACTTCTGTATGGCCATATTAATGCACTTTGTAATGTACATTGTGCATTAAATATGAGCCATACAGAAGTTATAAGAAGTTTTTCACTTACCTGCTCCGTTGCTAGCGTCCTCGTTTCCATGGAGCCGACTAATTTTCGGCGTCTAATGGCCAAATTAGCCGCGCTTGCGCAGTCCGGGTCTTCTTCTTTTCTCAATGGGGCCGCTCGTGCAGGATGCCGGCTCCGTGTAGCTCCACCCCGTCACGTGCCGATTCCAGCCAATCAGGAGGCTGGAATCGGCAATGGACCGCACAGAAGCCCTGCGGTCCACCGAGGGAGAAGATCCCGGCGGCCATCTTCAACCGGTAAGTAAGAAGTCACCGGAGCGCGGGGATTCAGGTAAGCGCTGTGCGTTTTTTTTTTTTAAGTCCCTGCATTGGGGTTGTCTCGTGCCGAACGGGGGGGGGGGGGGGGGTGTTTGAAAAAAAAAAAACCCGTTTCGGCGCGGGACAACCCCTTTAATAGCTATCGGCAAAACACTTAATCGACCAACGGCTAGTTTTCCCAAACCCCCATACACATGGACGATCAGTTTGGTTGAGCGTTCATATGTTTTCACTAGATAGAGCTCCCTGGCGGCTTATTCAGACAACCGTATTTACGCAGGTATTTCCCCACTAAAAAAAAAAATTGCCCAGAAAACACGACCATGCAAAGTAATATAAATCACGTATAATAAATAATATTAAATAATCGCGCCAGGAAAAATAGCACCTATGCGATCATTTTCGGTCGCCGGTTTTATACAAGGCGTGGAAATATAGGTCTTGCCCTATCTTTTGATGTGATACACAGCAAACTCCCATAGACTTCTATGGAAGCTGGAAAAAAGGGAGGGAGAGGGAGTTACCCTGCATACAATGATGGGAAAAGAAGACAGTTGGCCTTATTTAAGCATTGTTGGTAATTCCGAGTTTTTTCTTCGGATCTTTGGTTCCCATTGCTTCTGCATATTATTTAATATTCACGCAGAAGCGCCCCCATGTAAAGGGCATGAAATACGCGAGTAAAGATCGGGACCCGACCGTATCAAATCTACATTCATGTTAAGTTTGGCCATGAGGTGCGTACAGGTGAACTTAAAAATGCATACGGTCAAGTGAAGGAGGCCTAACAGCGACTTCTCTTTACACTAAAATTCAACGTGCCCGATCCTTCTATCCCCTGATATCATCAGTCAAAGAAAAGTCAAGAGGCCCCATATGCCTGCAAATGTGGGCTGGTCCTGCTGAAATCACTGAGGCTGAACGACTTTCACTAATATGTATGGAGGCCTTAAAGGGGTTTTCCATTACACAAATCATTGATGGCAGTGGGGTATGAAATAGATATTACACAATATATATATATATATATATATATATATATATACTCACCTCTACTGTGCTGCTCGCCCGCCTCTGCTCCCATCCTTCTGTCACTTTATGTTGTCTGCAGCAGTCGCGTGGTTAGTTACCCTCATGACTGCTGCAGCCAATAGGAGCCGGAGCCCCATAACGGGATGTTATCAGTGACATTCTGATTCGAGAGGCGCCAGGGGTGAGCGGGGGGTTGCAGAGGGGAGTGGGGGGGGGGGGGGGAGAGAGAGAAAGCTCCCCCCTGTTCTCCACCACGCGCCCCCCGAATCTTTTCGTCCGAGTAGTCAGTTACTCGGAAAAAGCGGTGCTCGAGTTCAAAAACACCCGAACCGAGTACGCTCGCTCATCTCTACATGTAACATGTTTACGAGACGTCACTGGGCTAGTAAATATATGTGTTAAATATAGTTTGGGGCAAGGGGGCTTAGTAATTAAAAAAAATAAGTCGGACAACCCCTTTAAATGCAATGACTACACAAATTATCGCACAGTTTTATTTCCAGTGACTTCACATGACATTTTCCTTGGAATATCACTATATATTCTGAGTATAAATCATGGTCTATGCCTGCTTCTCCCTGCATTGTAAGAGCTGCTCTGTACCATATTAACAGATCTTGCGACTTATTTGTAAGGTTTTTAGGTCTGCCGCTGCCATACATATCTTAATTTTTGCACAGTTATAACTGTATCGATTTCATATGTTCCACGTCGTCACTAAGTATATCTAATTTTCCTCCCGCTGCTGTCATATTGATTTGATGCTCGATACTCTGTCATCAAATCTAGTGTGGACCGTGCTGTCACTATATCTATCACATTCCCATCACTTATACTATATTGAATTTTTTGATGTTTCAGGCTAAATCTATCCAATTTTCTGTAGACTCTAGTGTTTCTATTGTTTGGTTGTCAGATACAGTAGAAGAGAATACATTGTATGCAGTCCCAGTACCTGCGAGGAGGGCCATGTAGAGAGCGGCCAATCCAAAGTTGACTTCTTTCCCTATGGGTGGCATGAACCAACAGAGTGCTCAGCTTCTTCACAGCCACCTCACCATTGGTGGAAGCGGAATAAGTATGTGAAGGTTACATGCCCTTTTCAGGCTCCAAGTGGGTTAGGAACAAGTTGGGTACAATTAGCCAATGTGCCTTATTGATGTTAACGTAAATAGTAAGATAGAATTTGTTGAGTCGTAAAATGCGCCAATTTTGTGAAAACACGTGGCAGCTTTTAGGGGCAAAACCCTGAAGAATACTGATGGAAATGCATAGATAAATTCTCCCTGCATGTTTAGAGTGGGTTTGGATCACTGTATCAGCAAAATGGAGCCTCAACCACAATAAAATTACAGTAAGGCCGCTTTCACACGGCCACGAAAATCATGCGAGAGTTATGCATTGTGAGACGCACAAATCTTGCATGGATATGAATCCCATATTGCGGCATGCCCTATCTTTGGTGTTCCCTTGCTCATTGTTTTCAATGGACGTGCGAGGTGCACGCGATGTGATGTGAGGTTTCCCATTGAAAACAATGGGAAACACTTGCCAATCTTTTCAGCCATGAAGGCTCGCTACTTCTTTGAAGTGATGCAGGGCATTTTTGATACAAATGTCTTAGATCTGAGGGGAAATCGCACGTTCCCGAGCACAATATTGGGCCGACGTGTGAAATTAGCCTAAGCACAGGATCTTATACCCATTTAAACTGGGTTTTCAACGGCAGAATACGCATCTAGTATGCAGCAGCCAAATCTGTGACTAAGTGGATGGAATTACAAACGTTGAAATCCGCTGCATAAGTTAACATGTTGTCTATTTAGAACCTGCAGCGGATTTTGTGTGGAATTTTTCCACCCCATATATACAAGATCTATACATAGAGGTCTATAGGAGGGCACATTTCTGCAAAGACGCACATCTGCCCGCACAGGTATGTGCTAAACTCTGCACATACCTGTGATCACCGGCACCGCTTTAGCCTAATTGGCTATTTAAATAAGGACAAGTGATTCGCCCGCCCCTGTGAACGAACGGTGCCTGTGCAAGTACACTTGTTCACTCGTATACTCTTTTTATACGCAGTAATGTGACTTAGGCTTCTTTCCTCTAGGGTATATCGGCCGCTGTTTTCACGGCTGGCCAATATATGCTACGTTGGGAGAGCTAAAACTGGTGAACGGGCGCATGAGTCTTGGCGCATTTACACCGAGACTACCATGCAGTCGCCCCTTTCCCCTCCCTCCCCATCGCAGGCTTACCTGTCCTCTCCTCTCTGCTGGCTCTCTGCAATGGGAGGGGGCAGGATGGGGGCAGAGCTAAGCGCCGTCCCGTCCCCTCCCATTGATGGCGATGGACAAGGGTCGGGGAGAGGGCGGAAGCTTGGCTCTACCCACATCCCGCCCCTTGCCCACAGCCATCAATGGGAGGAGGCGGGATGGGCTGACACTTAGCCCTGCCCCACCCCTCCCATTACAGAGAACCAGGGGGGAGTAGAGGACAGGTGAGCCTGCATAGGGGGGGAGGAGAGCAGAGGGAGGGAGTTTAGCAGCCACGCTAAATGAAATGGAAACCGTCTCGCTTTCACCTTCTAATAAGTGTTCTATGGTGCTACTGTGAATAAAACAGGGTTAGATGAGATCTCCAAATCCTTGCATTCTATTTGTCTTTACATTTATTTCCATTTTACCCAGCATCCCAACTTTTTTGGGGGAATTTAAGTTGTACTTCCTTAATAGTGAGTCCATAAGATCTGAATTCTAAGCTTCCCCATTCGGTAAATAAAGCAGCAATTAACACATCTTCATTAGATTGATTACCTTAATGAGATTGCCCCAGCACATGACTATCTTCAGGCCTCACCAACCTTGACTGATGATGACAGATCACATAAGGTAAGGCGCACATTATCCTACACAATGCACCGTATATAGAGTGCATTTATACAATATTGTGTTTCTCTTCCACAAACAGTGCGTCTAATCCGTAGATAAAACCTGTATTTTCTGCATTATTGTGAAGAAGTATGACGGATGAGCTTTGGTGTCAAGGTAAAACTATGATTCAGAGCAGGAGACACAAAAGAATAGGCACAACCATTTAGCTATGAATGGCTCCGCTGAGTGCTTTCCAGAAGGCTATGTACTGCTGCCTACAGGATATTAAATACTTTTTACATTTTTCATTTCAGCACTTTGTAAACGAGCTGCAAGCGGTTCTGTGGGGTGCAATGTACAAATGGCAGGTTTGCATATAAGCGAGGCAGCAAACCTTGTGGGACATTGTCGCTCTGAATATCTCTTTTTCTTTATAGAGGTTGCCGCACGCTATTGACTTTCACTTAGCTGCTGTCATCATGTCCTCCGGGGAACACAAGTAAACATCAAGCATTGAAAAATGTTATAGGGCTGGTCATAGGGGTTTTAAATACTACTATGTAGAATTGATGAAGCAAACCATATTTTCCAGGGGAAAAATAGGCTTTTAATCAAACGAGACAGTGATTCAGTTTCTGTATTGTATCCACTATAAAGGTGGCCATGCATCTTTCCACAGCGGAAAGGACAAAGCTCGGCCCCAGCGACTGAAAAGCCAAATCTTTATACCATGTAAAGTAAAAATTTCACATCTAGTCTACAGATTAGTCTAGCAGACGGGTTTCAAACCTAAAAGTGGTCTTTTCTTATAGACAACTTCAATAGCTCTTGCCCAAATGTTCGTTGGGTTGACAGCTATTTCCCCCGACTGCCCCATATACATGAACACTAAGCATGTTTTGTATAGGCAGAGTGGAGTAAGCCACTATCAGACAATTCAGGCTGAAGTTTACAGATGGGGCAGGTGCCAAAGCAACGTTCTTCATGCCTCAGTTGTTTAATGTGTCGAATGCATCCCGTTGTTTTCTATTGACTGCTTGACTACGCAATTGGCATAGGCGTACAATGATAATATGTAGCACACCATTCCAGTCAATGTAAAGAGTGATGCATGAGTATCTCCAGTGAAAACAAAAAGATCTGGTGTAAAAATTTAATTTGCCCAATCCTTTTGTCCGTCAATTCTTAGGGAAGAGTCGGGAGGCCTCCATAGGCATACAATGGTCAGCCACTCCCAGTGGGTTCAGGCGACTTTTCCTTAATATATATATATAGGAATCTTTGGTACTCTGGCCAATACTGAGTGGCTTGGTAACACTTCTCTGACTCCCAGTACTCAGCACACATGTCCTATCAGCCGACTACCTACACTCTTGGTGTCTAAATCCTTTTATGAGCATAACACTATAGTATCTACTTTAGGTATAACATTGAGTTGATTTCTCCAGATATTCGTATCCAACATGATAGTATTATTTGCTAAGCTCTATACAAGAACTTAGTGAGTCCATACAGCCATAATATTTCTATATGGAGCATGATATCTGAAGACACTTGATGGCAGGATGCAGAGGCGTAACTTGAAGTTCCTGGGCCCCAATGCAAAATCTGTAACGGGGCCCCCAACTATAATGCTTTATTCATAGTACTGGGCTCCCTATATGGAGAAGAGAAGCTTTATAGACCCCCTAAGGCTCCTGGGCCCGGGTGCAACCGCATCCCCTGCATCCTCTATAGTTACACCCCTGGCAGGATGACAGTTTCAAGGGCAGACTATCAACTAAGGCCTATGGCCCTCCAAGACTGCTATTACAAACAACTTTTTGCACCCTGCAAAATGCAGGTGGAGAAACATGATTTCGGCCAGCAGCAGGGCTTGTCATAGTGATTGAATTAACGAGTCTAGGTGCCGACCACAATCAGTGTTTCTTCACTTGCATTTTAGTAGTGGAGAGAAGCTGTGTATAATAGGAATCATAAGGCTAGATGCACAATTAACGTGACTGCAAGTTGAGAGAGGGCACAAACACCAGTCCGTGAAATGCACTCGCCTGTGAAACGGACAGGAATAAGACATGCCATAAGTTTTTTTTCATGTGGACCATCAGTCGATGTCAAAAAACATCCATGTGCATAGCCTCATAGGCTATAATAGGGCAGTATGTTGTCCGTGGAGTTACAGAGGTAGCACACAGCCCCAAAATACGCTAGTGTGCTAGAGGCCTTTTTCTATTCAGTTTATGAGATCTTTTAATAGGTAACCACTGAAACCAAATATTACAATCCAAGAAAAATTTGGATGCCACAGATGACATTTTTATGACCCGAATTTCGTCATTCAACTAAAAACTCAATTTGCAACTCAATTGACCTAATGTATTTATTGGACTGGTGAATTAGCAGATGAAGCAAATCACTGATCCCCGCATGGGTTCATGTAGATGTACAGCCAGATTTCATCAGTCCTTTTTTAATTTCCAACCTAAAAAAAATTTAGCGATAGCAGATTGCCTTAGTGTAAACCGTTAAACTGCACAAACATAGTATTGAAATGGTCTATTCATAAAGGTCAGAAAAATATGGCTGATTTCTTCCAAACAAAGCCCCACTCTTGGACGTGGGTTATGTCTTGTCTAGCAGCTCATCTCCCATTCACTTCAATGAAGCTGATCTGCAATACCACACACAATCCTATGGTCAAGGGCTGCACTGTTTTTGGAAGAAAGCAGCCATGTTCTTCTAACCCAGATCACCCACTTTAAAGAGCCATTCTGGGAAACGTTTTGTTTCCCTTTGGTGCGCTTGGTATACAAGGGCATATTGGGGCAGATAACATACACACCGATCCCTTATGGTGAGAGAGATGCTCCTCAGCCATACCTCTGTCATCTTACGTGGCCTCCACTGTGATTAGTTCATATGTATGAGGGAGCTGATGGAAACAGCTGTCGGATGAATGATTGGTCATCCAACAATTGTTGAAGGTTTATGGGGGCCTCTGCACATCGTTGACAAGTATGCTGGATGATTAGCTCCTACATTAACCTAAACGGACAGCATCTGGCCCCGCACAGCACATCCCTTCCTCTTAATCCTGGTTCCACCTGGGTCAAATGCTTAGTTGCCCCCTTAGTTACGCTATTGATGCCAGATCCCCTACACGTTATCGCTGATCACTAAAGAAACACAGTTCTCGGGCAATTGTCAAGGGACCCTTCTGAAGAAGTAGAATTATCTAAGGCGGAGAAGTCTTAAAGGGGTTGTCCAAGTTCAAGGTTCAGTGTAAAATCAGTTCCCCAAGCAGTAACATAACAAATAGGCCTACACTCACTTTTCTCCGCTCCCGCTTTGTCCCATGCTGCCGCTCATGTTTACAGACTGCCCCAGCCTATTTACGGGACGTCACAGGCGCTGCAGCCAATGACCAATCTGAGTGATCAATCACTGAGCTCTGTTATTGGCTGCAGTGCCTATGACATCCCATAAACCGGGCAGGACTGCAGCCTGTACAGAAACAAGGAACAGAAAACCGAGCAGCGCCATGCAACACAGCGGGGGTCGGGAAAAACTATTTATGTTACTGCTTGGGGAACGGGTTTTGCACTGGACCTTGAACTTGGACAAGCCCTCTTAAGTCTAGGGGTCTGGAATCTACAAGAAAAAGAACAAGGTCAACGTCTGAGTGGTTTTTGATAGGTATTTGGGCACATTTTGTTTGATGCCAGGTTATTGTATTTCTACTGGATCGGTTCCATCTACTAAACACACGCACTCTTTCTGATACTTTGCGCTAATGAGACACATCCCGACAGAGGAGATCTTGGCGGCACTCTATATATATATACAGCACTGACAATTTGCAGTCAGTGGTTATCATATTGATAGATGACTGTTTTAGTGCTTTCTCATTTAAATTCGACTGTCTCGTGAATCTGTTGCCTAGTTTTAACATTCTTTGTGTGTGTTTATAGCTTGACAGTAGTGATAAATATGTCGAGTGATGGGGAGATGTCTGTCATTTTCAATTGGACTAATTTAGGAAGTTCTTTCTTTTTTTATTCCTGAAGACTGCTTGTCTGTCACATCTTCACCTAGTAATTATCTCTCCAGAAAGTGGATGATGATTTCATTGTGAAGCCATCAGAGACTTCCAGTTTATTCTTCAGCCTTCTCGGAGCTGTAACAGAGCCAGCTTACTCTTTCATACCGCCTGCCCAAGCCTATTCTATTCTTCTCCTTTCCTTTTTCTCAAAGCGGATGAATTTAAGAAGACTTTTTTTTCATCTACATACACACACAATACACTTGCCTTGAACACAGATGTACACTTTTTTTTGGCAGATTGTGCTCCAAATCCAGGCCTACTGCCAAGTTGGACATTATTCTTTCCTAAAGAAAATACAGATTTATCGACTGTGGTTCTCTGATTTACACTGATATTGTGTGTATTTATGCAGTACTGTGCAAAAGTTCTAGGCAGGTGTGGAAAACATTCTGCAAAGATAGATAACTTTCAAAAATAGAAGTTTTACTAGATTATTTTTGGCAATTAAAGGAGTATTTCAGCCTTTTTTACCACTGATGACCTATCTTCTGGATAGGTCAACAGTAGTTGATCAACAAGGATCCACTGCTGGGGATTCCCGTCTATCAAATGATTGTCCAGCCTGCTGCCAGTGCAGTGGGCCAGAGGTCGTCATCTGTGAACAGGGCAGGAAGTGGAAGTGCCAGCTTCACCACCGTTGAGATCAATTGGAGCGCTGCACTTCTATTACGCTTCCTGTTCCTGGTTATGAACAGGACTGAAGCTTATCCACCATGCAGTATAATCAGCCTGACTGGCTTCAGATTTGTTCTGCAGCAGAACAACAACCCCAAACATGCAGTGAATGTCTTTACCAACTATCTAAAGAATAAAGAAGAACAGGGGGTCCTGGAAGTGATGATACGGCCCCCACAGAGCCCTGATCTCAACATCATCTGTCTGGGATTGCAAGAAGAGACTGAAGGATTTGAGCAAGCTACATCCACAGAAGATCTCTGGTTAGTTCTCCAAGATGTTTGGAACAACCTCCCTGCCAAGTTCCTTCCAAAACTGTGTGTAAGTCTATCAAGAGGAATTGATGCTGTTTTGAAGGTAAAGAGCGGTAACACCAAATATTGATGTGATTTAATTTTTTTTATGTTTCATTCACTTTGCATTTTGTTAATTGATAAAAAAAACTATTAGCACTTCTATTTTTGAAAAAAATCTTAATTTAAAGCATATTTTCCACACCTGCCTAAATTTTTGCACAGTACTGTTTATATCTAGAGATGAGCAAGCACCAAAATGCTCGGGTGCTCGTTACTCGGGACGAAATTATCGCGATGCTCGAGGGTTCGTTTCGAGTAACGAACCCCATTGAAGTCAATGGGCGACCGGAGCATTTTTGTATTTCGCCGATGCTCGCTAAGGTTTTCATGTGTGAAAATCTGGGCAATTCAAGAAAGTGATGGGAACAACACAGAAACGGATAGGGCAGGCGAGGGGCTACATGTTGGGCTGCATCTCAAGTTCACAGGTCCCACTATTAAGCCACAATACCGGCAAGAGTGGGCCCCCCCCCTCCCAACAACTTTTACTTCTGAAAAGCCCTCATTAGCAATGAACACCTTAGCTAAGCACCACACTACCTCCAACAAAGCACAATCACTGCCTGCATGACACTCCGCTGCCACTTCTCCTGGGTTACATGCTGCCCAACCCCCCCACCACGACCCAGTGTCCACAGCGCACACCAAAGTGTCCCTGCGCAGCCTTCAGCTGCCCTCATGCCACACCACCCTCATGTCTATGTATAAGTGCGTCTGCCACAGGAAAAGCAGGCACACACTGCAGAGGGTTGGCATGGCTAGGCAGCGACCCCCCCATAAAAGGGGCGGGCTGATAGTCCACAATGCTGTACAGAAGCAATGAGAAATCCAATCCTGTGCCACCTCCATCTGGAGCTGCACACGTGGGCATAGCAATGGGGAACCTATGTGCCACACACTATTCATTCTGTCAAGGTGTCTGCACGCCCCAGTCAGACCGCGTTTTTTTATAAATAGTCACAGGCAGGTACAACTCCGCAATAGGAATTCCGTGTGCACCTACAGCATGGGTGGGTGCCAGGAAGCCACCGGCGGTACATAGAAATATCCCACTGCATTGCCCAACACAGCTGAGGTAGTAATGTCGTGCTTAATGCAGGTGGGCTTCGGCCCACACTGCATGCCCCAGTCTGACTGGGGTTCTTTTCAAGTGTACAGATGTAGTAAAAACTCCGTGTGCACCTACAGCATGGGTGGCTCCCTGGAACCCACCGGCGGTACCTAGAAATATCCCATTGCATTGCCCAACACAGCTGCGGTAGTAATGTCGTGCTTAATGCAGGTGGGCTTCGGCCCACACTGCATGCCCCAGTCAGACTGGGGTTCTTTTCAAGTGTACAGATGTAGTAAAAACTCCGTGTGCATCTACAGCATGGGTGGCTCCCTGGAACCCACCGGCGGTACATAGAAATATCCCATTGCATTGCCCAACACAGCTGAGGTAGTAATGTCGTGCTTAATGCAGGTGGGCTTCGGCCCACACTGCATGCCCCAGTCTGACTGGGGTTCTTTTCAAGTGTACAGATGTAGTAAAAACTCCGTGTGCACCTACAGCATGGGTGGGTGCCAGGAAGCCACCGGCGGTACATAGAAATATCCCATTGCATTGCCCAACACAGCTGAGGTAGTAATGTCGTGCTTAATGCAGGTGGGCTAAAAATTTATTTGATTACACTGTAGGCGAGGGCCCACAAAAATTGCTGTATCAACAGTACTAATGTACCTGAAAAAAATTGGCCATGGCCAACCAAGAGGGCAGGTGAAACCCATTAATCGCTTTGGTTAATGTGGCTTAAGTGGTAACTAGGCCTGGAGGCAGCCCAGTTTAACGAAAAATTGGTTCAAGTTAAAGTTCCAACGCTTTTCAGAGCATTGAAACATCTAAAAATTGTTTAGAAAAATTATGAGTGAGCCTTGTGGCCCTATGAAAAATTGCCCGTTCAGCGTGATTACGTGAGGTTTCAGGAGGAGGAGCAGGAGGAGGAGGAGGAATGTTAGATACAGATTGATGAAGCAGAAATGTCCCCGTTTTGGATGGTGAGAGAGAACGTAGCTTCCATCCGCGGGTGCAGCCTACGTATTGCTTACGTATCGCTGCTGTCCGCTGGTGGAGAAGAGAAGTCTGGGGAAATCCAGGCTTTGTTCATCTTGATGAGTGTTAGCCTCTCGGCACTGTCGGTTGACAGGCGGGTACGCTTATCTGTGATGATTCCCCCAGCCGCACTAAACACCCTCTCCGACAAGACGCTAGCCGCAGGACAAGCAAGCACCTCCAGGGCATACAGCACTAGTTCAGGCCACGTGTCCAGCTTCGACACCCAGTAGTTGTAGGGGGCAGAGGCGTCACCGAGGATATTCGTGCGATTGGCTACGTACTCCCTCACCATCCTTTTACAGTGCTCCCGCCGACTCAGCCTTGACTGGGGAGCAGTGACACAGTCTTGCTGGGGAGCCATAAAGCTGGCCAGGCCCTTAAAGACTGTTGCACTGTCTGGGCTGTACATGCTGCTCGATCTACGCACCTCCCCTGCTACATGGCCCTCGGAACTGCGCCTTCTGCCACTAGCGCTGTCGGATGGGAATTTTACCATCAGCTTGTCCGCCAGGGTCCTGTGGTATAGCAACACTCTCGAACCCCTTTCCTCTTCGGGAATGAGACTGGGAAGGTTCTCCTTATAGCGTGGGTCGAGCAGTGTGTACACCCAGTAATCCGTAGTGGCCAGAATGCGTTGAATGCGAGGGTCACGAGAAAGGCATCCTAACATGAAGTCAGCCATGTGTGCCAGGGTACCTGTACGCAACACATGGCTGTCCGCACTAGGAAGATCACTTTCAGGATCCTCCTCCTCCTCCTCCTCCTCCTCCTCCTCCTCAGGCCATACACGCTGAAATGATGACAGGCAACCAGCATGGGTACCGTCAGCAGTGGGCCAAGCTGTCTCTTCCCCCTCCTCCTCATCCTCCTCATCCTCCTCCTCCTCCTCCTCCTGAACGCGCTGAGATATAGACAGGAGGGTGCTCTGACTATCCAGCGACATACTGTCTTCCCCCGGCTCTGTTTCCGAGCGCAAAGCGGCTGCCTTTATGGTTTGCAGGGAACTTCTCAAGATGCATAGCAGAGGAATGGTGACGCTAATGATTGCAGCATCGCCGCTCACCACCTGGGTAGACTGATCAAAGTTTCGAAGGACCTGGCAGATGTCTGCCAACCAGGCCCACTCTTCTGAAAAGAATTGAGGAGGCTGACTCCCACTGCGCCGCCCATGTTGGAGTTGGTATTCGACTATAGCTCTACGCTGCTCATAGAGCCTAGCCAACATGTGGAGCGTAGAGTTCCACCGTGTGGGCACGTCGCACAGCAGTCGGTGCACTGGCAGATTAAAGCGATGTTGCAGGGTGCGCAGGGTGGCAGCGTCCGTGTGGGACTTGCGGAAATGTGCGCAGAGCCGGCGCACCTTTACGAGCAGGTCTGACAAGCGTGGGTAGCTTTTCAGAAAGCGCTGAACCACCAAATTAAAGACGTGGGCCAGGCATGGCACGTGCGTGAGGCTGCCGAGCTGCAGAGCCGCCACCAGGTTACGGCCGTTGTCACACACGACCATGCCCGGTTGGAGGCTCAGCAGCGCAAGCCAACGGTCCGTCTGCTCTGTCAGACCCTGCAGCAGTTCGTGGGCCGTGTGCCTCCTATCTCCTAAGCTGAGTAGTTTCAGCACGGCCTGCTGACGCTTGCCCACCACTGTGCTGCCACGCCGCGCGACACCGACTGCTAGCGACGTCCTGCTGCTGCTGACACATCTAGATTGCGAGACAGAGGTTGAGGAGGAGGAGGAGGGTGCTTTAGTGGAAGAAGCATACACCGCCGCAGATACTACCACCGAGCTGGGGCCCGCAATTCTGGGGGTGGGTAGGACGTGAGCGGTCCCAGGCTCTGACTCTGTCCCAGCCTCCACTAAATTCACCCAATGTGCCGTCAGGGAGATGTAGTGGCCCTGCCCGCCTGTGCTTGTCCACGTGTCCGTAGTTAAGTGGACCTTGCCACTAACCGCATTGGTGAGGGCGCGTACAATGTTGCGGGAGACGTGGTCGTGCAGGGCTGGGACGGCACATCGGGAAAAGTAGTGGCGACTGGGAACTGAGTAGCGCGGGGCCACCGCCGCCATCATAGATTTGAAGGACTCCGTTTCCACAACCCTATACGGCAGCATCTCAAGGCTGATAAATTTGGCTATGTAGACGGTTAACGATTGAGCGTGCGGGTGCGTGGTGGCGTACTTGCGCTTGCGCTCCAACACTTGCGCTAGCGACGGCTGGACTGTGCGGTGCGAGACATTGGTGGATGGGGCCGAGGACAGCGGAGGTGAGGCTGTGGGTGCAGGCCATGAGACGGTTGTGCCTGTGTCCTGAGAGGGAGGTTGGATCTCAGTGGCAGGTTGGGGCACAGGGGGAGAGGCAGCGGTGCAAACCGGAGGCGGTGAACGGCCTTCGTCCCACCTTGTGGGGTGCTTGGCCATCATATGTCTGCGCATGCTGGTGGTGGTGAGGCTGTTGGTGGTGGCTCCCCGGCTGATCTTGGCGCGACAAAGGTTGCACATCACTGTTCGTCGGTCGTCAGGCGTCTCTGTGAAAAACTGCCAGACCTTAGAGCACCTTGGCCTCTGCAGGGTGGCATGGCGTGAGGGTGCGCTTTGGGAAACACTTGGTGGATTATTCGGTCTGGCCCTGCCTCTACCCCTGGCCACCGCACTGCCTCTTGCAACCTGCCCTGCTGATGCCCTTGCCTCCCCCTCTGAAGACCTGTCCTGAGTAGGCGTTGCACACCAGGTGGGGTCAGTCACCTCATCGTCCTGCTGCTCTTCCTCCGAATCCTCTGTGCGCTGCTCCCTTGGACTTACTGCCCTTACTACTACCTCACTGCAAGACAACTGTGTCTCATCGTCATCGTCCTCCTCACCCACAGAAAGTTCTTGAGACAGTTGGTGGAAGTCCCCAGCCTCTTCCCCCGACCCCGGAAACTTTCGAATGGTTGGGCATCAGTGATGATAAACTCCTCTGGTGGGAGAGGAACCGCTGCTGCCCAATCTAAGCAGGGGCCCGAGAACAGTTCCTGGGAGTGTTCCCGCTCCTGAGCAGGTGCCATTGTAGTGGAGTGAGGAGGCTGGGAGGAAGGAGGAGCAGCAGACAGAGGATTCGGATTTGCAGCAGTGGACGGCGCAGAACTGTGGGTGGATGATAGCTTGCTCGAAGCACTTTCTGCCATCCAGGACAGGACCTGCTCACACTGCTCATTTTCTAATAAAGGTCTCCCGCGTGGACCCATTAATTGGGCGATGAATGTGGGGACGCCAGAAACGTGCCTCTCTCCTAATCGCGCAGCAGTCGGCTGTGACACACCTGGATCAGGAGCTCGGCCTGTGCCCACACCCTCACTTGGCCCTCCGCGTCCTCGGCCACGTCCACGTCCTCTAGGCTTACCCCTACCCCTCAGCATGCTGTATTACCAGTGATTTGATTTCCCAGGCAGGAAATAAATTGGCGCAAGCCTGCAGGCCAAATATAATGTTTTCGCTTTTTTGCAAACGGAAGACCCCACTGCGTATATTCAATGAACAAGAAGTTTAATATCTGTGGTGTGGCCCTCAAAAAGTGTCACACAAGTATAGTGTAGCAGAGTTATTAACTCTAGCAGAGCAGGTATTTGCCAGTCAGGATACACAATGGCGCTAGGCTGCAGTACAGCGTAGCTGGTTGCGTCTGATTTTTGTACGTTGTACACGCAGCACACACGTACACGCAGACCTTAGGACTGACACTGGCTGGCCAAATATAATTTTTTTCCTTTTTAGCAAAGGGAAGCACCCACTGCGTATATTCAATGAACAAGAAGTTTAATATCTGTGGTGTGGCCCTCAAAAAGTGTCACACAACTATAGTGTAGCAGAGTCATTAACTGTAGCAGAGCAGGTATTTGCCAGTCAGGATACACAATGGCGCTAGGCTGCAGTAAAGCGTAGCTGGTTGCGTCTGATTTTTGTACGTTGTACACGCAGCACACACGTACACACAGACCTTAGGACTGACACAGGCAGGCCAAATATAATTTTTTTTCCTTTTTAGCAAAGGGAAGACCCCACTGCGTGTATTCAATGAATAATAAATGTCTTCTGGCCCTGCCTACACAATACTATCCCTGTAGTATTAATGCCGGGTGCAATGGTCTGCACAGCCGGTTTTGAGAAAAAAAAAAAAAATGCAACACTGCTAACAGCAGCCAGCACAGTACTGCACACAGATAGATGTGGCCCTAGAAAGGACCGTTGGGGTTCTTGAAGGCTACACTAACTCCTAACACTCTCCCTGCCTAATCCCCACTTCTGTCCCTATTGCCGGGCGCAATGCTCTGCAGATCCAATTTTGGACAAAAAAAAAAAAAATACTGTGCTAACACAGTACTGCACACTAGTAGATGTGGCCCTGAGAAGGGCCGTTGGGGTTCTTGAAGCCTACACTGACTCCTAACGCTCTCCCTACAGCAGCACCAGCACGATAGTACTTTCCCTCAGCTAACTCACAAGGCATCTGAGCCGAGCCGCGGGAGGGGCCGATTTTTATACTCGGGTGACATCTGATCGCCCCAGCCACTCACAGCAGGGGGGTGGTATAGGGCTTGAACGTCACAGGGAGAAGTTGTAATGCCTTCCCTGTCTTTCAATTGGCCAGAAAAGCACGCTAACGTCTCAGAGAGGAAACTGAAAGTCAGGGTGCGGGCAGACGAGCGTAGGCGTATTTACGTTCGCACGAGCGCAACGTATAATCGCCCGAGCGATCGTTTTTCACCGATCACGACCAGAGCTAGAAAGCGTATTTTCGTTTGTTCCTACTTTGCAAACGGTCTTTTCGGCGATCGAATATGCGTTGGCGCGTATTTCGGTCGCATATGTTCCGTTTTTTTCGAATTGCCGTTTTTACGCGCCGTAAAATCGCCCATGTGAACGAATACATTCGAAACCATTGCCTCAGATGGTCATGTATATACGTTTGGTCGCAAAAACGCGCCGTTTATGCGCTCGTCTGCCCGCACCCTAACCGGAACACCGCGTGGTGCTCGTTACGAGTAACGAGCATCCCGAACACCCTAATATTCGCACGAATATCAAGCTCGGACGAGTACGTTCGCTCATCTCTATTTATATCTGATTAACTGACAGCCCTTGACTATTTGACTTATAGAATGTTAAGCCAACACAAAGCGATTTCCTGTCTGAAGTATTAGCTCATTCCATTGAAATTAATGGACCGCTATTCTTATAATTGGGTATCATGTAATGCTTCATTCTTCCTGTAGGAGTGCTCTTTCACTCTCCTTTTAATGTTCTTCTTCTACAACAGAATTCTTTGTAGGTATTCAAGATTTTACTGTTAAGTACATACTATTGAGTTATGGGGTTAATTCAAGAAGATAACACTTTTTTTAGGCTGCATTCCCACGACCGTATATCGGCTCGGTTTTCACGCCGAGCTGATATACTTCGTCTCTCTCTGCAGGGGGGGGGGGGGGGTGAAAGAGCCAGAAGCAGGAACTGAGCTCCCGCCCCCTCTCTGCCTCCTCTCCGCCCTTCTGCACTATTTGCAATGGGGAGAGGCGGACCGGGGTGGGGCTAATTCTCAGAACTTAGCCCCGCCCCCATTCCGCCTCATTTCATTGCAAATAGTGCAGAGGGGCGGAGAGGGGGCGGGAGCTCAGTTCCTGCTCCTGGCTCTTCCATCCTCCCCCCCCCCCCTGCAGATAAGGACGATGTATATCGTCTCATCGTGAAAACCGAGCCGATATACGTTCGTGGGAATGCAGCCTTAAACGGAAGCCAGCCTGATTAGCTGATCACCGTGGATCAACCTTCTCTAACTTTTGGTGATCAGAAAACCGCCTCTCACCCAATATTTCCCCATAATGAAATAAAAGGCAGTCATTCAAATGTGTTCCATGTATGAAGTAGGTTTGTTAGAACAGGAGTATCCTTATCTTTGGTGTTGCTCATCTTGATCAGCAAGGCATTAAAATCGTCCTGATCTTACAAAATCTCAGGAAAATTGAATTTCCCATAATGCCTTCTGTAGAGGTCAGCATGCAGCCAATCAGCAACCAGGGTGCCTTGCTGATGTGACCATATGTGTCCTCCATCTTGCATATGAGCAGCAGTTTAATTGGCTGCCTGCATGACATGACCTAGCCATATATGTCATACATTTGAGCGCAGGACAGAGAAGCTGCAGCTCGTTAATATGCCTATATAACATGTGATCGGCTGTTAATAGGGACAGACATCCTACAGGGAATATATTGCAGCTGGGTGTGAAAGCTTGTATACCAGCAAGTTAAAAGGGTTCTGTTGGAGGGAGCAGAGAAAGTTGCTGCATCAACATATAAAGCAGCAAAACAGACAGACAAAATACACTTTGGCGTTGAGAATATTGCATTTCTCAGTTTGTGGCCTCAGACAACATTCATAGTTACCAGTGCAACCACTACAAATTATTTGTAGACCTTACACAGCGAGCAGTGCTGTTTGGGGAATTCAATTAAGCTTCACCAAAGAGGGACAGCTCACAAAGATACAAGCTATACTCTGTGGCCTTCCCTTCTCACATATTGTGCTTTCCAGGAATTGCAGCTTAATTAGTTGATGGTGCTTTTTTTGCTAATATAAACCAAAAAGGAAAACAGCAAATACACACAGTGCGTGTCAGTGGCCTTAGATGTCTTAAAAAGTCACCAGTCTGGCCACTACGAATTATTTACATTTGCATATTATTTACCCAGCTAGCAGTGGTTTTCTACAAACTACGAAGTTAGCTGATAAGTTACATAAAACTACACTAAAAAAGTGAACCCCAAAAAATCAAAATCAAATAATAAATAAGAAAAAAGGACACGAAGAAAACAAGGGTTAGAGGACATGTTGGTGGTGCAGGTGGTTAAGGACCAGCCAAGTTGGCACTGCAAGCTGCTCCCACTGAAGCAACAGCTCCATGTTCTGCAGGAGGAGAACAAGCTCGCTGCCATTTCTTAGAAGTGGTTCTGCCTGTGTGTTATATCTGCAGCACACAAAATAGGTCATACAGTGAATGACGCAGCATGCTTCAAGTACCATCTCCCCTTCCTCCCAGTCACAGGCACACGGCAGACAGTCTGCAGTAGTCGGTAATGAACAATAATATAATATTGTAAGGCTCAAAAAGGTGTCCAGACCCCCCTTGAACTCTTTTATTGAGTTCACCATCTCCACGTCCTCAGGCAGAGGGTTCCACAGTCTCACCGCTCTTACAGTAAAGAACACCCTTCTATGTTGGTGATGAAACCTTCTTTCCTCTAGACGTAGCGGATGCCCCTTTGTCACAGTCACAGTCCTGGGTGTAAAAAGATGATGGGAGAGACCTCTGTGTTGTACCCTAATACATTTATATATAGTTATTAGATCATCCCTTAGTTGCCTTTTTTCTAAACTAAGTAACCCCAATCTTTGGTGATGCAGCCAAGAACCTCGCCGGTGAGACAAACTACACGACCAATAACAGCCTACAGCTAGTGAACACTTCATTTTAAAGCAAGGTGCGCTGGGTTCTTAGCTGCTTCGCTGTCACAACTCAGCCATGCGGTAACAGCTACATGGAATTGTACCCTCAAGCTGACATGCAGAAGTCTTAAAGGAGATGTCCCGAGGCAGCAAGTGGGGTTATACACTTCTGTATGGCCATAATAATGCACTTTGTAATGTACATTGTGCATTAATTATGAGCCATACAGAAGTTATAAAAAGTTTTATACTTACCTGCTCCGTTGCTAGCGTCCTCGTCTCCATGGAGCCGACTAATTTTTGGCCTCCGATGGCCAAATTAGCCGCGCTTGCGCAGTCCGGGTCTCCTGCAGTCTTCTATGGGGCTCCGTGTAGCTCCGTGTAGCTCCGCCCCGTCACGTGCCGATTCCAGCCAATCAGGAGGCTGGAATCGGCAGTGGACCGCACAGAAGAGCTGCGGTCCACGGAGGAAGAGGCCATCTTCAGCGGTGAGTAGAGAAGTCACCGGAGCGCGGGGATTAAGGTAAGCGCTCCGGTGAGCTTTCTTTACCTCCCTGCATCGGGGTTGTCTCGCGCCGAACGGGGGGGGGGTTGAAAAAAAAAAAAACCCGTTTCGGCGCGGGACAACCCCTTTAATTGAAACGTATTTGGCCAATTAGCTCTTGGAGAAGTCATTAATACAGATGATCCCTTACTTTTTCCCCATGTGTTGTGAATATTTACTCAATGTGCTCCATTAGGGTTAATGCCCACAGAGGGATTTCTTCTGCATTCCTCACGGCGGAATAACGCAGCTATTAGGTTCTATTGAACCTAATAGCTTTTCTGCCTGTCAGTGCTCACATGCATCATTATGACGTGGATTTCCTCTGCAGGAAAAAAATCGCGGCATGTTCTATTTTTCCGCCTTTTTCCACAGCGGAAGTCTCCATTAATATAATATTAATGGTGACCGCAGAAAAAAGAGCGCTTTTCTGCGAATACCAGTTGGGACGTTTTGTTTACCACTGCGGTATAAATCTGCAGGCGCATCCCATTCCGTCCGTGGGCACGAGCCCTAAAGGCATGAACTATTTGTGTGTTATTAGTTTAGTTAGATTGATTTTGTCTCTAATTGTGACTTAGATACCAAACAGACGAAGTTTTATTAGTAATCCATGCAGAAATCCAGTGAATTCCAAAGGGTTCACTTACTTTTTCTTGAAACTGTATTCAAAATGTTGGTAGAGAAGTAAATAAATATGGCGGATGTTGTGCCATGTGCTTCTTCATGAATTCCTATTTGTTGAACTGTTAATTGGCAGCTGAGAGATGCTAAATCATTGCAAGTCTTATTTTTGTGCAGGCCTTCCATGTATCAGACAGTAAGCCGACAGGTGTGGTGTGCAATGCGAGTTGCATTTGAGTCTCTTGGGGCGTTGGGCAAGGGTGTTCCTGTCTGTAAGGTTGACAGACCTCCTTGCCCCTCTTCATGAAATCCAATGATTGCCATTGTGACTTAAGGGGACACTTCTTCCTTAAATGAGGTGATCTCATTTTCCATTTCTGGAGGGGTTAAACAACTTTGACTTTTGCTGTTATCTTTTGTAGTTATTCCATCTGACAGGATCGGGTCAAGCTCTACTGATCACAATGCAGGTTTGCTTATAATGTGTAATATTAAAAAATACCAGAAAATTACTGTATGGTCTCATTCTGCGTCCTCTAATGTGTGCAAAGAAAAGAGCAATTGTGACTGTGCATTGGTGTGCAATGATATGAAACGTGAGCTGGATTTATAAAGGTAGCAGTGCATTGAGGAATTTTGGAAAGGAATGAAGAACACACTTGGAATAGAGAAGAGCTTACACACTATGTCCAGATAGCTTCAGGAGGCAGACGTGCATGGCTGGGGTACCAATAAAAACATCAGCACGTAGCAATGTGACATTGAGCATTTAACATCATGAGACGGGTGGAAGGGAATTAGGTGATGACCTTGCCTTATGGAAGTTGGCATTCATAACTTGCAGTTAGTGATAGATTTATGGCATCTTGGTAACCATCAAAGGAATTGTTCCTAATGAGATGTTGTAACTTGAGGGTAGCTGAATTGTCTATTGTAATTTTATTGCAGGATACTGCATATGCCAAACGCTTGCAAGGTCGAACTAGTCCATACCAAAAATAACTTCTGGTGGACCCAAGACCTGCCACAATAATGGGTCCCAGAGGCCCTTCAGAAGGTAGGGGTGGCTTGACCTGGGACGACTATCTTCTGTCTAGTTGCTCAAAATAGTTGCTAAAGCATACAAACAACTGCTATTTGTGTGCTTCTAGAGAGGGATTGCTATTCACTTGCTCAATTTTGAAAGCACTGAACAAATTGGAAGGAGGGACGAAGGTGGGACGAAATATAGTTTGTTGACTAGTTAGGGGGCGTAGAGAAGAGGGGAGTATGCATCTGTGTTTGGAAGATAAAGAAGCTAATACTTACCTTCCCGGGTCCTTTGGTGTACACCAAGTGAAGCTCCATACTTCTGTTCTCTGCATCCAGACTCCAGTGTGTGTAAGTGGGGTCAGCTGCTGCTAAACTATTATACGAGCATGTAGAGCTGTTTGTCACAGCTTTCCCAGGTGACAAGTTCTGCCTCTTATGGGGTTGGCGACTCTGTGCCAGCGATTATATACATGTGGCGCTCTGTTCTGCATTCTAAGCAGTTAAGGGGTAAAAGGTTCTCTGGGGGATATGTATTTGAAATAACCACCCTTTCCCAATCTATGCTCATTGGTTGTAAAGTCCATGCCACATTACCAAATGTTCCGTTGCCGTTGAAGGCCAAACTAGCGAGAGACTGCAGTAGCAAGTGTATATTCAAAGACCAAAACCATCCAGAGACCATAGCAGTAAGTGTTTTTTCGAAGACCAACAGGAACTGTTCAGTCGAGGAGCACTCACACATATTTATGTGTTTTGGGGAACCAGTGGGTGTTAAGTGGGAGGGCAAAAGTTTGAAAAAAACAATGAGACCCAATCAGCATTCAGTAGGAAGAACATTCTGAGCAAGGGCACACTTCCCTGCAAAGTTGTTGGCTAATCATTGAAAGACAATTACTTTCAATTGCACTAGACAATAGTTAATCAACCGGCAACTATTTTTAGGTGAGCTGAAAGGAAGAAACTATCAAACAAATTCTCGCCTGTCACCCTGTTGGTGGACGTACATTTAATGTAAGAAAAATCAAGCAAATGGAAGAAATTGTCGGAATCGAATGAAATGTTGATATGACCATCCAGCTTCCCACATTCCAATAATGTGCCTCCTCTTAAACTCTGGTAACTGGATGAAATCTCTTCGATTGCATTGTAGAAGCTGGTCAACAAGCTCTACACAAAAGGGAAAAGAGGTCACTTGACACACAAGTAGCCACTGAGAGCCTTTTTATAGGCCAATGGGGGAACCACTTTTAGGGTCTCCTGTGGCACCTAATCCCTATATAAGTTTGAACCTTTGTATATTTGCCAAGATATAACTACATGCCGAGTTTTGCAGCAAAACTACAAATTTGGACAATAGTTAAGGGGTGATCAAATAAGTATGTATAAATACATAAGGGGACAATACAAGGATCTCTCCCAGGATCTGTTTATACCCAGGACTGTGACGGTAACAAGGGGGCATCCGCTACGTCTAGAGGAATGAAGGTTTCATCACAAACACAGAAAAGGGTTCTTTACTGTAAGAGCAGTTAGACTGTGGAACTCTCTGCCTGAGGATGTGGTGATGGCAAAATCCATAGAGGTGTTTAAAAGAGGACTTGATGTCTTTCTAGAGCGGAAAGATATTACAGGATATAAATCTTAGGTTAATTGTTAATCCGGGTATACAAGCAGGTAGGAACTATTAGGGGTTGATCCAGGGAACAGTCTGATTGCCATTAGGGAGTTGGGAAGGAATTTTCCCCCCAAAAGGCTAATTGGCTGCTGCCTCTTGGGGTTTTTTGCCTTCCTCTGGATCAACAACACAGGAGGATAACAGGCTGGACTAGATGGACATTGTCTTCATTCGGCCTTACATACTGTGTTACTATGTTATCCCGATTAAAGCCACCCTAAGCCTGGTTCTCTGTTGGAACCAAGACTTTCGTGCCAGGCCTTTGTGATACGTAGTCAGAGACCATCTCAAAACAAAAGGGTAGAGTCTGAGATACAATATAAGATTTTATATGGCAAGGTGCAACATTGTCCTTTCCTATTGAATGCAGCCCTATAATAGATTCCCCAAATCTTTTCCATGCCAGCCCCAGCTGTCTGACAGGAGTGGTTTTTATATGTTATATGGAAGTAACATTGCAGATTTCCATATTGGACTACTGTGTATTGTTGGCCTTATATTGTCACGGCTGCAAAAAGCCACAGACATATGAAAATAGTACATACTAATAAATTTAATGAGACCAATCTGGCAGTACTGTAACTAACAAGATCCCTGTGACATCTCAAGGAACCGAGCATGTGCTGTCTATTTTGTCGCCATATGGGATTTAAATATAGTCCGGAGAGTATGTAAACAGAAAACCACAGCCAAGAACCAACTTTCCAAATTCTTTTCCAGATGCCAGAACACTCAGGTCACTAAAATGGAAGTTTGCAGAGAAAATGTGTTAAAAACAGCAGGTGATCTGTCAAACGAAGCGGAATAAAGTGGAAGGAGCAGCACGGTTTAAGTGTTTGCTTCACTTTACTTTGATGTTCCAGTACAGGTGATGCCCCTTACCCGAGGTGTTTATCATGTGCCCAGCGTATTATTAATGGAGGTGGCTCTTTCTTTCAGCCTTATTAAATCCAATGGATGAAATGTTCATGATAGGTTTTAAACAGGCTGCTAATAAACTACTCGATAAACTAATTTATTTTTGGCAGAGTTTCAGGCTCTTGTGTCTACGACAAGGTTAGGCTCAAAAACCATGAATTTTCAGATTTTTCACTAATGATGAAGAAGAAAAACAACTGTTGCTTCAAGTCGTGGAAGCAAATCGCAAGACTGTTCCAACACAGATTACCCAGAAGTCTGCGGTCCAGGCCGTAAGCGCTGACTGACCAGTATTTGGGTCATAATTTTGACTATTTTCATATATTTGGAGGTATTTGTAGGAACAGCACAAATGTGTAGATTGTCGGGACAAATGCCATTGTCAATACTTAATGTTTTAAAGTATAGCGGTTCTTTTGCAAAAGCAAATTGTTAATATTAATGCTGTAGCTTGTGTCATCGGAAATCTTGTGCCTAAGCGCCATTTCTCATAATATATCGGTTTTGAGCACAATCTTGCAATTAGAATTTAAACTTTACCCTAACATTACTATTAGCAGATGTAAAAAATTGGGAATGTGTTTTGCTGTATATCTGCCATTTTTTTTTTGCCATATCTCTATAGGTCACCCTACCCTGGAGGTCCCTTCCAGCCTTACCATTCTATGATTCTATGATACGTATTTACCAATTTATTCTTCATGATTGTGCACTTGCTCGGTTGTCTCCATAACTGCCATAGAAATGAATGGAGAGAGCTACAGTCATGGGCAGTTACCTCTCCATTCATTCTCCACCAGATGGGAAAGGGAGTCTGGAGCTCCATTTTGCACTTTTGTGCAGGTCCTAGAGGTAGATAAGTCACAGATATCTAAGGTGGGAATATTCCTTTAAGAAGCGCAGCTGCAGAGGTGTCTGGCAGAATACATTTCTCTTGGCATAGAAATAACATGTTGAAATGAACCGACATGTTTGGTGTGGAGTTGGGGAGGTATTGTAGCCGCCAGGTTGGCCTTATCTATGGCCAACTTAAAACAACCCTTTGGTTTTAGATCAAACTTCTGTCCTGGGATTGGATGGATAATATATAATCTGCACTTGTTCTTCTCTACTCTCTGTCCGATCTGCTCCTTTCGGTTTCTATTTTTGGTTATCCAAGGTGGCCAACGCAGTCTTTAGACTACCTAATCCCCATAGCACATCAGAAGTGTTATATTATCAATACACTATTTCTGCTCTCTGATTACCCAGAACTGTTCATGTAATCAGCTCAGGCCAATCAGAGAGCAACATCAAGGCAAGATCTCTTATGCTCTCATATTACATCTCACATGCCTTGTTCCTCTATGTATTATATTCTGCGAAGTTGGGTTTGCATTGACAGTTTATAGGCTGAAAAGTGTGAAATGATGTATGAAGAAGAGGAGGGGGACTGGGTATGCCCTGCCAGTTCAGCTGGTGGTCCGCTTCTAGTCTGCCTAGTTACATCTCCATCTCATACACCAGCTATTGTTAAAGACATTACCATTTCACGCATCACAATACTATGCCGCAGCCTGTCAGTGGCGGGCCATGTCTTATTACAGTATGTCAATACTATATGGGTCACTTAGTCTGTAAGAATGGATCCTATAAAAACTAATAAAATATTCCATTATCTGTCCCTACAGTAATTCACTGATATTAAACCTAGTAGGACTTAATGCTATTTGTTTTAGTTGTTTGCAATTTACTATTCCCTGTTGTCAGCCACTGCAGTCATGGTAAAGGCTTACTGTAATGTACTTTAATGGGATTACTTACAGGAAGTCCAAAAACAAAAAAATCCCTGCCTCTCATGATTACTTCTTTATCTCGCATATTTGGGTTCCAAGAAGGTCCAATTATATTTACATACCTACAGATGTAGCAATTGTTAACATGACTGATGTAGCATTTCAGCATAATTGTAGTTATCATAAAGAGCTTAATGTCAAGTTACGTTTCCTGCATCTGTATGTAATGATATAAGCTGCCAGTCTTATTATGCTGCCCTTTAATTTTGTGGACTGCAGGTTTAGTAACCCTTTAAGAGATCCTAGTTTATGGATATTTATGCATTCATGTATAGATTAAGCAATAGCAGACAGTGATTGGACAGTAGCAGAGTGTTTGGCGGTATGCCCTATTGCCAATGCGAATGCCCATTTGTAAACTTATTTGCAGAAGAAACAACAGAGGGACAGCACAATGCAGAGTTCTAAGGGCACTTTCACAACCATGCCCACCTTCTCTGGTCTACTTCATTTGGTTCTATCCTAAGAGCTAAACAATGAGAATATAAGAACTACCAGATCCAGGACATGTCAGATTTTAGTGGCACCATATGAACCCTATTAACTAAAATGGGCCTCTGGCATGCCGGTAAAAATTTACCTGGACGAAATAAAGTAGCATGCTGCCCTATATAGTCTTCGATTTTGAGCCACATCCATGCCCAAAACTTCAAACTGAGTCTCTAACATAAATGTGAAAGAAGCCTAATTTTAAAGGGTTTATTCATACAGCATCTCAGAGTGGGGCAAAGCATTTTTAAAAAGCCATACTCTCCTCTCCCGATCCTCCATCGTTCCAGTTCTGCCGGTGCCTGGTTCCGCACTTCTCTCCAGATCCTGCTGCAATACGGTAGCGAGGTGACGCTAACACCAGGAACATGTGGAGGACTGGCATAGAATAAAAAGGATGGGTTGAGAAACTCTATGGTGGTGCCTAAAGGTGAAGGCTATAGTGAGGTGGTAAAAAAGAAGAGAATGGCTAGATGGAGGTGCTGCCAACTAGATCTACGCCTCACTGGTGGTGGGCATGGAGTGATGCGGAAACAAGAAAGAAAAATAGCAAAAATGATCTTGGCACTCAAACTTGGATGACTAAAATCCTTATCTTTATTGCTTCATTAAAATAACAGCTTTACAGGCTGAAAAGCTTCCAATTGCCTAGTAGTTTCAAACAATGTAGTCGTTCTTAGTCATGTCGTTCTTGGAAAGCAAAATATCTGGCACAAGGCACAATCTTCTAAGTAAAGCCTTTCGACAAGAAGTAAAGGTTCAAATCTGTTTATTAAATAATAATAGGCCTGCACAAAACACGTTTCGAGGCAAATGGTCTCTTCTTCAGTCAAGCTAGGGTAAGTACAGCTGTGTTACATGGCTTAGCTGCTCATGGTTAGAGCGAGGAGTTAGGTACTAGATAGGGCATGTGAGTGCTGCATCCAGCCTAACTACTCACCATAACCATGAATAGCTAAGCCATGTAACACAGCTGTCCTTACCCCAGCTTGACTGAAGGCCATTCACTGTGAAACGCGTTTTGTGCGGCTTAGTATCATATAAAAATAGTTTGCACCTTCACTTCTTGTCAACTTGTAGATACATATGACTGCTGTACCCAATCACTGGCTAACTTCAGCTTACTTCATATTACCACTCCTGCTGGAGGAGGTTGAGCGTATCGGGACACTGGGTCAGTGGAACAGGAGTGGTGGCAGATTAGGTGAGAGTGAGTATGGCTTTTTTATGCCTTGCTCCCACTCTGAGCTCCTTTAATTTTTTTTTTGTGCCGGAGTGACTGCTTTAAGGTCTCAAGTGTGCCTCCTCTATATGTCACTCAAGAGATATTATGAGTCCTTATGGCTTGGCAGCTTGCTGGTCCGTTATCGGAGGCCTATTAAAGTCAAGTCAACATTTTCATCATCTAGTGCCATTACTTTAAATTCACAGTTGGTATCCGTCATAAGAATAATAAAACGTAACTGAACCTTACACTTAAGGCCATGTTATATATACATGATTAGTAGGCTTAATACTAACTTTACCATAAATCCATTGATTAGAAAAAGATAAGGAGCGAGATGATGTAACCATTCGAGAAAAAAACTGAAATTTTCTTCTCCATTCTAAAGTTACCAGCAATATTTCTTGAGTCGAGTGATACATTGAACATTTCGAGATTGTAGATAAGCGGAATAAATTGCCACAGGACAAGCACATCGGAGGCCTAGTTCATTGTAAAATCTTATACGGCTCTTATGGTGATTTCCGCTTTTTGAAGCAGAATCCATTAAAAGCAAACAAAGCACATCTGTGTTCACGTCCCCACTGACTGTCAGTATATGTAGGAATATTGGGGCCAGGAGGCATCTTATAAAGAACAGATTTTGAGATGTGCTCTTGAAAGTGCATTTGTGCGTTCATTAGATGTTGCCATCCACTGTCGAAGAGCGAGCTCTTTAAATAAAGTGCCCAAGGTCTAAAATTGCAGTAGCTGATGGCCGCAAAGTACATTGTGCTAGTGTAATCCACTTCCCCTGTATACACCTTGCCGGGGGAACAGCTGTGGCCCACACCAGGGAAAACATGAGTTGTTTACTAAGGATTTGCAGGAGGAAATTGAGGTGTGTAATTCACATGTTTTAATCCCTTTTTTTGTTTCCCCTCAGGATTACAGACATAAAAATAAATTAAATTCAAGGAGCTCTAAAAAAAAAAAAAATAATAATTATCAGCTTTAATCTCCAGCGTTCTCCGTACACGGCAGCCTGCCATTCTGTATTGCGTACTGATGATAATGACGTCTTATTAAACACATCTTTTCATTTGGAATCAATGAAACCAAATAGACCTAATAGGTGCTGGATTATCAGGTATTCTAGATTATCAGATAGTTATAGGAACTCACTTTAAAAAAGGGGGAGGTTTATTAGGATCGGCACTTCCTACACCAATCTGAAATGCGTTGGGGTAAAATGCACCAAATATATTAAGAGGTGAACATGTTTTAATAAATTTGGCACAATTTAGATTGCCCTAAAGTGAGAAAATGGTTAAGATTTTCACCCGTTTTTGTGCCATTTTCTGTTTTAAAGGGATTGTCCCATGAGGCCTTACCAGATGTGTAGTGTTAGAACCTGCTCTTCCGGCACTGTTCTGATATGTTTTTGCATGGTAAAGGGGGCCCCTGTGGACCCCTGCATGGTATCAGGGAAAGTCCATGTAGCTGCCGGAGACTAGGGGATGTTGGGCATAATGGACTTGGTCACAGGGTTGGCTCCTATCCCCTCATAATCCAGATGCCATCATAAAGATAATGCTTCAACACAACTTTATTAACAAGTTGAACTCTCGTAGTAGAAGGCCACTGCGGAAGGAGGATAGTAGATGACATGGAAGCCACTCTTGCACCAAACACTAATAAGGCCTCATGTCCATGGGGAAAAGAAGAATTAAAATCTGCAGGGGATTTTAACTCTTCTCCCACCCGCGGATCCGCACCCCATAGGGATGCATTGACCACCCGCGGGTAGATAAATACCCGCGGATGGTCAATAAAAGTGAATAAAAAAAATATGGAGCATGAAAAAATCCGGACGTGCTCCATTTTCGTGTGGGTCTCCAGCGGGGACGGCTCCCGCAGGCTTCTATTGAAGCCTATGGAAGCCATCCGGATCCGCGGGAGACCTAAAATAAGAATAACTTACCCACAGCGGACCGGGCAGATCTTCTCTTCTTCACGGCCAGATCTTCTTTCTTCGGCCCGGCGGACGTGCCCGGCGAATGCGCGTGGCACGCTGCCGATGTGCCGAGCACATCCGCCGGCCGAAGAAAGAAGATCCGGCCGCGAAGAGGGGAACACCTGCCTGGTCCGCTGCAGGTAAGTTATTTTTATTTATTCTTATTTTCAGCGCTCATGTCCGCGGGGCAGGAGGGACCCGCTACGGATTCTTCATGGAGAATCCGTAGCGGGCCTGATTTTCCCCGTGGACATGAGGCCTAAGAACAATTTTCTCGCAGCACTGAGACTGGGTATTCGCAGCATTAACTACTGACTGGTGCACCAACCGGTCACATGCACAAGTGAGATAGGGCCCGATACAGCACTCTCCATTCGCTTCCCTAGGTCTCCACAGCACACCTTTTGTTCACGTCCGTTTTTATCTCTCTGCTCCACATCATCACTTCCTGCCTACCCTGTGACCTACTGCAACCAATCGCATAAAAGAACAACAATCATTACACAGATCTCTGTAATAACGTAGTTGAAGCACTAAATGACAGTCTGATCCTGCAGTTCGAATAACATATTGCACATTAACTAGAACATGACAGCTCGAAATTTAAAAAACACACCCCATTTCTTATGGACTCTCTCTGTGCCAGTCACTGCAGGAAGCTGACCGTTCCACTCATCTTAAAAGCAAAGCCAGCTCCCTTCTCTATTACGGCCCATGCAGAGCCAGAAAAGGGGACTGACTTAGTTATTAAAATGAGTAGAACAAACAGCTACCTGTAATGACATGACGGACACAGAGAATCACTATACCATGTGACCCAGTGGCAGAGCTGAGTCGGAAGTGTAGATTCCAATATCGCTGGCCTTGGTAAGGATTCTGCCTTCCTGGACAACCCCTTTTAAAGCTTAATAAATTTGTTGAACCTTTGTTGACCATGCGCCTTCCTACCTAACCCGGTCCACTTTTCTTACCACTTTTGAAATGTGGTGAGAGGAGAGAAAAGCTGCAGATATGGCTTTACTCATAATTTGAGACTTTTCTATCTCATAAAAGTTGTGGAAATGACTTGATAATTCTTCCTCATAGTCTGTTATTACTTTTAATCAGAAACATTTCCTAATTAGCATCTATCTATCTATCTATCTATCTATCTATCTCATATCTATCTATCTCATATCTATCTATCTTCATATCTATCTATCTATCTATCTATCTATCCCCGCCTCCAAGACTCTATCGCCTCTATCTCATGTCTATAGATATACTGTATGCTGGTCATATTTGTCACTCAGCATCTATTTCCAGAAATGGCAGAATGCTCTTTTAACTTTTTACGCAATTGTTTCCAAATAAATAATCTATCTTCTTCTAAACTTCAGCAATTTAAATTAACCACAGACGGAGCCTATTAAAAGTCTAGTATAAATGAATGCCGCTCTGCTCTTAACCTACAAGTATAACCCAGACAATGACACAAGACTGTGTCAAATAGACTTATCGGGCTGTTGTCTTCTGGCTAGCTGCACAGGGATAATCCTATGGTGTGTGATTAGTAAAGGCAGTACCAGCCAGGCTAGAACACAAGAAGCCGACACAAGCAGCGCTGGAATCAGTAAGTGGCAACCAAGAGGCTTAATCAGGGAACAATAGAGCACAAGAAAGGGGCTTTATAGAAGAAACAGGAATAAAGGCTGAACGCAGACAATGCTTCAGCCAGGCCTTAAGTCTCTAACATCATGGATTATTGATGGGACCATCTTGCTGTCTTGTTTCCAGTTCTGTGTAATAATTTGGACAACTTTATTTACTTTAAAAACTTTTTATGGTGTCAGCATAAATCAGATTTCAAACTCCAGATGGAGTCATCCTCCAGTTTTTTTTTATGTTCATGCCATAACATCACAGCCACCCAATCTAGGGCCAGGCGTTAGTCGTCTCCAACATTCCCAACCTTCCTAGACAGCAGAGGAAGTCAGCTTGACTGTCAATGATGTAGCATCCTTTCTTGATTTCTGGACATGCTCATAAAATGCAGATCAAAGTCCAATGTGTGATGGTGAAAGCACTTCTTTTTTATTATTTTTTCAGAAATTAAAAACCAGCAATGGAATACGCGTTTCGGGGAAGAACCCCTTCGTCAGTTCGGCTGGATAGGACAACAGGATGCCTAGGGGTGACACGATCCCAAAGGTATATAGGATGTGTCGGAGGTCCTGTGTGCAGGAGGACAGGGGAGAAAAAAGTGCCTTAACCCACTTTTTTCTCCCCTGTCCTCCTGCACACAGGACCTCCGACACATCCTATATACCTTTGGGATCGTGTCACCCCTAGGCATCCTGTTGTCCTATCCAGCCGAACTGACGAAGGGGTTCTTCCCCGAAACGCGTATTCCATTGCTGGTTTTTAATTTCTGAAAAAATAATAAAAAAGAAGTGCTTTCACCATCACACATTGGACTTTGATCTACATCTTCTAGTAACTTAGAGTGTTGCGCCTCCATACCAGTTCTTTTCACATCCTTTTTGCTACACTTACGCCCACACTGGTGGAGCGTCATCTGGTTGGCAGCACCTCCACCATTCAAAATACTCAATCATTGAAAACTCTGTGTACTCCATAAATATTCCACTACCCTCACTGGGTCTTGCTCCACCCTCCTTTTTCATTTCTTTTACTCACATGCTCATAAAATGGTCCACGTTGAGGCCCATTTACACGGAAAGATGATCGCTCAAAATTCGTTCAAAAGATAACTTGAATGGCAGTTTTGAGCGATCATTTTGCATAAACTACTAAGTAGTTTCTCAGCTGCTTAGTAGCTTATTAGCGTGCAATTTAAGCCTTTCGTGGAATGCAGATAACAGCTGGAGGTCTGTTATCTGCATTCAGCTTCATTGTTCTCGAGAGGGACTGCAGCTGAAAGAATTCTATCAGCTCTATCCCACGAAGAACTCAGCATGTGATCTGATAAGACTGTCTGATGATTTTCAAGCTGGCTAGAAGTCCGCGATAAACGAATAGTGCACGATGGGCGCGCATTTAGACACAGCGATTATCGCTCAAAAGATGGCTTTTAAGCGAAATTTGAGCGATAATTGTTGTGTCTAAATGGGCCTTTAGAAATCCTAAATTTGCATTCATGTATCCGCACACAAATTTAGCCCCATTCAGTAAGGCACATCTGTGTGCCGTCCCCTGCCATGGTTTCCACATAGAAATTGACATGTGAATTTTTCTTTCTTCTCGACGCAGATTTCACAAAACTTCCCACCATAGGAACTATAGCATAGGTTTTGGCATGGATTTCTGTGCAGAATCCATATTGGAATCAGCACATACTTTCCACAGTGTGAGCAAGGCCTTATAGCATGTGTTGAGAAGAGGAAAGCCCTACACAAGAGGTGGGTCCTTTCCTGTTAGGTATTAATGTATTTTCTTTTTCAATTGTGCCTTTAAGAGGGGGCAAAATAAAGGATCAGGGAGAAGCAGGAAAGTGTTCTGGAAGTTAGGGAGTGAGAGAAGAGAGTTTGAGATGGGTGCAGTGATGGAGTTTCTCCTAGTAGACCCTGCAAGTGAGACAATCTCAGTTTTTCGTCCAGTGACCCCACTGTAACAGAACAGCAAATCAGAACTATTTTGCATGGTGATATTAAGCTGCTAAGCAGTCACACTGGACAGCTTTTTTGTTCCCTTTCCTCCCTGAGTTAAGCCATGTCAACGAGCTAAGAGATTGTACCCAGCGTGGTCCAATGGGAAAAAGACATTGAAATACCGAGTGTTAACCAAAAACTTGTTACTTGTTCTATTGCCCACAAATATGGCCTCCAGCACACGACAGGGTCGGATATGGCATGCGGGATCCCTCAGCAGAATCCGGCTCTGTGCTCGTCCGGTGACCCTGCTTACTTGTCCGGATTTTTCTTTAGCTCTACTGTGGAAGCTCTGTATGCGCATGCATGGTACAGATTATGCCATGCTGTTGCTAGGCGATAATGTGGATCCCGTGACCTTTCTGCAATGATCATTGCAGAATGGACGCAGGACGAACGATTTCTATTGACTTTAATGGAAGCTGTCCAGTCGGAAACCGCACAGAAATGGAGCATGCTGCGTTTTTCTGCCGCGAGCACCATGGGTATTGCAAGATGGATGTCATGGGTGGCTCTGCAATCTCTTCCAACGATGGCGGCAAAAGTGCTGTACTCGGTCGCCGCACAGTGTCACAAAAGATATATACATCTTTTTCTATGATGAACAGTGGTTTGTCACGTGACGCCAGCACTTCATCCAGGACTTGAAGGGTCAGTGGTGGAAATAATTTGACGCAAGTCCTAGTAGGTTTTAATTTAGTAAACTGGAAGTGCACAAATTTACTTAAAGGGGTTGTCCCGCGCCGAAACGGGTTTTTTTTTTTTTAAACCCCCCCCCCCCCGTTCGGCGCGAGACAACCCCGATGCAGGACCACCCGCACAGCGCTTACCTGAATCCCGGCGGTCCGGCGTCTTCATACTCACCTGCTGAAGATGGCCGCCGGGATCCTCTGTCTTCATGGACCGCAGGGCTTCTGTGCGGTCCATTGCCGATTCCAGCCTCCTGATTGGCTGGAATCGGCACGTGACGGGGCGGAGCTACACGGAGCTACACGGAGCCCCATTCAGAAAAGAAGAAGACCCGGACTGCGCAAGCGCGGCTAATTTGGCCATCGGAGGGCGAAAATTAGTCGGCACCATGGAGACGAGGACGCCAGCAACGGAGCAGGTAAGTATAAAACTTTTTATAACTTCTGTATGGCTCATAATTAATGCACAATGTACATTACAAAGTGCATTATTATGGCCATGCAGAAGTGTATAGACCCACTTGCTGCCTCGGGACAACCCCTTTAAGCTTGAATTTTGCAGTACAACAAAACAATGGCAATCTTGTAGAAGCTTGGCAGAGCAAATAGTTATGCAGAATTACAACGCTTTGTGATACAGTTGAATTTGGATGAGACAGTTTTTCTCTTCAATGCTCTTTCTATTTGTATCTAGAAGTTACACTGTGAAAAATTCCCACAGGCTTAGTTAGCTGTTGGGCTTACTGGAAGGTGATTATTCAGTTATTGAAATTTAAGTTAAAATGGGCCTCTCGACTACGCCTGGCTTTGATTTCACCTGGTTGTATGTAACTCACTGTTTTAGTGGAATGGGTCCCAGCCTCTCTCCTGCTCACTGCTATTAGACTAGGGAGCTGGCAAATCCTGGTTTCCCTGTTAAATAGCATTTTGTAGCTGCTCACTCTGCTGACCTCCTTCTGCACGACCTCCGACGATGACTCCTTACGCAGACAGACTACTGACTCCCCTTCACTTCCTATCTTCGTCCCGCACTTTCTCCCTACACCACCTCCTCCGTATACTGGCTTATACTGGAGTTTCCCACTCTGAACTCTCACTATCCCCCTCTACCAATCAGTGATGGCATGACATACAGCCAATAAGCAGCCAGCTGTTGCCAAGCTTTAAGCTGAGAAGAAAGGGGAAACAGGACTTCTCCAATCTATGGTACTTTCTATGCCTCCTGGAAGCACATAGCAAAGTGTGACAGGACAAATGATTGTGTGGCTGTTCTGGATGGCGCTCAGAGCCACTATAGTAACATATAAAGAGTAGCTTTTTCCCCCAAAACTCTTCATTTTTAAGGCCCTTTTTTGTTTGAGAGAGAAAAGTATGTGATCTGCAGACATAATAACCCTTTCTTTTTTTCACTAACATTGAGGTGGAGAAGGGGTACTTTCAAGAGGCTCATATGGATGATGGAGACGTGGTACCTGACACTGGGACCCCTTTCCATTGGCCCCATAGTAGCTACAGTATTTGAATCTGTAATGTCTTTGATATCTTTTGTTAACAAAACATTTGGGAATTTTCTATCCATAAAAGTGACAAATTCCTGATTTTCTTTTGGTTCATTACCTTGCAAAACCTCCTAACATAGAGGTGGTAAAAATTTCACTTCTTAATTTGACACATATTTTAGAGAACCCAGGTTATCTTGCTTTATGGCCTCGTCTGAATATTGTCTGAATATTAAACTGGTAAAATCCATCTGGGAATCTTTTAAGCAGTTACATATTCTAGAGGAAAAATGTTTCCATTTTTATTAGAAGTCTAAAGTTCGGAGCCGGGAAGTCAATTTACATTGAACATTGCATTTATGATTCATTCAGTGTCTCCTCTATGTCATCTTTCGTATTCTTATAAATCCTGTACAAGTATACGCATGATAGAAAACGAACGCTTTGCAAGCTGAAGATATTGAAAATTTCTTCATGTGTCATTAATGGTGCGGCTTTAAAGGGAACCTGTTGCTATTAGAGAACCTTTAAAATTAGGTCATTTATAATGTATTGTGCTAAAGATACATCATCGCACACTATTCTATATTTATTCCTCTAGCTTAGATAGTGCTGATATAGTTTGCTGTGCTATACAGATAATGGAGCATATCTATAAACTTTTTACACCAGTTTTTGGCATGCAGAAGTTGCAGTTTTTGATCACATGGCATTTTTAGGGCTTTTATGCTGGCCTTCTAACAATTTTTCAAAAAGTAGGTGGCGTCTAGATTTAGGGGGCATGGACAAATGCAGCCCATCACATTTACTAGATTGTACACCCGAAACTTGCATATATTATAGCAGAATCACTAGTTGGGATCATTTTCAGACTGGTGCATGGAGGTGCTACCGGATGCCACAAATGTAAAAAAAGGGACAAGCCTCTTAATACATTTATGGAAGGAGTACCGGTGCATAGTTTACTTAGCCCAGTGTATGAACTGCTGGTCTAATTTAATATGGCCCATTGTCACGATTCACATCAGTTCCTATCCTCAATGATGTTCAACAACTAAATTCATTGTCTCAAACACATACACTAAGGCCAGTTTATAAAAAGCAAATTAACCTATCAGTAAATTTTTGGGTTCTGTTTTTTTTGCGGGCCGTGTATGTGGAAGCAGAGGAAGCCGTGTATTGAGGAAACCCACAAACGCACTAGGAAAACACACCAAATGCATGCAGATAGCATTCTTGGTTGGATTGGAACTCAGGACCCAATGTTGCAAAGCAATCAGAAAATAAGAACTATCCATGGGCCCAATCATAGTGACCACTTTCAGCAAAAAATTCTGAAAAGCTTGTGACTGGTTCCCTTAATACACAGGGATAATATATGCAGTGATTATACAGTAGAGGGATAGCGTACACAATGATATCACAGTGATGTCACCGTACAGGAATACACCACATAGTGATGTCATGATGCAGGGATAAAGCTCACTGTGATGTTATAATATTTCATTCTTTGTTATAGTTCCTGTTGGAAACTTGAGCTGGTGCTTGTTGGATCCACTTGTACATTATACTGCAATACTTTAGTATTGCAGTATATTGTAATTTTACCACCAGTCTATTAAGCCCTGGAAAGGCTTAATAGGCATGCACGTATGGAAGCCCTTGGATACTTCGCTAGGCCCCAAGCTGCCATATCAACCTATCAACACCCTGCGATTATGTCATGTGGGGACTAGTGGGGTACTGGAGAGGCCCTTCTCCACCTAGCTGCTTTGACATTCCAGTCAACAGTGTCTGCAGCATTTAAAGGGGTTGTCCCGCGAAAGCAAGTGGGTCTATACACTTCTGTATGGCCATATTAATGCACTTTGTAATGTACATTGTGCATTAATTATGAGCCATACAGAAGTTATCAGAAATTATTCACTTACCTGTTCCGTTGCTAGCGTCCTCGTCTCCATGGTGCTGTCTAATTTTCAGCGTCTAATCACCGGATTAGACGCGCTTGCGCAGTCCGGTCTTCTTCTTTTCTCAATGGGGCCGCTCGTGCCGGAGAGCGGCTCCGTGTAGCTCCGCCCCGTCACGTGCCGATTCCAGCCAATCAGGAGGCTGGAATCGGCAATGGACCGCACAGAAGCCCTGCGGTCCACGGAGGGAGAAGATCCCAGCGGCCATCTTCAGCCGGTAAGTAAGAAGTCACCAGAGCGCGGGGATTCAGGTAAGCGCTGTGCGGATTTTTTTTTAGGTCCCTGCATTGGGTTTGTCTCGCGCCGAACGGGGGGGGGCTGTTAAAAAAAAAAAAAAAAACGTTTCGGCGCGGGACAACCCCTTTAAGTGGTTCAATGGCCATGATCTGAGCTAGCCCTATCTATAGATATTGCTGGTTGGTGTCAATTGTCCGAAACAGGTGATTGCTGAAAGAGACCCCGCGACCAAAAAGACCCCAAGAACCCGCAACTTCTTTCATGTTGAACGTACGTACAACAATAGTAGCATGGTAGTATTTTAGCCAGAAAAATCTATGTGACTTTAAACTCTTGAACCTTTATTGCTTAACCAGAAAAATGATATTTGTAAGCTTTTGTAGCTTATAGGCTCCTTCATCAGCCATACCGTTTTTTTCCATTTTCTACCTACCGAATGAAGTGTCTTCTGAGCTCTCAAGCTTGCAAATATAATTTTTTTGGTTAGCCAATTAAGGTATCACGTGTTTAATACTTTTGCCTTTTTTTATGCAAGAGTATTTAGGATCACGTTGTTGAAGCTATGATACTGTGTATTTCGGAGGGCATTTACAGTATTTTATTGAAGATTGATTTAAAGCGGTCTGTCTGGTGACCAAGTCTGTTACTACCGTGTTTCCCCGAAAATAAGACAGTGTATTATATTAATTTTTGTTCAAAAAGGTTTAACTTTTTTACATGTATAGCTGCCTGGACACTATTTAAATTGACTTTTTTAATTAACTGTTAGCAGGGCTTAATTTTGGAGTAGGGCGTATATTTTAAGCATCCTCAAAAAGCCTGAAAAATCATTTCGCATGCTTAAAAATTCTGGAAAATCATGCTATGTCTTATTTTCAGGGTAGGTCTTATTTTCAGGGAAACAGGGTATAAACATAATAGCATGCTAAAATGTAATTGACCAATTAAATATAATGCATAATAAAAAGTTAACAGCAGGGCTAACAAAAAAAAGGGGCCTTCTACATTATTGGGATGATCTATAATGTTGGTTTTAGAAACTAAAGGTAACGAGTCTATATAAACCTACAGATGGAAGGATAGAGGCCTCGAGATATCTGGTCTCCGTTAATGATAATACATAGTTGCTTTCTTTGACTCCCTCTCGGTCATGCCACCAAAGTGTTTTTGTAGCCGACTTTCAATGCGGAGTAGGCTTCCCATGGAGAACATTCTGTGCTTATGACTGAATGATTTTTTTCTGATGGCTTCTTAATTAACTGGAAAAGGGTCTGCGTTATGAATAAGAGCGCTGTGAGACAGACACAGATGACTAGCTACAGTCACAAAAACACTTGATCTATAGGACTCCTCCAAGATAATGTGCAGGTGCAACATTTGCACAAAGGCAAAACACAATCCTCCAACAGAGCAGCGACTTGGATACATTTCCACAAGCTCAGCGGACCATGAAGGCAGAACAGCCTGGTTTGGTTTGTGCTGCTGTCAGTCGTGGTTTTGGATGTACAAGTCGAAAATTAATGTTTTATTTTCCTTCAGTGAATAACAGAACACCGCCATTACCTCAGTGTAATTGAAATGTAATATAATATCTTGGTGGATGCCCTCTAGTTTTTATTCAAATACATCATGTTCCTCTAAAACCGTAATTGCTTTATGTAGAACACTAGAACTGCGCATGGAAGGGTGAAACAAATATTCTAAAGCAAGTAACTCCGATAGTCGCAGGGCCAAATATATAGAAAGTCCTACTGGTTGAGGTTTCCCGTGTCGGGATAGTACTGGGCACTTATTTTATTTAGTGTTTAGTACATTTTAAGTACTCTTGTTCCATTACAGAGAAGTACAAACATTTGTCTAAAGTTTAAAGAGTAACTGCATGCTTAAAGGGGTTGTCCCGAGGCAGCAAGTGGGTCTATACACTTCTGTATGGCCATAATAATGCACTTTGTAATGTACATTGTGCATTAATTATGAGCCATACAGAAGTTATAAAAAGTTTTTTACTTACCTGCTCCGTTGCTAGCGTCCTCGTTCCCATGGAGCCGACTAATTTTCGCCCTCCGATGGCCAAATTAGCCGCGCTTGCGCAGTCCGGGTCTTCTGCTTTCTTCTATGGAGCCGCTCGTGCCAGAGAGCGGCTCCGTGTAGCTCCGCCCCGTCACGTGCCGATTCCAGCCAATCAGGAGGCTGGAATCGGCAGTGGACCGCACAGAAGAGCTGCGGTCCACGAAGGTAGAAGATCCCGGCGGCCATCTTCAGCGGTAAGTATTGAAGTCACCGGACCGCCGGGATTCAGGTAAGCGCTGTGCGGGTGGTTTTTTTAACCCCTGCATCGGGGTTGTCTCGCGCCAAACGGGGGGGGGTTTAAAAAAAAAAAAACCCGTTTCGGCGCGGGACATCTCCTTTAACTCCAAAAAGTTTTGTGGCCCCTAAAGGACCAGGTGATTTTTAACCATTTTACGCATGAGGTGGTTTTATGGCTCTATCTGTTTTTACATGGGCTGCTAAAAATTATTTTTGCAAAGAGCTATTTTTTAATACCTTTTTTCCACCAGAATTTTTTTCATTTTTTGTTATATTAGGGGTAATCTGTACAAAAAAAATGAAAAAGAAAAAAGGTTTTATTTATTTATAGTTATTTTTAAAATTCTATTTATGTTAAATAAAGTACAGGAATGGGTTTCTCATTTTGTTTTGGACGTTTTGATATATAATTTGTTTAGTCTCGGATTAGGGCCAATATGGCAATGGTTTAGGGTTGCTTTCGGGGTTTTTTTCATATATTTGTAATTTATTCGGTAATTTTTAAAACTTATTTTTGTAACTAACTATTTTTTTTACACCTATGTTCCCCATTATGTCATTTTTAACCTCTAAGGGACATTCACGCTGTAACTTTTTCTTTGCTTATTTCAGTTTTCCACTGTAACTGGGACATCCATAAGAGCAACAACATCCATTAGAGCCACAGTTATAAGAAAAAAACATTCCCCTATAGTGACAGTAGTCCCTGTAAGAGCTGATGTTGGTTTGCTAAAACCCAGCAGCTCACCCGAGGACACTAGTAATCATGTGATCACTGGGTCCAATGGAGAAAATGGCACAGCCTCTTCCTATGTAGCCTGCAAAAGAGAAGGCAGAGTCAACTATAAACTGCTTCTGTCTTTTCCCCTGGGTCCTTAGAGAAGGAGCTTTAATCCCATGGCAAATTTTACTCTCAGAAAGGATAAAAGCCCAGAACAAAGCCCTGTAAACGCTTGGTCCTTAATGGGTTAAGAAACTTTTGACAAGCCATTTTGACGTGTCAAAAGTTTTCACTAGCACAGGTCCAGGTATTGAGACTTCCACTGTTAGCTGGAATGAAGGGGCAGAAGTGCTCACCCAAGTGCTGTGCCCTTTCAGCTGCCATCATTACTTGTTGGTTCTCTTTGCCAGCTGAAGACAAAAGTGTAGACGTCTATTGACTTCTATGCATCATCCTTCTTTAGCCGACTAGAAAAGCAAGGAACAAGGAATGATAAGAGCCAAAGGGGCACAGTGCTTGGCTGTCATCATACAAACCGTTTCATACAAACAGTACTTAAAAAGGGGTTGTCCCGCGGCAGCAAGTGGGTCTATACACTTCTGTATGGCCATATTAATGCACTTTGTAATGTACATTGTGCATTAATTATGAGCCATACAGAAGTTATCAGAAGTTTTTCACTTACCTGCTCCGTTGCTGGCGTCCTCGTCTCCATGGTGCCGAATAATTTTCGGCCTCCGATGGCCAAATTAGCCGCGCTTGCGCAGTCCGGGTCTTCTGCTCTCTTCAATGCAGCCGCTCATGCAGAATGCCGGCTCCGTGTAGCTCCGCCCCGTCACGTGCCGATTCCAGCCAATCAGGAGGCTGGAATCGGCAATGGACCGCACAGAAGAGCTGCGGTCCACGGAGGGAGCAGACCCCGGCGGCCATCTTCAGCAGGTGAGTATGAAGACGCCGGACCGCCGGGATTCAGATAAGCACTCTCCGGTTTGTTTTTTTAACCCCTGCATCGGGGTTGTCTCGCGCCGAACGGGGGGGGGGGGGTTAAAAAAAAAAAAAACCCGTATCGGCGCGGGACAACCCCTTTAACATGGGGTCAATAACAAAGACAGCCCTGCTCTCCTTCTGCTGCTGTGATGGAATCAGTCATTGCACAATTAAAATTAAACATTTCTTCTGATCATCTATGATTGGTGCCGGAATGTGCTGTTGGATAAATATTTCTCATGAGCTTATGCTGTGAACAATATTGTAACAGCCTATTGGACAATTAAAAAAGTAATCGTGTGAGAAAGGAGTTATTTATCATTTCGGTTATTTAGCTTTTTCTGGAAAGGTTTATGGGTTTTTGTTCATTCCCTCGGTCGGGGTCAAACAATAGTTCAAAAATCTTGTGACAGAACTAGACTAGATAGAAGAAGAATCTAAAACGTTTCCGTGGTGTCAAGTTCCCGAGTTCATTTCAAAGTCAAGGTTCCAAAATGCAAGGGCCATCATAGAGGTCATAAATCAACTCAGGATCTTCTCTGCGTCCTACCAAAAAATCTTATATCTTTCGAATAACACATCTGAAAGATGTGTTCAAAAATGACCTCCTATTGCCGTTTTCAAGGCCCATCTGCTACTTTTGGCCCATGCCTGCGTTCTTTGGTTTCTTGTTCTGTTCTGTCCCAACTCTTGAATTCCTATTTTTTTTGCTGCTGTTTGTCTTTTATTATAGCAAAATGAAGGGTTTTCTGTCAATTCAAGATTTATACAAGAATCTTTCTAGATTTCATTGTATTGGAAATTCAAGAGTTCATTGTTAAAGAGATTGTCGAGTTAAGGGAAAATACTTACTAAGACCAGAAGTATTGGAACCTGCACTTCTGTTGCCCGTTACATCATTGTTGGGATTGGTTGTTTGGCTCATTTCCATAACATAGCCAGCCCCCTACTCTATCTCCCCATCAGCCATGACAGGGAAGGGGCTGACTTAGTTATTGAAATGAACCAAACAGCCAACTGCTATGATGGTGTGTCAGGCACAGCAAGAGTCTATGCCATTTGACCTGGTGTCAGAAGCAGGATGGAAGGGAAAGTTCTGACACTGCAGGTCCGGGTAAGGTTTCTGCCTCCATGGACAACACCTTTAAGTCAAAAAATGACATTGAAGGCCAAAAGGTAAGCCTTCTCTTAGCAGGCATAGTTTCATTTTCTGGCTTTAGGAGAGGCCAAATTATGTCAAATTTTTAAGAGATGTGTACCTCTTGGCACGTTTTACTCGAACGCACTCCGAGTTAAGACGGGCATATATGAAGTCAGTCTTAATAAATCTCCCCTTTAATGTTTTATTCTATTGTCACGGGCAATAGAAGGGTCATACCATGTAATTCAATGCCTGTTCTGGCAAGGAAATGGAGTTTCTGGTACCAATGGACAGGGTAAGGATTTCTCTGCCCTGTACAATCCCCTTTAATTCCATTTTTTTTTAACACTGTCCATGTTGTGTTTTATATATATATATATATATATATATATATATATATATATATTTTATCATACTGGTTAATCTATTTTTTTCAGGCTCTTTGGCTTCAGCACATTGCTCATAATTATCATTATTGATGATAAGCCAATCTTACTCTACCTCCAAGTCCTATATATTTCTGTCTCCGATAAGTGAATCCAATGCATCACTTTGTCTTTCGTTATTTGGAGCTATGAAAGCTATCTACATATCTATAGCATATTTACTGCACAAATAATTCTACAGGCTGGGTCTTAACTATTGACAGCTCCAGAGCAATGTCACTGTGTCATATTCATTATATTATCATGCCATTGCACTATAGATCATCCTACAGCGAGCACAACATTATTACGATTTAATTTTACGGATCATGGAGCTGGCTGTCATAATTAAGCCTATTAATTAAACCGAGTGCAGAAAGTGTTTTCTTTTTATGTTGGTTAATACTTTCTGCATTGTAGAAAATAACGGGTGACTTTGAAGTTATTTGTAAAACTTCTTTTATTCATAGAGCTAGTAAATACTGTACTACAATTTCAAAGAATACAAAGTCATAAAAGACAACACTATGAAGGCGCGATCGTTTTATTTCCAGCTTAGTACAATAATGTATAACTACATAATGACATTTATTAGGAAGCATTGTTGCTTTTATGGTGGTGTAATGAGGTGTAATCCATTGAATATTGAGTTCTGCAATTTTCCAATGAGTTCAACAATTCTCAAATTTTAAAAAAAAGAAAAAAATATTTTTTTTATGTTTAACATTAAATAAAATCTGTCCATCGCTTCTATTTGTCTTATTTGGCTGTATACTTTTAGAAAAAGAATAGTTTTACAGCTTACAGTGTACTTGAGGACTTGATACATTATTCCTACTGTTCCAAAAGGTACGTCACTAAATAACTAATTTTTGTAGATATATGACTAGAGAAACGTTAATGTGTAGTGATGAGCGAGCATACTCACTAAGGGCAATTGCTCGAGCGAGCATTGCCCTTAGCGAGTACCTGCCCGCTCGAGAGAAAGGGTTCGGCTGTCGGCGGGGGGCAGGGAGCTGCGGGGGAGAGCGGGGAGATCTCTCCCGCTTCCCTTGCTCACTGCCGCAACTCACCGCTCCCCCGCGCCGGCACCCGAACCTTTTCTCTCGAGCGGGCAGGTACTCGCTAAGGGCAATGCTCGCTTGAGCAATTGCCCTTAGCGAGTATGCTCGCTCATCTCTATTAATGTGTGGTTTATTTTATTAGACTATTATTGAGTAAGGCTACCTACACATGGGAGAGCGCCATCTTGGGCCGAGAAACTCACTGCGATATGTGGCGTTTTTATGTAAAAAATGCCTCCCATTACTTCAGTAAAGTAACAATCATCGGGTTTTCGGCCACGTCGGAGGATTGGCAAGTGTCTCTCATTGTGGTCAATAGGAAACCTCACATTGAACTCGTGTGCACTCGTTTTACTATCCCACTGAAAGCAATGGGTGATGCGTACCGAGGAGCTCAAAAGATAGGACATGCCGCGATCTGAATTTGCAACGCACAAATTTCAGCCGTGTGAAACTGGACTAAGGGTACTTTTGCATTGGCCAACTATTGGCCAAAAAATCACTCAAGCAAGTGTTTTCCAACCACAGTTGTTCAATGGAAAAGTTAGACGCAACAGGGTACCAAGTGAAAAACTTGCTTCGTTTCAGCTCACTGAAGCAACTGATGAGTGACTTCTTGCTCAGTGTAAACAGGCTCATCTATGACCGACTGCCTGTTTGCAGTGAATGGAGGCAGGTGGCCAGAAGAGATCTTCGGCATGCTCCACCTCTATTCACTGAAAGATATTGCTCCTGTGTGAAAGTACAGGAACGATAGTCATTGGGACGGCTGTCAGGTGCTTAAGCACTCAACAGTCATCCTGTGTAAAAGTACCTGCTGCGTGACTCATGATGTGTGATATGATGGCCTGCTAGGTGTCTAGCACGCTTCATCATAAATGAGAAAACATAGTTCTGCAGTGAGTCCGACTATGTTGCTGAAGAGCGCCTAGGCTGTGGAAAAGCAAGGGTCTCTCCTGTGGAACTGCGTGTTTACAGTAGTTCGGCCTTATGGGCAGGTAGTCCTCAGACAGAAAGTGTGAAAGGAAGACCTCAGAGTCTGCTGAACTGTTTTGGCTGGAATTGGGACATGAGCTCCTGCTAGTGCCCCGTAAGTATGTAGAAAGGGCTACTATGGTAACATTAAAGGAATTCGGCCTATTCCTCTTGGTTCCAGAGCCTCCCCAGCCTACTAAGCCTAAGCCCACCATACCAAGACCTCCAGAGGAAGGGGAAGACCCCGAACCTGAACCTGGTGCTCCACACTTCTCTAAAGAGGGAGAAGGTGCTGGGCAGTTTGGCTACACAGAGGCAGAAATGACAAAATTTGATGGTCCTTTCCCAGTATGGATTTTAGGCCTCTTTCACACGGGCTACAGAATCTCGCTACAAAATCATCACTACAAAATGCATGTATGCGAAGCTCATGGTCTCCAATGGGTTCCTTCAGGCTACAAAACATCTCTCATGTGAAAGAACCCATCGGAAACCATGGGCTTCATGTACATGCATTTTGTAGTGATGGTTTTATAGTGAGATTTTGTAGCCCGTGTGAAAGAGGCCTTGGACATGAACAGGCACTCCAAGTGTTCTGATTTAGATTCTTGCTAAGGAACCCCATTATCTTCATATACACCCAAGGAAACAATATAAAGCCCCAACTGCTATATTCCCCAGTAGTTTATACCAAGACACACTGAGCATATTTTTGAAGTTCACAATGTGTAAAGTACTATAATTAATCCTAATAATTTCCAGAACCGTTATTTCATTATACCAAGAACAATGTATCCCACTCCTAGACAAAATATTCTTGTGCAACCCTTAAAAACCACCCACATCGAGCGTCTGAAATAAGAAGTGTTTTAGTAAACAATAGATCCTGCCATTTTTTAATGCTTTTTTGTTTTTTAATTGTTTTTCTACCATAAATGTGTTCAGTATGTGTGAGCTGAACACCAATCCGCATGTCTTACATGTGGTATTCTTTAACTACAGCTTGTGCTTATGGCAACATGGCGTGAAGTAATATTTCTACAAAATTTCAAAAATACTTTAGAATTTTTGTTATATAATGGGGACAGTTAAGATTTAGTTAGACATTTTGTTTTAGAATGAGGCTGGTTGGAATTTCGTTAGATTTTGTTATAGTACGGTCCAGCTTGCACCACCAGGTGTCTTGGTGTTGGAAGGGAAATGAAGTGCCAAAAAGTTCTGCAAAACTTTTTATTTATTTACTTTTAATTTTTGCCATAAAAGAATAAACTGATCCATGTGAAGGATTTGTACTCCTCATTGGGCTACGTTATATAATGACACGATACTGCCTGAAGCTGCACATACCGGCAAGCCAGCTAAGAGACTTGTTAAAGGTTTACGGTTTTACACCGCAGGAGACACACCTGCCCTGTTGGAACAATGCTGCATATTTTACACTTCCATATCTTACTCACATTGTTTCTCGTTTGTTATGACACTTGTTCTTTTACCTCTATGAAGTCATAAAACTGGAAACCTCTATGCTGGCATGAGTGCACTTATCTGCATGCAGGTACATGCTGTGGCGAAGGGTCATTTTTGTTTATAGTACATCAAATTCCCACCTGGAAAGGGCACATTGTTATTCCTATGGCGGGTTATCCGACGGCCAACTTACTGTTCTTTATGTGTTCTGTCTATTTTCTTTTTACAAGAACTCAGGGGCAATTAAAAAAAAAAAAGTGCCATTAAGCAGCTTTCAAATTTGGAAGGTGATGAAGTACATGGTGGGCCTTTCGTTTATTGCATTGTGCTGGTGATATGTACTGTCATAAATCCAACCTTTCATTTTAATGTTGGGCCAAAAATATGGCTCAGATTAACTATTAAAATGTAATTCCACCCAGAATATATAATTCTACTGCTTTGTTACTTAATTTTGACTTTAAGGAGCCACAGACGTAAATAGATTTGACCATGATATATGGCCTAATATCTGGTACGGTTAAAGCTTTTGCCTACTTCGGGAGACCCTAGGGGTCTTGCTGCTGAAGAATTGCGCTGTGGTCATATGCAAAAGCAGTAGGCACTATAAAGGGAAGTTCCAATTAGGAACTATTGTATAAGGGTTTATTCACATCATGATTTCCACTAGAAAACAGGACAAAATAGCGCAGCTTCATTCATATGGGGATCTATGGGGCTCCAATTCTCCTGATTTGCAGAGGCCCCAGTGATCAGACCCCCATTGATCATAAAGTGATAACTTTATATCTTTGCATAACCCCTTTAAGGTTGATTTCAGACGAGCGTATTTTATCTCCCTATTTGGTCCGCGTTTTGCAGACTGTGATTGAGAGCGAATGTAAATCTATGTATCTATTTACATGGCCATACTGTTTTTTAACTCCTTGACTTCTCAGGAATTATATTCACATCTTGGGGGTGCTAGATTTGTATACAGCGAGACTGAAGGTCAATCCTACTCCTCACACAGTGGGTGTCGGCTATCTATGACAGGGGATGTGGTTGCAACAGGGCCCAGGATCCTTAGGGGGCCCATAAGGCTTCTCCTCTCCATATAGGGAGCCTAGTAGTATGAATAAAGCATTATAGTTGGGATCCTCTTACAGATTTTGCATTGGGCCCCGAAAATTCAAGTTACACCTCTAGTATGGGTACGGATGGAGGAGGGGGGGGCAGTTGAACTTTTGTACATGGGCTCCTGAGCCTTTAGTTACGCCCCTGATGACAGCTGACACCCGCCTGCAACGGCCACGATCAATCTTCATGCTGATCACAGCAGTTAACCCCTTAAATGCCGGTTCTTTAAAGGGGTTGTCCCGCGGCAGCAAGTGGGTCTATACACTTCTGTATGGCCATAATAATGCACTTTGTAATGTACATTGTGCATTAATTATGAGCCATACAGAAGTTATAAAAAGTTTTATACTTACCTGCTCCGTTGCTGGCGTTCTCGTTCCCATGGAGCCGACTAATTTTCGCCCTCCGATGGCCAAATTAGCCGCGCTTGCGCAGTCCGGGTCTTCTGCAGTCTTCTATGGGGCCGCTCGTGTAGAATGCCGGCTCCGTGTAGCTCCGCCCCGTCACGTGCCGATTCCAGCCAATCAGGAGGCTGGAATCGGCAATGGACCGCACAGAAGCCCTGCGGTCCACGGAGACAGAGGATCCCGGCGGCCATCTTCAGCAGGTAAGTATGAAGACGCCGGACCGCCGGGATTCAGGTAAGCGCTGTGCGGGTTGTTTTTTTAACCCCTGCATCGGGGTTGTCTCGCGCCGAACGGGGGGGGGGGTTAAAAAAAAAAAAAAACCGTTTCGGCGCGGGACAACCCCTTTAAGTTTACTGAAATTACAACTCGTCCTGCAAAAAAAACAAGCCTTCAGACAGCTATGTCGATGGATAAATAAGAGTTATGATTTTTTTTAAACTAGGGAGGAATAACCAAATATGAAAAAAGGGCCACGTCAATAGGAAATTAAAAATGTAGCATAGTCTATTTTTGACCATTCTTGCCTCCATATTGGTATTATTTTCTATTGGGCAAATTTAAAACAGTATTTGTCCAGTAGAACATATGTATCAAACTCAAGGTCCGCGGGCCACATAAAATGACCGGGTGTGTCGGTTTTGGCAAAGTCTGAAGCAGAATAGGCTGTTCTAGATTGGAGAGTCCTAAGCTGTGGACTTGTTTGTGGTCTGCCACTGTGTACTGGAATCGTGAGCACCATCTAGGTCCTACACTGCGACTTTGGGTGCATGCGGACGGAGGGCTATGGCTGTTACTGGAGCCTTTGCTGTGCATTTCCCTGTCTGCCTCTCCCGCTGACCTTATCCCCTCTTTGCCGGGGCTCAGAGCATGAGGCGGCTTGTACATCCCAGCTGCTCCTCACTACCATCCTTCAGAGGACAGTCTGTTCCTGCCTGTTCATATCCTGTGAGCCTGCTGCATGGATTAGAGAGGACATTGTGTTACACTGCTGAGTGAGTAACAACTCTGACCTAAGGAATTTTTTTGGAACCTTTCACCAGGTCCTGCTAACTCCCATCATTTTTCGTTTTCTATTACTACCTGGCATTTTAGAGTCAAATGCCTGTTTTGGAGGACTTGTGCCCCAACTTTTCTGGACTAGATCTTTGTTCTGGTCCATCTATTCTCCCCCCTTCCTCCTTATTAAGATATCTTTTAGAATATAGTCTTGCAATCATTAACAGCTCTTTAAAGGCAACCATAATGCTGATGTGGCCTTGGTGAAAATAAGTTTAACCCCCCTCTGCAGTTGAAAATGAAACCAATGACAGAAAATACAGATCAGATACTGATGAAATAGTGGTTAATTTGTTTGTAGTCTATTCTGTAACATAGTCTTAAATACACGGTGGCCCACAGAAAAGTATCCTAACATGACACTCTTATGAAAGCTGCCTTAAAAAGAAAATCAGTTTTTGTTGCCCATAGCAACTAATCACAGTGCAGCTTTCATTTGGCCTCAGCAGTATAAGAAATGAAAGCTGTGCTGTGATTGGTTGGTATGAGAAAGAAAGGCAGATTTTCTCTTAGACAGCTGTCATAAGAGTGTGGTGACGGCATACTTTTGCGTGGCCTACCCTGTATTTGTATTCTGAAAGTACTGAACCATCCTGCAACTTTGTGCTAATCCAGAATTTGGGCTATTTTTGTTGGATATTGGATGATCAGCAATTTCATACAAAGAGGCTCTAGTAGTTCTACATTATGGGGGGCATCTCAGCAGCACGAAGAGCAGATGAAAGTCAGGAAGCTCTTAAATTAGAAACTGGTGTGTTATTAGTGTACTCGAATAAAGAAGCAGGTCAGATGTAGCGGGACGTCTTCAATATGATGTTTACTCGCCAGGCCGGACCAGCATGAGGGAAAGTCCAAAAATGTCAGACCCCCTATTCTTCTATTGCATAAATACTTGTAGAAAGAGAACACACATCGAATAGCCTGTGCAAAGAAAGCAAATCGTGAGGCTGGTATCACACAGGCGATAAAATTGCAATCGCCTGTATGAAACTACCCTTAGTGTTTGCTAAAATACAGCTTATGAATATATGAAGGCAGCAAAGCGATGAATCATTAGGAACAAATTGTACAAAACTTACGTGCCATGTGCAAGGGGCATTTTACATAGGCACAAATCATCTGCCCGTGCAAAAAGTTCTATCAGACAATAGGCATGTCAGCTTATCGAGTGCCGCGGTCAGCACCGCTACACACAGGGGAACGCAGCAGATGCTTTTGTAGCGCTGTTGCATCCCCGTGTGAAAGCGGCCTTAATGATACCCCAGCCTGCAGATACCAACGCTGGCCACTACAAGGGTCACAGCAGCAGCTTCTGCTCCATATTCCTGGGTGTAGCGATGCTGACAGCAGGCACTTGATCAGCTGATCAATAATAATTGATGACCTATCCCAGTATTTCCCTGGAAACCCCTTCAAGGGGACTATTTTTGGTGTAATAGTGCTAATTGTTGTGCTGCTCCTGCACTTACAGCTTCAGCCTGGCAATTGTCGGGAAAACACAAGTACTAGCAGTAGCCACTAGTGGTCATGTAATAGCACCCTTACACATCCCAATGATTGGGCACAAAAGGACATCATCAGGACATGTAAAGGCCTTTAAGACAAAAAAAAAATTAAAGCTAATATACAGATATTGGAAAAGGGGTCTGTATTATATTTTTTCAAGAAACAGTGCCACTATGGTCCAGGGGCTATATCCGGTATTACAATTCAGCCCTATTCACTCAAATTAGATTGAGTTGCAGTACCAAGCACATGCCATAGACAAGAGTGGTGCTGTTTCAAGAAAAAGAAGCAAACCCTACTTTCTTAATTAAGGGTACTTTTACATGGGACGTCCTGTTGGGCGTAGATGTCCGACAGGCATCCCAGCAATGATAGTTTCTGTGCTCTTACACAGGAATGATCATTGCTAGTGCGGGCCTCCATTGCCCGCCTCCATCCATAGATGACCGACTGCCTGTTTACACGGGCCGATGCACCGATCACTTTTTATGCATGCAGAAAATGAATGATGAACAAATTAATCGTTCATCGTTCAGTTGTGAGTGCATTTAGACTAAGGGCTTAATCACACGGACGCATCTGCAGGAAGAACACGGCCGCACTTCAGGACGGACGTCTTTCTGCAGCTCCGGAAGAAAGAACACGTGATCTGCTTCATTGCCGGTCATGTGTTCTTTCTTCGGCGCTGCGGGGAGTCGTCCGTCCTGAAGAACAGCCGTCTTCTTCCTGCAGTAAGGGCTCAGTCACCCGGGTGCATCGGCGCCGGTGCGTCCGTGTGACTAAACCCTCACCGATAATCTTCCGATTCTTGCCCATCACGGGAATCCAGACGATTTCTCCGCCTTTATAAAGGGGTTCTAAGGAAACAGTATGGATCTGAATTCATTTGACTTCTCTAGTGAATGGCTGACCCCTGTTTGCACAGGTGATGTTAAAGGCTTCTGTGCTTGTTGACTTAGTGTTTTAGGCTACATCCCACCAGGTGATTATCAGCCCCAAGTGTTGACTACCTGTTAGGGTAGGAGATGTTGAGAGTGGCTGCTGGACCCTGCTCAGCTATTATGATTAATTCCTAGGTCAGGAAATAATCTGTTGCCGTAATACCTTCAGTAAAACTCTGGCGGAAAGTTTATTTTTCCTACTGTTATTAAAGCGGCTCAAGCTTAAACTCCTGTTTGTTCTTGGATTATTGCTGGGAAAATGCATCACGTATTTTGTCAGATTACAAACCCCCAATGTACAAACCCAATAAGATGTTGGCTAAACAGAGAAGCCTTTGCATACATTAGGAAGGTTGACATCCCATAGGTTTACCGGCTGTGCTAGGTGGCCCACAAAGCTGTGGCTTGAGAGGATACCACTACAACAGTACTTATCTTTCAATTCATGGACAGTTATTGTGGAGATGGAAGCAAGTTAGTCTTAAACTTTTACTAATTTATTTAAGAATTAGGAAATTATATATTTAGTCTAGCTTTGCCCAGTTTCCCAACATACTATATACTATGTCTTTCTTGCCTTCTTATCCTGTTGGACAACCTTGCAAACAATTTCTCCTGTGATTGGTTATTCTAGTATTTGACCAATTTTAAAAGCAATGCAATACAGGGTTGACTATCTCCAGTGGACCCATTGAAGTGAACGCACCTCTTTGAAACATGCCGAGTTGTATTCTAGGGATTGAGGGGGTGGCAGCAAGCAGACCTCCACCAATCAGCAAATTAACCCCATATTTGTGGTAAAGGGAAAACTGGCTGTGATGGGAATATCCCTTTAAGGTGGCCACATACCCTCAATAGCTGTGTGCCTATGGGTGGTTCCACAATGCAGGTGGGTTAAGAGACAAAACACAGTTTGCGGTGAACAATAACAGTCTTTACCTGGCAGCTGAATTAGCGTTACAACCACTTTAACTTGGCAACCAGTTCCAGAATGATGCAAAACACAGTTTCAGTGCTTTGGCAATGTCGGCTTGACTTCTCGGCAACATTTGTATCGGCTTGTGAGTACATGCCGAATCAAGTCTCGGACTCTTTATACATTCACAATTGCTCAGCAAGCCTGGTGTAACTGCATGGGCAGCCTCAACAGTTTACAATGGTATGCATTCACATTCTCTTGATGGTGAACTTCCACTTTTTCAGCAATAAAGCAGGTCCACAACTGGAGCTCCCACAGCTACAATGGTCCGAGCAATGCGGCACTCTCAGCTCCAACCAGATGTCTCCAGGGCTCAGAACAGCTCATGCTTACAAGCTACACCTAACTACTTCATCAGCAGGCTTCCAGAGCTTCTTTTATGGCTCACGACTCAGGCCACACCCAACATTGCACTAACTTGCTGTTGCTGCCACCACCACAGCCAACACAACCACTTGAGTCCCACACCCCACTTTTTGGACCAGGCCCGTGCTCCCCTGTGGAGCAAGACTTGCCCTACCATCCATCTATCAAATGCACATCTTAGCATGGTACCTAGTTATGCAAACCTTCAAGAATGCCACCATGACGGGGATCGAGATTACTCATACCATGTCCACAGGGGCTATGACAGAGACTGTTACATAAATCAGTTGCAGAATACACATTAATTATGCACAATAAACTGAAAATCTGACATTTTTTCCATGTGAGCTCTCGACTATACAAGTCTATGGGACAGCAAACACACAAGATTTTGAAATGAGTCAGTGTGTGGACTTCAGCGCGGGAACGAGGAAGCAGTTGAGCATAAAAAACACATCACCCGACTCCCTGAGGATAATTGATAAGAGAAATAAAATAGTCCTGAGCCTGTAATGAATACGAATCCCTTGTCCTCACGTAGGACAGACTTGGCACACCACAGAACACCTAGAATACCACAATATCAGTAGAACAATGCACTGAGATGTCTAACCATGATCTAGTAGTCTATATATCACCAACCTCTTATCACTTCTAGCATGTCATCTTCTAACATCTACTCCCACAAAACATTATGGGGCCACTTGGAGATGAATTCTCTTGTCAATCCTTGTAATTTCTAATATACCAAATGGTAAATAACAATGAAAGCATATGGTACTAATTTGATCCTTTCCCAACATAAGGTATATGTCAGAGGAGGGCCACCAGTCTAGGTCTAGTTAATAACAGCTGCGGGGCAAGGTACTTAAAAAAGTCAAAGCATTATAATGTTTCCAGCTTCTAGGAGACATTTAACAATTTAAGCGGGCCACGGGGGAAAGCAGCGGCTCTGCAGTGTGCTTGTTAAATGAACCTTGGATGATGTTTGTTGTGTAGTGTAAAAAAAAGTTTACCTTTTTTTACATAACTTACTGCAGGGATATAACGGTGATCAGTGGCTGGCTTCAAAGTATACAGACAGTCTTCACTCCTGTCTGCTGCTATTCACCATCTATTTAACAGTTAATATTGAAATGCAACACTGGGCTTTAAAAGAACTCTGAGGTTATAAGGCCTGGGGGAAATATAGAAAACAATGTAGGTAACAGGGGTAATATTTATTACAAGACTACAATGTGTGGCTTTCTAGGTGTTGTAAAACGACAATTCTCAGCACACCCTGAGAGTCTGTGGCATGCTGGAAGTTGTAGTTTCCCTATAGCTTGAGAGCCACAAGTTGGTGACTACAGCAACAATGTAACAATTGGAAAGGTGCCCAAACTTTTGCACATGCTTAATTCTGCATATAATTTTCCCACAATGATAAATTCAGCTGCATTTAAGGGGTTAGCTGGCCTTTTAAAAATCCTTTAGAGCAGGCCATCAATGCCTTACAGGTGCGGGTATGACTTTCGTCAACTCTGCTGATCAGCTGTTTGAAGAGTTACCAATGCAGTGGCCTCTTTACAGCGGTTTTCTGAGACTAAGCTACTGATGACCTATCCTCAGGAAAGGTCATTAATAGTTGACCAGTGGGGGTCCGTCGCTCCAGACTCCCCACAGTCAGCTGATTTGAGGAGTGCTGAGACCTCTTCTTAAGCTTGTAGTGTCACGTTCATTGGTTACATGGCCTGTGAGTAGCTTAGTCCCTTTCAAGTGAAAATGGCATTGACCTGCAATACCTGGCACAACCACTAGATAATGTATGGTACTGTGCCTGGTATGGGCTGAGCTGACAATGGGACCCACCCCAGCATTGGTGTTCAATCAGCTAATCAGAGGGGCTCTCGATAGGCTGACCCCCACCGATCCACTATTGGTGACCTATTCAAAGGATAGGTCATCAGTAGTTTACTCCCAGGAAACCCCTTGAAACTTTGCATTCTTCCAGGACACCTTTCATATTCCTAAAGTAAAAGTTCGTAAACTTGCACAGTTTCCCACATTCAAGTGAATGAGATAATGTTGCAATACTCCGAATAGCCTCTATGAAAATGATGGTGCTCTGAACATAAAGACAGTTGGGGACCCAACAAGCACTAAAGTCCCTTCAAACCACTAAAGAGAGAACTCCTAAAAGTCTGGATGACTCCTTTAAACTTAGGAAATACATGTTATACCTAAGTTTGCTCTATAAGGCACTGTATTCTCTCCTACAAGCAGTGCTTCCGAGGGTGATTATCTCCAGTCGTTAGCACTGTTGTCTTGCAAAGCTGGGGTCCTGAATAGAGTTGAGTGAACGGAAACTGTTGAACCCTGTTTTGGGTCGAACTTTGCCAAAAGTTTTATTTGGCATGAACCTGAACCTCGGATGGTTTGTCTCGGCTGAACCTACTAAAATTCTTCTTTTTCCTTCTTTGAAGAAAAAGGAGGAAGAAGAAGGAAAATGAAGGAAGAAGAAACGATTATATTTTCTTCCTCTTTGTCTCTCTTCTTGTTTTCCTTTTCCTTTCTTGTTTTTCTCTTTTTGTTCATTAACTTTGCCTTAAAAATAACTCAAAAGTACTTGGATACACTCCTAGGTGACCACAAAACTGTTACACAGGGCTTCAATGTCTCTTAGGCCTCATGTCCATGGGCAGGAGCGCCGCCAAGAGATCCCACCCTGCCCGTGGCATGGGGACCATACTTACCAGTCTGGATGCGTGCAGGTCGTCCGTCATCTCCTGCGTGCATATGGGCGGGCCCGTCGGCTCGGCACCCTCTCCCGCACATGCGCAGTGGAGGTTTTTTTTTTTTTTTTTCTTAAATCTGCTGCTTTTCTGTGGTACCTGACTTCAATGAAAGCCGTCCCTGCGGGATCCGCGGCACAATGGAGCATGCTGCGATTTGTTTTCCGGACCCGAAGGTCCGGAAACAAACCCGCATGCTTTAATTAAGCTGCAGGCGCCCATGATTGTCTACGGGCGGCTTTAACTCCGGATCATCCGCACTGGTGCCCCACTCGGATCCCAGATTTCAAATCCGCCCGTCAACATGAGCCCTTAGTGTTATACACCAGTTTTAATGTTATTGATGAAGTTCTGGTTTTGTTTAAACTAATTTGGACTGAGCTAAACTTTTTTGCCGAAATTTGTCAAATCGACCGAACAAAACTTTTCAAAAGTTTACTGATCACTAGTCCTGAGTTCAAACCTGACCAAGAGTGACATCCGCTTCGAGCTCACATGTTCCTCCCATGTTTGTGTGGGTTTCCTCCAGGTACTCCTCTTTCCTCCCACTCTCCAAAAACATACTAATACTGTAGGTGAATTTGGTAAAATGGACTGATGTGAATGATGTGGAGCTCTGCAGAATACGTTGGTGCTGTATAAATGAATAAAGGTCATAAATAGAATATACCATGAGTTCCATGAGAAAAAAATCCCCGTATGGCCCTATACATTTCTCCATACGACAGTCCATACAGCACAGGATAATTTGGAGCAGCCTTGTCGTATCCGCGACAAAATCCTATAACGACGCCTGTTACGCTTTTGTCACATTAACTGGTGGATATGAATGTAATCTGAGTTTCGTTGGGTATATATGTATCTGTCCCTGTAGTTTTCATAGGCTGACAGCCCGGCGTCTGACTACAATTCCGCTCTCGTCTCTATTCTATGTTAAAATATGGATCTAATACATTGAAAGGTATCATATGTTCCTATAAATTTGTACTGCCATAGCAATGCCTGGTGACAAGAACACTGCAGCTTTAAGCCTCCGAACATTTAACATGAGCTTGAATTACGGTGGTCACGGTTTCTACCTTTTTGTGGCTGGAGCTGAGATCTTCAGCCTCGATAAGATGAGAGGATGCAGGTAAATGTAGCTTTAGGCTGGTGTATGTGTTATTTGTACTGGCAGCGGTTCAGATCAAGAAACCAACTCACTAGTTTGCTTTTCTATATCCAGCAGAGTTACGTTCACTAGATGTAGCAGAGCTGAGCTTCTGTAGCTACCATAGATTATACAGGGTGTAGTCAAAAAGACGGCTATCTCTCAATACTGGTGACCTATATTGACATAACAATAGCATACATGAATACGCTACACAATGGTGTGATACATGGGCCCCTGGGGGCCCAGGAACATGGATGTCAATTTTGTGTCGTGACCCCTGTAAAAGATGGAGAATAAAACCCAATTGGAAAGTTTAAGGGCTCATGCACACGAACGTTGCGGGATATGCCGCGGGAGTACCTTGATATTAAACAAAGGAGTTCCTGCGAGTGATCGGCGGTCTCTAATAATGCTATATTAATGGAGACCTCCCGAAGCGTAAATCCGCAGCAAATAGAGCATGCCACGATATATTTCCTGCTGTTCAATAGAACCTAATATCCACATTTGTTGGGCATACACCCTAAGAGTATCATGGGAGAAGCAGAAATCCACTTCCTGGGTCTCTCTAAGTCCTGTAGGGCTGCTATGATTGATGTAAGGAAAGCATGATTGGGGCAGATCATCCAGGAAGTCATTCACATTCGCAGGAGATTCAGGTACCGATCCACACTGAGAGTCCCTAAAGTGAGTATAGGTCCAACGAGGCGATTGCGCCAAATTCCACCCACGTGTTGGCGCTGAAATTTGCATTGCCTTCTGATTGGGTCATGCTCTTCCTAGTAATTTGCATTGCATCTGCACTAAATCACTAACACAGTCCCACAATGATAGCGTCATCCCTGGATTATACCGTTGAACGGCTCCATGCATGTATCAAAGCAGGAGGAGGACACTTTAAATACACCTTCCTTACTTCATTCATAGCAATGTTCCTATGAGATTTAGAGAGAAATGGAAACTGAATTTCCTGCTTCTCACATGAAACTTTTCAACTTAAAATGGGGTTTACTCTCTATTTCTTACAGGGGTCACAACACAAAATTGAAATTCATATTCCGGGGCCCCCCAGAGGCCCGTGTACCATACCATCGTGTAGCGCATCTATGCCTTCCTGTTCAATTATGCTATTGTTCGATATAGGACACCGGGACTGAAATATAGCTGTGGATATATATATATATATTATACACACACATATTTTTTCCATTTATCTATTATATAAGATAGACTAATATGAGACAGATAATAATAATATTAGTAATCTTTATTTGTATAGCGCCAACTTATTCCGCAGATAGATATTACATAGATAGATAGATATGAAATAGATAGATGTGAGATAGATAGATGTGAGATAGATAGATAGATAGATATGAGATAGATAGATAGATAGATAGATAGATATGAGATAGATAGATAGATAGATAGATAGATAGATATGAGATAGATAGATAGATATGAGATAGATAGTTATGAGCTAGATATGAGATAGATAGATAGATAGATAGATATGAGATATATATGAGATAGATAGATATGAGATAGATAGATAGATATGCAATAGATAGATATATATATGAGATAGATAGATATAGAGAGATATGAGATAGATAGATAGAGAGATATGAGATAGATAGATAGATAGATAGATAGATAGATAGATAGATAGATAGATAGATATAGATATGAGATGGATAGATATGAGATTGATAGATATGAGATGGATAGATATGAGATAGATAGATAGATAGATAGATAGATAGATAGATAGATAGATATGAGATAGACTTGAGACAGATAGATAGATAGGAGATAGATAGATATAGATATTAGATAGATAGATACATAGATATAAGATAGATATGAGATATATAGATATAGATATTAGATTGATATGAGATAGATAGATAGATATGAGATAGATAGATAGATAGATAGATAGATATGAGATAGATAGATATGAGATAGATAGATGTGAGATAGATAGATGTGAGATAGATAGATGTGAGATAGATAGATGTGAGATAGATAGATGTGAGATAGATAGATATGAGATAGATAGATAGATAGATAGATAGAACGCAGCTGGCTTAATTACGATACTTAAAACAGGGAATAGTACAGATGTCCTATAAACCAATCTCATATACTTTAGACCGGCGGTGTTGCATCCATTTAATTTTACAGATTTTATTGGATATTCAGGACGTGTTAAAAATAATATCTCCTAACTAATCCCATTAAAGTAAGTGACAATGATTAGAAAGCCTTAGAGTGCCCCTAGGTGGCCAAAAGCAGAATGACAGGCAGATCTGAGTATTTGCTTGTGAATAATTATCTGCGTATATCCAGCTGAGAAGGCTGAGCGCTTTGTGTTGTAATTAATTATAACCTATCACATTCATTAATAATGGAAGGAAATCCCTGCGCATTAATGTTTTGCTTTGGCAAGTTTTGTTCCCGTTTCATGTAGCCTGTGCACATGTGACAAGTGATAATGCGGCGCTGTGCCGGGGATACAGTCGGAGGATACTTCTCATGTTAGGATTGTATTACAGATCACCTGTCACCTGTACTACACCGCAGGCGGACGCAGTTATTAGCTCACTAGGTAGCAGTCACATACCCTCCAGGCAAATGTAATGCTGATGGGTACTTACTGTAACAGGATATGGCAGCGCTTTAATATGCGCTCAGGTATTCCTCCTACTTTAAGGCAATATGTGCTCTGGGATTTTTGCCTTGGATGACAGCGGAGGAAAAAGGATGGAAAGCTGATGCAATGGCTGCTTGTAAAATGGTTCATGCTGGGTGATTGCAACATAACCCTTGTCCCGGTGTGTGGCCACATCAAGAACTGCCGTAGACGGGCATGAATCTTCCACCCTACTGCTATATGTCTCTGGTTTCACGCTTTTCTTTTTTTCTGACTCAATGCCGAAATGCCAGAAAGAATATCCTGAAATGCTCCATCGGTAGCATTGCTTCTAGGCATGCATACATAGGTGCAGGTACAGCAACGCATGGTGGCCACGTGGCTCTATCTTAGAGAGCCATAGAGCCTTCATACACACAGACCTGCTTTGGGCACAAGCTACAAGGGTGCCCATACACATTAGATGAATGTCGTCAGAACCCACCAATTTTGGAGAGACCAGCCATCCGTCTGATGTGTATGGGGGGGATTTCAACGAGTTTTGTCTTTTGGTCTAAGCCGCTGCTAGACCTATTGAGAACACATGGATGCTTTTCCACCATATGAGTGCAGACAGTATGTTCACACGTAGCAGATTTTGGTGCAGATCCACACCCAATTCTGCAGCATAAGGCCTCATGTCCACTGGCAAAAGAAGAATTAAAATCCGCAGCGGATCCGCACCCCATAGGGATGCATTGACCACCCGTAGGTAGATAAATACCCGCAGATGGTCAATAAAAGTGAATTTAAAAAATCATGGAGCATGAAAAAAAATGGACATGCTCCATTTAGGTGCGGGTCTCCCACAGGCTTCTATTGAAGCCTATGGAAGCCGTCCGGGTCCGCGGGAGACCCGCGCCTGAATTACACTCACCTGCTCCGGGCGATGCAGATTTTCCTTCCTTCGCGGCCGGATCTTCGGCCGGGCGGATGTGCCCGGCGCATGCGCGCGGCACGCAGCCGGCATGCCGAGCACATCTGCCGGGCCGAAGGAAGAAGATCCGGCCGCGACGGAGAGAAGATCAGGCCGCAAAGAAGGGAAGATCCGGAGCATGCGGAGAGGTGAGTAATTGTTATTTTAATGCCTCATGTCCGTGGGGCAGGAGGGACCCTCTACGGATTCTCCAAGGACTTTCCCTGTGGACATTAGGCCTAAATCCACACCACTTGGTTGGTTTTCCACTCTTTCAATTGACTTCTGCTTCAGATCCATGTCAAAATCAGATGCAGATTTTGGTGTGGATTTTCCGCTGCAGAAAATTAATACCAATTCCGCTACATGTGAACGTACCCTTGGGGCTCCTTCACATGAGTAGACACGTCAAAACACTGCATCTAAAAGAACCCATGGTTTCCTATGGCTTCCTTCAGATGAATGATTTTTTGACGCGCCAAAAAAATCATGCGTCAAAAGATGGCGCAATAGGTGTGATTTTTTTTTTTTATGGCAAGATTTCTCTCCATCAAAAGATAGGACTTTTGACAGCACAACGCCAGCGGTTCCATAGACTACTATGAGGGACTATGTGAGTCGGTCAGGAAAGGGTTTGGGAGAGAGTTTAACCTATCTATCTATTAATGGGGACTGCCTTCATCCCCGCGAGTAGGCCCTACATCACCGTGGGGAAGTCCTTCATTGTTCTGGCGGCCAAGGGATTTTGGGGCTACAGGGTCAGTACACTGCAAGACACTGCATCCAGCCATGTAAACTTGTGGAAAATAGCCGCGACTTGGTTACGGCTGTTCCTCATTCACACGATTTAATGCTCCAATAGCCTCATCATCTTAGTGCGGCTATCGGAGCGTTAAACTGATGCTCGTGTGAATGAGGTCTTAGGTTGGTTTTACTTTAGCTTTCCATTAATGAACACCAATCTCCAACATAGCATGTCGATCGGAGCTCGTTACTGCCATTTACATGTGGCACATCATCGTTAGCGTGGGGACAAAGGATCGATAATTGGATTGTTTATCCGCATACATTTGTCGTCAGCACATCCCATGTTTACAAGGACACCTGAGCCATCATTCGTCAACTTATCTAAATGTTTGCTCATTTGTCAACTAATCGCAGACTTGTTTCCACTGGCTGATGATTGGGAATGAATATTTGTGTACCCAATCGTTGGCCCATGTGAACGGCCTTAACATGTATAGCCGCCATTTAGGATTAAACATATTGCCCTAGCAGCCAAGTTTTCCTTAAAGTGCCCCTCCAGCTCCAGGGCCAAATTCTCTCCTTGGGCAGGAGGGGCAGGGAGTATATTACTTGAGGTTCTCTGTTCTGCTTCCCCTTTGATCCGACAGTTTCCGGTCCTGTTTTCAGCTATCTAAAACGACTGCAGCAATTTTCTAACTACCTAATGCACACTGTGCACTGCTCTGATTGGCCAGTGCTGATCACATGAACACCTCTGGCCAATCAGAGAACAGTTATAGGGCATTAGTGGTCTAACTCTACTGTGCAGGATTAGGTAGTCTGAAGATTGTGTTGGCCATATTGGGCTGCCAAAAAACTGAACCCAGAAACGGCGGATCAAAGGGACGGCAGAGAAGAACAACAGAGGATAATATACCTCTTTTCCTCTCCAGTCCTGAGGCAGAATTTTGTCCTGAAACCAGAAAGTTGCTTTAAATGCTTAAACTATGTAGAAATTAGGGGCTTGAAAATGTAACACATGAAGCACAGACTCACTTATATTTGGGAGTTATATACAGCACTTGTTCACCCTGATCTTCCAAGAATGTGAATAGAATGCTAAAATAACAGTGAAGACTGACACTGACACAAGCATATTAGTAGGAGTATACATCGTTCTGGAAATCTGGAGAAAACCCTAAGAGTATTGTATTGGTTGCCATGAGTGACTGCCACCTTGCATATATAGTAGTGATGGACAGTTGAATACAATAATTGAATCCTCGGTTATTAATGTATGGGCACATGATGCAGTGCTTCGTTTAATGTATTTCTTCCTAGTATAGAATATAACATTCTGAGCATCTATAGCAACCCACAAGCCAATGTATATCATGCACACACAGCTTTTTTGGCAAAATACGGAGTCTGAGTGACAAACGTGGTGTCTTCCGAGGAACAAAAGTGCTCTGTGGGTGTAAACAAGCCGTGCATACAAGTAAGAAAAGAGGGAAAATAAGGAAACTGTATAATGACGGAGACAATTAGAGCAAATATTTGTTTTTGCAGGGAAGAATAGGTGGTCCCCCGAGCAGCCGGCTCAGCAATAGCAGGAATGGCGGGGCAGGGCACATCTTTTGGGGAAGTCAGATAAATTTCATGCTCTTTAACATTTAGTGTGACTGCCGGCATTTTACCAGAGTCTGGCTCCTTCCTTTGGCTTTTCCCCCAGTGTGAGGAGAATAGCAAAAGTGACAGAAGTTCACTCCACACTGGGCAGCAGGAGGCATCCGTGCCCATCACCCCAGTAGGCCATGAGAGACGCCACAATAGACACCTTGTGAGGTTTCTTTGACAGAGGGGGAGAACTTGAGGGAGTTTAAGAGACATAGACTAAAGTTTATTCATTTCCTGTACTTCACGCGACTGCTTTTGCAGTCTTGACTTTAATTAAAATCTTCATTGGGAAAGGTGAAAGCCAAGAGGTCAAAGTTCAAAGCAGACATTTGGAAAGTTAAGATTTAGATGATTTTTGGTATTATTTCTAAGAGCAGCTTCTCGAGCTCTTATAAAGAGGTCCAGCTCTTAAGAATGCTCTTTAATTCAAGAAGGGACTTCCAAAATAAATGAAAGGGCTGCCCATTCCAGTCAATGACAAGTAAATTGGTTGAAGACTAGTCATGACTCTGGCTACTCTTTTAGGTTCCTTTTGGTATACATACTTGGTGTCCACATAGTTTTATAACTAATAGGCTTTGGAGAGTTACAAAAAGGATCTTTAGAAGACTAATTAATCCTCTAATTTATCTACAGTTTTGGTTGCCCATGACAAAAGTGGTCACTTCAAGGCCGAATGCACAGGACCGGGTCGGATTCCGCATGTGGGATTCCGCAGTGGAAACCAAACCTGTGCCCGTCTGGTAACCACTGCTTACCTGGCCGTTTTTTTTCTCCACGGTGCTGCAGATATGCCAGTGCACATGTGCAGTACAGATAATGCCGCGTCGTCGCTAGGCGATGAACCCGGATCACGCAACCTTTCCACAATGATGATTATGGAAGGGTCACAGGTCGGGCGGCTTCCATTGACTTCAATAGAAGCCGTTTGTGTGGAGTCCACACAGAATCACAGATTAAATCGTAGATTAAATAGCATTTTGCCATAGCACCTGTAGAATCCGGAGGTGGACGCCCACGCCAAATTCCGCAATGCAAATCCGCCCGCATGCATTCGGCCCAAAGCTTTATTCAAATGGGTGTTTTATCGTAATTTTATCGCGATTTTTCCGCACTGGATTCAAAAACATTTGCTCAGATGGGTGATTTTTGGGGGCATAAAATCGTCCAGCCCGAAAAGCGCATACGGTGTTGGTTCCATCTGGACGATTTTACGTTGGCCGGAAAAGATAGGTCGTGACGTGTCCTCTGGCTGGAATATGCCAGCCGGTCCTGTAGACTCCTAACTGCTGAAAAAGGGAGGTGGGAGGGAGTGTAGCAGCGACTCTGTTAAACTCTCTCCCACTCTCTTCCCCTTGCCAGTTGCCGGCAAAGAAAGGGGGCGGGACAGGAGATTAGCATACTAGCCCCTTCCCTTTGCTGGTATCTGATAAGGGGCAGAGAGAGAGTGGGAGATTAACATACCAGCTCCTGCCCCCTCCCTTTGCTGGCAGCCGGCAAGGGGTGGAGAGGGGGAGGGAGTTTAGCAGAGCTAAACTCTCTCCCCCTGCACGACAGTATTCGGAGCTGCAGCATATATACGCCGCACCCAGCCCATCTGAACGGGCATTTAAAGAGGAGATGCAGCACGACTTGTTCACAGCTGCTTCCTATTCATGCGACTTTTGGCTACGTTGTGAAGGAACACTTAGACTGTAAGAAACAGCACAAGGCCCGATGAAGGGTTCAGGTGGTATTATTTATTCTGAAACTTGCTGGATAGATTAATAGGGTTACAAACAGTAGTTACTATTTGTCAATGAGATTGCATGATGTGGGGGACCCCCTTCTAATTAGGTCCATTTCAGACGAGCGTATTGTAACAGAACCATAGGTGTTACAGATGACATTACAACCACGTCATCAGTATTTGATCTGCTTTTGCTTCCATATATTTTATTTTCTACTGGACAAATACTGCAGGGGGTGCAGTGAGGAAGAGATTGGATGGAGCGGCAGTAGAGCGTGCACAGTGCTATTTAATGGAACTACCAGAGATAGCTGAGCGCTTGAACTTGGCCATTTTTGTCAGCCCCATTGAAATGAATGGAGTGGTCCCACACATGCAACCGCCGCTCCATTCAATCTCCATGTCATTGTAGGTGCAGTAAGCCCACAGTGAGGAGGAAAGGGGGACATGGGCTGCCTACTCTCGGAAGCAGTGGGGGTCCCAATGGTGACAGGTGCTAAAAATCAAATTTGGGATAATCTGTTTGAGAACCAATAGATCTACCGGTATGTATGTCCTATATGTTTGGAGGGTCATCGTGCATTCATTGCTTCATAACAACATGAGAGTACATTGGTGCATATGCAATGTATTCCTTATGTGGACCTGTCAGTAGACTCTATTTAACGAAAGTCTGTCAGGTGAAGTTAATCCTATTACCGGTTAGCACTGTCAGATCAGCGCTCAGACATGGAGGGGCATCATGATTTCTGCTGGCAGAACTTCAGTCATGGAGAAATCTTCATTCTTCTGCCTTGTGCACTGTATGCAACTGAGCCTGAGACCATCCGATGGGTGAGACCTGCTCTGGGTCTTCCTCAGCACTTCCCCTTGTTTAATCATTGCAGAAAGAAATTGTCAATCATTTCCAGCTAATCCAGTACCAATAACAACATCAGTGCCAAGTTGGCAGCGCGCTGGATTCTCCGAATACTCATTCGCAATGAACTCAGGGTCCAACCTCTCCCAGCTGGCCACTTTCTACAACAGACGCTGCACTGGGGAATGATGGGCACTTAGGCTCACACAGCTCCATTTGGCCCATCCTCAGCAACAGCCAATTGCATGGCTGTCTTAGGGTCATCTTAGACATTGGAATGGGACGTCTCTTACTCCTATAATTATTGCTTCAAATTAACTTTATTGCTACAAAAATCAGTGTCTTACAAACATTTTACTCATCTATGATGGCAGCAGGGTGCACTTTTTAGGGTACCGTCTCTTATTTGTTGCACCTGTGACTGATGTACCACTCTTGTGAACTCCCCAGTCCCCTGCCCCTCTCACACTCAGGGATTCTTCTGGCTTCTTTTTGGCCCTTTCCCTCCCACACATCACTATGCCACCATGCTACATGTCATCACATAATAATAGAGCATTTTTCAACTTTTCTTAAAGGAAGAGTCCAAGGAAAGCAAGTGCTAAACAATAAATACCTTTACAGTTATGGGGTAGACCCCGACACTATGTCCACACTTTAGTCACCAATACTCTTGTATCAGAGATAAAAAATATTAGGCGCACTACTGAGAAGACGCTACTACTGCTATTCTGGCCATACTGGCCGTTGTAAGTTGAAGTGTTATTACAACGTTCAAGAGACTGTGCCTCTCCTATTGAGAAGACTGTAGTGCATCCCTATTGTAAAGCTACACTCAACACTATAATTGGTTAATTGGTTATGAGTAGAGATGAGCGAGCGTACTCGGATAAGCACTACTCGCTCGAGTAATGTGCTTTATCCGAGTATCGCTGTGCTCGTCCCTGAAGATTCGGGTGCCGCTGCGGCTGACAGGTGAGTCGCAGCGGGGAGCAGGGGAGAGCGGGCGGGAGAGAGGGAGAGAAAGATCTCCCCTCCGTTCCTCCCCGCTCTCCCCTGCAGCTCCCCGCTCCGTGCCGGCACCCGAATCTTCAGGGACAAGCACAGCGATACTCGAATAAAGCAAATTACTCGAGCGAGTAGTGCTTATCCGAGTACGCTCGCTCATCTCTAGTTATGAGCCCTATGTGGTGCAGAGTGTTAAGGAAGCAGAATGCAGTCTTAAGCTCTGTTCAATCCCTGCTTGGTTCAGGTAGCCGGTTCAAGGTTGACTTAGCCTTCCATCCTTCTGAGGTCAGTAAAAGGAGTACCCAACTTGATGGGGGGTAATAAATAAATTACTTAAAAGCGCTGCGGAATAAGTTGGCTCTATACAAATAGCAAGATGATTGTAATGACTTTTTACGTCATATGATATCATCGACTCTGCCACACTACATGGAATGTTTGAGGACACTGTCTTATACATAACTCGGCCGCAACATTACAGGATCATAAAAGATTGAGGGCATACGGAGGAACACTGAGGCTCCATAGACTCCTATAGGTGTCGTATTATAACTCCATCAAAGGTTGTATGGATCCATAATACAGTGATGACGCCTACGTCTGTGAGAAGAAAATCCAAGTAATGTGTCACCTACTGTCCCGAATCGTTAGGATTTGCCCTTGGGATGTCTTGCCGCTCTCAATGCCCTTGTGTTTCAGTATTGACAGACTGCCTGATAACAATAGCCCTTGTTCTGTACACTTGGTTACTTACCATCCGTAACTCTGGCTCCTTATTGAACTGGATCATGTAAACTGTAAAACTTCTATGGGAGATATAATGAGACTGCATTGTGATGCAGATCCACAAGTCTTAGACAGACCGGCTCAGCAACAACCGCACTCTGGACATTAGTCTCAGATGATCAATGATTTATGGCTGATGTCATTCTTAAAATGAGACGGGCTGCATGTATAAAAGCAGACAGGTAGGGAGATTCCTATAGCCATAGCGGCCGTCCACACCCTCTTCTCCACTGTTAGGCTGCCTGTCCACGGGCGTTATTCCACGGGCGCTGCTATGGAAAGTGCAGCCGCGGCGTCCACGAGTGCAGAATCATAGCGATTCTCCGCTCACAGGATTCAAATCGCAGCATGCTGCGATTTGCCGCGATCCTCCGCAGTGAGCCTATTTGTCAGATAGGCTAAGTGCGGAGAACCGTCAGCTGTCTCCTGCTCCCCGGTGGAGTTCTGCCACGGGATATTGCTACGGCCGTGGACAGGCAGCCTTATAGTTTGCAGAATAAAAGAAGCTTATTGCTTTTTTGCCTTTCCCTTGGATGCAGTTACATTGTCTCATGCAGTTGTCTATTATTTCTTAAATTTTACTTTAGGGCCACCTTAAATTTTTTTTGCAAGAAAAGTTAGAAAATGTGGCTGCTTTTTCCAAAATAGCACCATATCTGCTGTGTTTGGTATTGCCACTCATCCCTATTCAAGTGAATGGAGCTGCAATACCAGACACAGCCCACGGGCAGATGTGGCGCTGTTTTGAAAAAACATTAGATCTTTTTTTCTAGTTTAGAACAAACTTCTTTAACTTATGAAAGAGCCATTATATAGAAATCTTAGGGACTAGAATAATGTTGGCAATATACAGTTATAGAGAATGCACTACACTTGAGCCAACTGGGAATCCCAGCAGCAAAGTCCATGACCGTTCTGATCAGCTTTTAGGAATAGAAACATCAGCAGGAAAAGTATATGCAAAAACTTAAAGAAAAACGGCACTTTTTAAAAGCTTCTGACATATCAGAGTGACATGTCAAAAGTTTTGATCAGTGGGGCTTTGGATGCTGAGACCCCTGCTGATCGCTGAAATAAAGGATCTATAGTGATCACTAAGGCCACTTTCACACGGCTGAGAAACTTGTGCGAGATTTGTGCGTTGCGAGATTCTTTTGAATGGAGTCATATACACGAGTGATAACAAAATCACTGCCTGTCCCATCTTGGGCGTTCCTTGGAACGCAACACCCATTGCTTTCAATGGGACAGTAAAACACACGAGTGTGATGCAAGGTTACCCATTGAAAACAATGGGGAACGCTTGCTGATTTTCTGACGTGGCTGAAAGCCGCGCCAAAGCATTGCTACTTCACAGAAGCGATGGGTGGTATTTTTTGAAACGCCTCATATCGGCGTGAAAATGCACGCTGGTGATCGTGATATTGCCCATGTGTAGGTAGCCTGAGATGTTGTGCCCTTTCAGCTGTGTGTTCTGCTTGTTGGCTGCTGAACATAGATGCATAGACTTCTATAGACATCTATGCATCCATCTTCAGCTGCTTGGAGGAGCCTACAGACAAAGAATACAGCTGAATGGGCGCAGCACTCGGGTGAGCACTGACACCCTTCATTTCAGCGATCACTGAAGATCTTAGTATCCGACCCTCACTGATCAAAACTTTTGACATATCTCTCTGACATATCAAAAGTTTTTAAAAAGTGCAGTTACTCTTTAAAGGACCTGTCTCATTTAGGGCGGGTTGCACCAACCATGCAGTTGATCCAGATTTAATTAAACTGCAATTGGGTGTTGAACTTTTTGATCTAAGAGTTGTAAAACAAAGTTTAGTTGATCTGCGATCAAAAGTTGAACCTAGAAGAAATGTATCGCACTCTGTGATTGGTGACCGTAGTCTTGTGATCTACCCAGCATTCATAGCGATCATTGATTTGCCAAGCATACGTAGCAATAGTAAAACGTGGCAGCAAACGGGAGTGTAATTTCACCACTCATAGGAAAATCCTATCAGGGTATCTGTCTAGTCCGCCAACTGGCTTGATCCACCAAAATCGGGGGATCAAATTGAACCTAGATTTGAACCAAGATCACTGATTAAACCATGTTGGCGGGTGCAACGTTTTTCTACTTTTCAATCTTCTTAATCTGCGATCAATATTTTGGTGCAATTGGCCCTTAGGAAACTTCTTTCCACATACCGTGTTTCCCCGAAAATAAGACAGTGTCTTATATTAATTTTTGTTGAAAAAGGTTTAACTTTTTTACCTGTATAGCTGCCTGGACACTATTTAAATTGACTTTTTTAATTAACTGTTAGCAGGGCCTAATTTTGGAGTAGGGCTTATATTTTAAGCATCCTCAAGAAGCCTGAAAAATCATTCTGCATCCTCAAAAATTCTGGAAAATCATGCTGTGTCTTATTTTCAGGGTATGTCTTATTTTCAGGGAAACAGGGTAGTATGCACTACTAGGACATATGGACATCGTAGAGGGGTTATCGACTTAATACAACTCATTTACTAGTCATTAGGCGCTTTGTTTCAGCCCACCTCAGGCTATCACATGTGCGCTAGCACCTTCCATTGGCCATTAGCAGTACTACACGGGCGTTCACGGTGCTCATGTGATTTCTTTATACAGCATACGGTAATGGGTTACCTATGCTATGTAAGGGTGGCTTTATCAACTATCATCTGATGTAGTTGAGCTGAGCTTGTCATATGCTACAATCCACCGTGATATTATGATGATGTGTTTGTGGATTTACATCGGACTTCAAGATAAATTTATTTCAACTTGCAATTATCACATGGATGCACCAAAAATTGAAATCACAAATTGAACTCTGCTACATCAGTATTCTAGGTCATAAGTTGAAAATCCAGTCCCCGGCACACAATGGGATGTTTCAGCATTGAATGGACGACTCTGTATCTGCGACGCACAGTAGTTGGCGATCAGCTATCGAGAAGTAGCGGCAGGAAATACCTCGGAGTTCCTCGCTGTATTTTCGTGTCTGCGCTCTGCACACACCACCCGCCGGATCAAAGTGTTAGTTGTGACCTGACCTACCTACCGGGGCACTTAGAATTCCATCGTCTTCCAGAAGAGAAGCAGCAGGGGCCGATTTAATGAACTGCCCAGCAGCTTCCTAGAAGAGGATACTTGAGTGTGCATGCAATCAGAGCCGGGAACACATTCATCTGTGGGGTGGTGGATGAAGAAGCTCATTATAATCTTGTGCAGCCAAAACACAGAACTGTCACAGGATGGGTTAAATCCAAGACAAAGGGCGTCTGCAGCCGAGGGGGAGATGGGAAGCCTTTCATGCTCAGCAAAGTTTGTAATTTTCTCATAACTTTTACTTTTGCCTTTTCGGCATCTTTTCCTGTTTTTTCCAAGTGTTTTTGTTCGTTCAATTGCCAACTTTAGGAAACTTTCACACGGGCGGATTAGCCTGCAAGACGCACTGCAATACCTGGTAAATTCCGCAACCAAATCCAGCAGATTTTGACATGGAATGGCTAAAATCTGCCTGAAATTCCATATCAAAATCCACTTAGGGCGGTCGTACACTGGCGTCAGTGCCTATACGCTCACGATAGCATGACATATATGCGCTATGCAGGGCATGTGGCCGCTTGCTGTTGCGCCCGTATTGTGCTTGTACTTTTTTTGCGCTGCCGGAACCGCTCACATCGGCACGGTACCGGCAGCGCCATGTTTAAGTAGCTGTGTAAAGGAACCCATTTAAATCAATGGGCTTCATTCGCTGCGTATTCTGCGCGCAAATACGCATGCAAATGCGCCCATGTGTGGCTGCCCTTAGACCCGTGTATTTCCGTGCAGAACTCTGCAACAGCACTTAAGCTGCATCTTGCAGTGCGTCCCGGTGGAACAATTCCACCCATGTGAAAAGTCCCTCATGAGGATATCTTCTATCATATAGCAGACCGAAGGAAGATTAGCACTCATATTTACTAGTCTCCAACCAGTGGCTCTCCAAGTGCAGTTCTGGTGCCCTCTACAGGCATTTTACAACATCTGCACTCCCCGTAATGCTATATAACATAAGTTTACATCCTGGGCGGCTGCTGAAACAGGATGAAAACCTATGTCCTGTGCATGGCACAAGGTCAACTTCATACAAATCTACTGCAGTGTATTATTATGGTGGTCATATAATAATACACTGCAGGGACATATAAATATCTATAGGTCATTAAAGTTTTTGCCAAGAAAACCCCTTTAAAGGAGATGTATGCAATTAGAGAAAAAAAGAATGACTTCTATTCAGAAACACTGCCACTCTTGTATATAGGCCATGCGTGGTATTGCAGCTTGCTATGGTGTGTTAACTAGCTCTTACCCTGATATAGAGATATAAGAAATGTGCTCATATAGTGTTGGAACCCACAGTGTTTTCCCATTAAAGACATTTATTGCTATCCGAAAGACAGGTGAATAATGTATGATCACAGATGATCCGACCGCTGGGACACTCAGCGATCCTAAGACCAGCGCACCCAAATGCCCCATGGAAATGTAGTGACAGTACACATGCTCGACCATTACTCCCTTCACTACTATGGGGCAGACGAAGATTCATGAACAAAGCAGTCCCCCTCTGTCCTATAGTAGTGAATGGAGCAGCGGTCGAGCGCACTATGACTTGGTTCACATGGTGCATTTCAGTGTGCCACTCTCTGGAACATGGGGGGTCCCAGTGGTTGGATCCCCAGAGATCACACATTTATCTCATTTCCTATGCATAGGGGATAACTGTCTTTATAGGGGTGGTACTTAGGTGAAGGGGATAACTTGCTGATCGGTCGGGGTCTCACTACTGAGATCCCCGCCAATCCTGAGAATAGGCGCCCCTTTTTCCGCATCCTGGGGGTGCAGTAAGACCACTAGTGTCACGCAACTGAATATGAATTGCGGATTCTGCAATCGCAATTTGCGTGGGTGATACACGGTAATACACGGGCATTGAAAGGCATGGACTTTTGCTGGCTTGCTCAAACGTGCGGGCAGGAATTGCGGATTCCGCGAGTGGAAGAAAATCGCAGCATGCTCTATTTTAGCGCAGATTCTGCTTGTATGGGCTCTATTGAACTATATGCATGTGGGTGATCCGCAGTGCATTCTTAACATTGTATATTGGCTCAGATTCGTTTTCAACTTGCTAGGAGACTAGATACAAAAATTGAAATTTTGGGAGATAGAGCATCGCCTGGGCGGTTGACTGTGTGATGTTGAGCTACTTTTCTGATGTCATTCCTTGCTTGCAAGCTTTTTTCTGTGCGCATGATACGCTGTCCATATGCGTACATCCGTGTGAAAAAACGCAACCATACTTTTATTAATTTCCGCAAGCATTCGCAGGTCTTCTGCTATGAATATGCATGCGGAATCCGACCCGTTCAGGTGATCCCGGCTGAGGAGGAGATTGAATGGAGTGCCAATACGCACGCGCTACCATCCCATATATTTTCAATAGGACTGCCGCTCCAGTGTTTCCGTCAACCCCATTGAAATGAATGGAGCGCCAACTACACATACTCAGCCAACGCTCCATTTGTTGTGACATTACTGCCGGTGATAAGGAGAGGGGAACAGGGGAACCCCATTTTCAGGATCGGTGGAGATCGCAGCATTGAGAACCCACCAATCATCAAGTTAACTCCTTTCCTGTAGCGAGGGGATAACTTGTAATTCTGGTAAAATCCCTTTAATGGGAAAACCCCTTTAACTAATCAGTCATAGTTTTACGGTCTTCTTTCATGATTTAAGATGCATAAAAACCCTTTCACATTTTGATAGACGCGAAGAAAAAAAAAGACATTTTGTTTTAAGTTCTCCATTATGGAAATAATTTCAGGAATCCATCTCGTAAAGCTTTCGTGCGGGAGGTTATTGATTTGATTTAAAGTCACCCAGAAAGCCGCGCACCTGTCACTTTTAATTGTCTTTTACTTTTATTCCGTCAAACAATTATAATGGATACAAAAAGTCTGGTAATTTAATTTTCAATGGTCTTTGCCAGAACAGCAATTCATTTTTGTTAAGATCAACCATTACATTCTTCTCTACAAAGCAGTTTGTCCTTGTGCCCATTCCGTAAAATTCCATCATATGTCTGTTACACTTAAAGAACATCTTGATATCCTTGAGCGAAGGTGGCGGCACATTGTGAATGATACAGTACAAGGAAAAGGATCCTTTCGAGAAACCTCATAGTGACTGGAGGAAAGCCTGATCCATCATAACATTGTATCACCCAAGTACTCAAAACATGTCTTCTCCCTTGTGTTATCCCAAGTCCATGTGGAAGCCATGTGTCATTCATCCAGGAAGATACATACTGGAGCTCCGTATGGGAGAAGGATTCGATATGCCTATTTTGCAGCCTTTAAATCAATTTGAAGGACCTTTCCTTACAGATGTTGCCTCTTAATACTATAAGGCAATGAGAACTCATACTTGGTCGCAATATTAAGACTCAATGAAACATTTGGCAAACATTACAAATGTCAAGATGTTGTGAAGATTGCAGGGAAAGAGCAATAAGGAATAAAGCCCTTCAGCTTGTGCTCTTACCCTATAACCTACATTGTGTGACACCTTCATAGGAGGACTCCGTGTAAGGGGCTAACCTAGAGGAATAGATTGTTGTCATGACGAGGAATTATGAGTTGGGTCAAAATTTGCGCCCAAACAATCGCGAGTGCCAAATTTTTTGTTGATGAGAATTGAGCATGCCCAGAAGGACATGTACTGATTGGCTGATCTACATGGCTAAATGTGCAGGGAGTATCCTGGAGAGTGAAGCAGCACTGTGGGCGCTGTGGAGTGAAGGCAGGATGATCTGCAGAGTGGACAGAAGCTACAAAACGTCCTGGTGCTTTTGGACTGAGCAACCAGAAATTAGCTGGGGAACACATCTGGACAGTGACATACTGTAAGTGAGGCCAGCCTCAAGCCTAACATTTGGTGTGCACACCGCCAGGGATGAGAGTAGTAAATCCACAGGCTAGTTGGATAGTTGGGTGTCATATAAAGTGATTTGGGTTGTTACGCTTAAAGACTTGGAGTAAAGAGTACAAGAGGTGTGGGCAGTGATAAGCATATTTCGGAGTTCATAGACAGGATTGCCTAGATGCCATATTGATTTTATTCAAGTGTTGCTCCTACCAAATGGAACTGTGTGATACTTTTTGCATTTATATCGATGTACATCATGGCTGATCGATAAGTACGGTAGTAGTATTGTTTTTGTTCTTACTGTTATTGATGACATTTTATATTATTTCCCAAGGAGGACTAGTTATCCATAGTTAGCATTAAGTAGATATATGGTAAAAGTTTAATTGCTCGTCTATCCCTATGCTGTTATTCACCCACAGCTCTGTATTCTTAAATAAACATGTTTTTTTTTTGTAACTCCACATGCCGCACTATATCCTCGCTCTTGCGTCGCCCTACGACCACCATGATATCTATACAGTCGGGGTCCCTACATATGACGATATTTGGAGGATATGTTTCATTATAATCCTTCCTCACTTGTTGAGTGCAATGGATTGTATCACCTCTTGACATGTGGCATTCCAGTGATTAGTACTTGTCACTTTAGTCTGTATCACAGGTCATGTTTCTTGGTTTAGCTATGTAGCCTAGCAGCTGAAGACTCTATATATAGCAACACTTTTGAGGTATTTTTTCTGAAAATAGTGGAGATTGATGATGCTACTATATATGAATGTTTCCCATTAGCTCTGTTCAGAGATGGTAATAACTGTTTATGACAGTTTCAGTCTTTATCCCATTAGCAGGCTGTAGAAATTTACAGCATTTTACCTGAATTTTTGGATATGAAAGGCATGAGCCAATTTTCCTGCTGCTTTTTATTTTTTTAGACGTCCATTCTTCCTGTAGCATTGTCACCAGAATGACACCATAATAGGGCAATTCACCATCCTCCCAAAATAGTGCTAGTCACAGTGATCCCAATGACAGCCTCAATCACTTTAAAGAGGCACTTACCTTTCAGACAACCTATGCTCATCTAACAGCCTGTGTGTGCTTCATCAGTCTTGTAATATACTTCTATTCAAAATGTTGTTGTTATACCACTGTAAATCAAGTTTGAAGTGGCTGTCACTATGGGTAAGCCTTCTAGCCCCTCTGCAATCTATTGCTAGGTATTGGGTATCTGTAGTAACAGGGATGCTAAGATTTTGGGGAGGAGTTATCGTTGGTGTGTTTGTGTCTCAATTATCTTGTGAAAGCAGAGGGTGGGATTCATATACTGCCACTCTGCTGATTGGAGTAGACAGAGTGCAATGCAACATGGGAAGTGCAGGGAAGGAAGTACAGGACAGTGAACTACTGGCAGAATGCTAGGCTTGCTACGCACACCCTGCCTAAAAGGAGATTACATCAGTAGGGCAGCAGAAAAATTAGGAAGATCACCTGAAAATCAGAAATGATAAACACAAAACAGGATACAAAAAGTACAAACAGCAGCAAATGAAAGTGTAGTGTTTAGGCACTGCATTGGAGCCTTAGGTGTTGTAGCTGCAGGTCTGGAGAGTAGTAAGGGTGTTCTATGCTTGCACAGTTATGGGTGTAATAAGACTGACACTGTTCTAGGACAGTTTACCTTTCACATTACCAGCCTCAAAGCTCCACGAAAGTCAAAGTGTCCTAAAACAGTGTCTTATTACACCCATAACTGTGCAAGCACAAAACAACCATAACTGTGCAAGCCTGTTATCCCCAAAATAAACCCAGCCAAAGTGCCCCCATAACAGTGCGCGTCGGTTTATCTATAACAGGGGCCAACATTCCTATAACAAATCCAGCATCAATGCCCCATATAACAGTGCTAGCAATAATGCCCATAGAGGTTTCACTCACAGTGCCTCTATAATATAACCTGCTCATGGCTTCAGAGCTGCGCTCTTGTTCCAAGCGGAGGGAGTTACATGTGAGTGCTCAGTCAATACTTTTTGCACATCTAAAGGATATGAATACCTTTGGAGGACATTTTTTCACTTAAATATTTGTATTTTGGGCTGATAATCATTTTTGAAAAAGAATGCAATCCATTATTGCGTGACGTTGCTCTAATGTAAGTCTATAGGAGCAGATTACATTGCATGTGTAGATGCGGTATCCCGCTTCCACCATTCCAAGCTTCCTCAATTGATTTTCCTCCCTCGTCCCACCCGAGTTTGTGCCCTGATCTCACATTGTATGAGCGCTCTACTAAGCCAAACTCACAGCATCACAGGGGTGTTTCTACACGAGTCCGGACGAGAAAGAGACGTATCCATGTATAAGAGGAAACAGATGGAGGAAATTTACTGCATATCAAAACTGTTGCAAAGAAGCAGTAAAGCGGGTGGCTTTTTTTTTGTCACATATGTATTTTTTTTCTTGACACTTTTTTTCTTATTGAAAAACTTATTGGAAAATGCCAGAAAAAAACAGCGGAGCGTGCTGTGGTTTACAAGAAAAAAACCTAAAAAGTGCAGGAAAAGTGAGAAAACCACCTCTATAAAAAAAAAACAATGTTTGGAGGGCGTTTCATAACTTACCCCCTTAGTGACCACCGATATTTCTTTGGGCGGCCTGTATCGGCGGTCCATGTATGAAGAGAAATCGTGCAGGGGTCTCTCTTCATACATCGTGGCTGCTGGCTGTTTCTTCCAACCGATATCCGGCGGCAGCAGCTCCAATGAGCTGCGTGTTACCCTTAGAAATGCCACTGACAGCGGCATTTAAATCCCCGAATGATGTTCGGGGGTCACGTACGGCTTCCCCGCTGCGATAACATCGCAGGGAGCCGTGCAGGTGTCATGGCAGCCGGAGGCCTTCTAAAAGGCTCCAGGGCTGTCATGGCAGAATGCCTATCAAGCCACCCCCGTGGAGTGTCTTGATAGATTGCCTGTCCGATCACAGAAGAATATAATGCTATGGAATTACATCATACTGCAGGAGCGATCGAAGTATTGCAAGTTGCTGCCGCTGTGGGGACTTAAAAAAAACGGAAAAATAAGAACAATAAAGTTTTACTAGTTATTAAAAATTAAAGTAATAAAATTAAAAAAAACCTTTTGCCATATTTGTAATGAAATAGTAAAACAAATACATATTTGGTAACGCTGCGTCCGTAAAAGTCCAATCTATCAAAGTAACACATTATTTATCCCGCATGATGAACATCCGAGGAAAAAAAAAAGAACGCCAGAAATGCGCTTTTTTGGTCACCCTGTCTCAGAGAAAAAACGCAATAAAAAGCGATCAAAAAGTCGTTTGTATCCGTATATACCAACACAAACAAGAGGATGTACCGCACAAAATGAGCCCTCGCACAGCTATGTCAGCATAGTTATTGCGTGTAGAAGGTGCAGCAGAAAATAATGTTAAAAAATTCTATATCTTTGGAAGAAAATACAAGTAGTACAGCAAAATAAAAAACTATAAATTTGGTATCGCAGTAATCGTACTGACCCATAGAATAAAGTTATCACATCATTTTTGTTGCAGTTTGTGCGCCAAAGAAACAAAACGCACCGAAAGATGGTGGAATTTCATTTTTTCCCCAATTCTTTTGCACTTACACAGCTATTTACACGCACATATACGCCGCCTGATTGGCTGAGCGCTGTGACCAATCACAGGCAGCGCTCAGCTGTCATTCAATGAATGGCTGTGCGCTGCCTGTGATTGGTCACACCGCTCAGCCAATCAAACCCTGCAATTTCAGGAGGCAGGGATTTTTAAATCCCCAGCGAAGAGAAAATGCTTCAGAAGAGTGTCGGGGAGCCTGGGGGAAGATGTGCCAGAGCTGGACAGCGCTGGAGAGGTGATGTATATATTTTTCTGTATTTTTTCAAGCAGCTAGGGCTTATTTTCAGGGAAGGGTTTATATTTCAAGCCCGCCCCCCCCCTCCTCCCCGAAAATCTATGCGTGGGTTGCAGTGCCGGCCCCATTGAAAGCAATGGTATAGCTTCGCAGTCCTCTACCACTGGCACAGAGCTTCTGTCACACGCATTTGGCAGATACATGGAGCGCTTTTCTTTTGCGCACATAGGCACGCAAAAAAAAATCTCTTGTCTTACAGAGCCCTTAAGGGAAACTAGCGCACCTTTAAAAAAAGGGCAAAACTTTTGTGCAAGCAGTGCTTGTGCCAAATTTTGTAACTTTCTACTTGAAAAAAAGGCTTCATAAATCTGGCTCTTGTACACTAGTTTAGATTCTGGCACATTTGGCTTAGTAAATCTCCTCCATTATGTTTTGGGTAGTTGACACATTAGACAAATTTGTTTATTTTCATGAATAAATGGTTTACTGGTGACTGGATGGGGTGCAGAGGTTTTATAGTTGACGGTTGCTGGGTGGGCGCTCCCTTCTTATTATGGCAGCTCCGAAGTTTCGGGCGTATTACAATAATGATATCAGTAAAAAGCACATTTCGTCCACATCTCAGTTTATGCGATGCACTTGTAACAAATTGATTCAAGTGCACTTTTGGAAAGAGAGAGGGCAGGACAGAATTGATTTTGTGGTCAATGAATTGACTTCCATGACGAGACTGAGGTTTGAGAGTTTTTTTTATGCTAACAAGCAAACATAATCTTATTCAGATGGGGATGATTGATGTCGCTTTCCTCTAATGTACTACATATACAGTATTACGCCGCACAGTGATTCCCATTTGCATTCGAAATAGAATATATGAGCCTTTTATGAAGATTGCCTTTCAGAGGGTTAAAGAGACAGATTATAGTTACAGATGTAGCAGGGCTGAAGTTGTCATTAACTCTTTGGGGCTTTAGTATAACAGATTCACTTATTCAGAGGGGATTTCCCAATATTGAAAGCTACTCCCCCCCCCCCCCCCCCCCCAACTGGAGGTTGTGTACCCCAAACGAATAGAGTGGCGGTCATGCATGTGGTCTACCACATCATTCATCTCATTGTTTATGACTCATTGTTACATTTTTGTGTCTACAGTATTTATACTGTGTGTGTATATATATATATTTGCTACCAGTGTGTCCTACATAAAAGGCACATGGCAGGTAGGAGGCCATGTGGCATTGGGGCACAAGAGCTTGCACTTGCTCCTCAGGGGGTACAACACTGGATCATGTCATGGTAGTTCTTAAAAGATATCTATTAATCAGTATGAAGCCTGACCAAGATACATTGATCTATATGTATATATGCCTTTGATCTTCTGAGTAACACTGTACAGATGGAGCAAATGGTGTTTTCTGTGGTTTTAGCCTGCACTAGATCTACCGTCTCTTCTCATAGTCTTGTCACCTTGCACAAACTATGTATTCTGCTGACAGATTCTGCTCCGCTGCATCTTAATGCCAGGATACTAATGATCTTTTATAATGTATATGCTATAGTGCTATGCGGATGCTATATGGAAGGGTCACATGCCAAAAGAAATGAAAGAAACCTGGTTTATGTCCTGCCTTGAATGCTGCGTGATTAAATCAGTGGTCTATTCTGTAAGCCGTTTCTTTGTATTGTCCATTGTTCTCGCCGTATTGGTAAAACATCTGCTTAGAAGCTGTACAGTGATATTTTAATCAGATTCTCCCGTGCACAGAGTGCCGAGCCGCGGAAATAGACATGTTTGTCTGTGATATCTGAGAAAAGTATTGTTGATCCATGTCACTGAATGGAATGAAAGGTTTTTCTGTAGGGTCAGTTTCAATTAACTTTGAGGTTATGAAAAGGAAACATGCGCAGTATATAACAGTGTTCTATATCTATTACTATCAGCTGGGATATGAAAATACTCTACAGAAGGATAGATAGATATGAGACAGATAGATATGAGATAGATAGATAGATATGAGACAGATAAATATGAGACAGATAGATATGAAATAGATAGATATTAGATAGATAGATAGATAGATAGATGTGAGATAGATAGATGTGAGATAGATAGATAGGTATGAGATAGATAGATGTGAGATAGATAGGTATGAGATAGATAGATAGATAGATAGATAGATAGATAGATAGATAGATAGATAGATAGATATGAGATGGATAGAGAGATATGAGATAGATAGATATGAAATAGATAGATATGGGACAGATAGATATATATGTGATAGATATGGGACAGATAGATATATATGAGATAGATATGAAATAGATAGATATGGGACAGATAGATAGATATGAGATAGATAGATATGAAATAGATAGATATGGGACAGATAGATAGATAGATAGATATGAGATAGATAGATATGAGAGAGATAGAGAGATAGATATGGGATAGATAGATAGATAGATAGATAGATAGATAGATAGATAGATAGATAGATAGATAGATATAGATATGAGATAGATATAGATATGAGATAGATAGATATGAGATAGATAGATAGATATGAGATAGATAGATATGAGATAGATAGATAGATAGATATGAGATAGATAGATAGATAGATATGAGATAGATAGATATGAGATAGATAGATATGAGATAGATAGATATGAGATAGATAGATAGATAGATAGATAGATAGACAGATAGTTAGATAATGAGAGATAGATAGATAGATAGATATGAGACAGATATGACAAATGAGATAGAGAGATATGAGATTGAGAGATAGATGATAGATAGATATGAGATAGATATGATAGATAGATATGAGATAGATAGATAGATAAGATAGATACTTAGAAAAGATATAGAGTGGGCTACAGAAAACTAGCCCAATACCATACTGAGCGAAAGCTGTCTCCAGTTTAATTTCCCCCCTTTGGCTTGTTTGCTTTGCACTGTGTGGTGTTAGTGCTCTGATATCACTCTGTTCCTTTATGATGCCGGTGTGGTGATGCAGCACAAGGTCAAATCTTGCGATTACTGTGAGAACCAGAGGAGATAAAAATGTGTGCTTTGTGCGCTTCCGTTGTAGAAAGTGATTTACCTGGTGAAAAGTGAGTGGGAACCTCTATCCAGCTGCGGCTCTCCGGCTAGATATCTTCATTGAATATTATGAGAACACGCTGGGATCTTGACTAAACTCTACAACTATGCTGCTTAGAGGACTGGCTGAAGACCTAGGCCTGAAAATGTTCCCGATCTTGTGCTGTGTCACCTGGCAGCTCACAAAGGAATGTAAGGCTGGCAAATAAAGTTAAGTTTTCTTCTGCATCAAGTGTCACTATCCAATGTGTGGTCACAGCCAATTCAGCCCATTACCACATCGCTGGTGGTGCCATACCTGGTAGGCAAGAATCCATTTGCTGTTGACCCAGTGCAGTTTGGCCTTTAGATGTACCCAGGGCCTCAGGTCCTCATCACCATAAGAACTGCCCCTGTATCCACCCCCTCGCTGCCAGCCCTTCTTTGCACCCCTCAACAGCTGTGCAGTTAGGTCATTGTAGATGCTCTCTTACGTGATCCATGTGAACATGGCTTGTCTGTGGCCATTGGAGCATCACCGGGTCAGTGTGCTGGGCAAGACATTTGCATCAAATGAGCAAATTGTAGGCTATGTCTACCCATCACGGTAGTGCCTGTGTAGGTATAAAAGGCAGGATGTAGCACACAAGTTGTTATTGTGTTGGCCATGTTAGCGAAGTGCCAAGCAATCTTGAGGTTCGTGGAAGGATTGGGTGTGGCCTGATCAGTAGCTACAAGAGAAGCCTGGTAAACATGTTGAAAGGTTTGGCACATCCTAAATACGTAAGCTCTGAAAGAATCCGTGGAGCCCCCTGTTCAGAGATAAAGTTCCCCTGCAGTAGGACTGAGGAAGCTCCAGTCATTGACCCACTGATCTGCTAAGTCAGAAAGATAGAGCTTTACCCCAAAGAGATTGTCAGTGTATACCGTTGAGTGCTAGCAGAGTCACGCCAGGCCTGCTAATTTACTAAGAGACTATTAATAAATAAAGCCCAAGAAAATATAAGGAGCTGGAGAATATACAAGAGAGTCTATAAAGAATCTCTGTAATTTACAGAAAGCCACTGAATATTTTGCTAGTAGTAGTAGTCAGAGACTCTACTTGACTCCACCAGGCCTGGCAAGCCAAGACACATATAGAGACTGTGATTACACAAGAGTTTTCTGTGTAGATAGAGACTGCATTTGATTCCACAAGAGTTGGCAAGCAAAGTGTTGCCAAGATACCGGAGTCTGTATTGTCGTGTACTACAGATTGCATTGCCAAAGTGGCACCCAGCACGCACAGTTCCTGGAAGTCAGGTGACCTGTGCAGCCAATAAGAGGCCGTAGCTTCGCCGTCCCAAACTCCTGGCATCATGGCGCCCAGGATGGAAGGCTGATGCCAGGAGTTTGGATGCTGAAGCTACGGCCTCTGATGGACTACAGCAGTCACCTGACTTCCGGCAGATGTACACGTCGGGTGCCAGGGACGGAGCTGCTTAGCTGTGTCCCAGGGGGGCTCAAGATAGGAGTGTATGATCTCGTTTCTTGTTTTATTAAATGCCCAGCCGTTAATATTTTTTTTTTTTGTAGTGACAAAACCCATATAATCTAACTGCACATAGGGGATCCCCACAAGGTCATCATTTAAAGGGGTTCTTTAGGGTATTCAAAAGAGATCTCTTATTGCTCAGCTTTTTATTTTACATTGAGTTGAACTTGCATTGTGGCTTTTCCCTTGTTTATTCACTTCTTCGAGTATGCCTCGTGCCCATGTATTCTTCTCTCAAACTCATACCGCCAATCAGTATAATAGTCCGTTGTATTATTTCATGCTACACAAATGATCTATGTTTGGACTGTATATATGAGTTTATCATTCATTTCACCTTTCTTAATAATCCTGCGGTATCTTCCCTTTTAATTATCCCCGTAGTTTTATAAATTGCTCATGTAATATTATTCCGATCCTTGCTTTTTTTTTATAGTACTGCACATTAAATCATACCCAACTCTTATATTTGGCTCCACCCCAGACATCGAGGAAATGACTTGATTTTCCGTAAATGGGGAGGGGGGGGGGGGGGGGGGTATTAATCTTGCCACCTACAGACCCCATATTTTCTGATAATAGGCCTGCATCAGTGTCTCTTCCCAGTACTAGATCAGCAGTTTATTCCGCCCCTCCCAAATATATGGGGACACATTAGTCATTAACCATTAGTCAGTGCTTTTGCCATAAGTGGATGACACTGGAGATTTATGATGTCACTGCCGGACTTTTAGGAAGGTTAAACCATAGAGGGGGGAATAAAATTACCAATAATTAAATTTGCAAGCAGGTTGCCATTCCCAGTGGATTTATTGCTCCTTCGGGGTAGATGGTACGTCCCTTGGAAACACAACAGCAAATACAAAGAAGCCTCATCCGGCCGTCTTGTTCTTCATTCTTTTACATAATTAAGCTCCGATTCTTTTTGAGAACGCTGAAGCAGCATTTAAAGGAAAGTCATAAACGGATCTATAAATAAAATGGCATTACCGCAAGGACATTATTGTAATGACTTGATGCAATAGCTTAGAATAATAGCCACTGGCCTTTATTGTCTGACAGCTCTGCCGAGAGGAAGCGCTGAGCGTGATGTCTCTGTTATTCCAGGACAGTAGTGCGCTACGGCATATCTCCCGGCATATGGCTGCACATCTATTATACAATGCAGTGTGATTACGCCTGGTCTCCTATTAGATTCCATATGTTCTAATTGTAACTTACCCTGAGCCACAATAGTAGTTCCCAGAAGCTAAATGTGGATATTCCTTACAATTCCTTCAGATCCACATTCCCTTCTATAGGGGGCAGCACTATTATAATTAATGGGGATGTAGGAGAGATATTATAGTTAATGCTTATACTCACATGTGCATGGACTGTTACGGATCTGTGTGCTGCCGTATGCCGCTTTCTTTTATATTCTGCCATTCAAGTAGTGCTTCAAGGGGATAATACCGCAATGCTGCATGCAATGGAGTCATCCCGAGAATCATCGCTCATGTGCTTTTACACGGGAGCAATAATCGCTCACTGAATGCAGGTGTGGCAAACCGGAGATCTCTTACAGCTGCCTGCCGCTATTCACTGCAAATCGTGATTGTTCCCAGCAAGAAATGCCAAGTAATCTTGTAGATATGATACCTTTTAATGGCTAACAAAAATACATGATGTTAATGCAAGCTTTCGAACCTTTCAGGGTTCTTCCTCAGGCTTAACCCTGAGAGGTTGGAAAGCTCACTATAACATCATGTATTTTTGTTGGTCATTAAAAGCTATCATATCTACAAGATTACTTGGTTTCTCTTGCTGGGAACAATCATATTTTGCTCTACTGGCTAACATGGTACTAAACTTTTTTATGACGACGCAAAGCGTTTTTGATTAAATACTCATCAATTATGTGGAATTGCAATCCTCACGCGCATGTTTCATGCACGTGAAGGGATCATAAGTGTTTCCCATTGACTTCAATGGGAAATATCGCACTCACACTTGCATGCACATCTTACGGCATGCTAGTGCCATACAATGTCTTTGAAGGTCCCATTGATCCCAATGGGTGAGGAGTTCCAACGGAAAGCCCAAAAATGCAACGTGCTGTGATGTGAATAAATCCATTCAAAAGAATGGATTTCATATTCAGAAGAGTTTTGTGCGCATTGCATTGCACAGACCTTGCGTGAGAATAGCACTCATGTGAATATAGCTGGTTAGATTCAGGATGTGACAACTGCTTTCAGCAATCAGAAATTCCATCTTTACAGTTGTCACTTCCCTTTCACTAAATGACAGTGCACAGGAATTAATAAGTAGGGGGCGACAGTGAGCACAGTAGGAATCTTCCAGCTGAAAAATAACTCTGTGCTCTACCTGGAAGTGCATGGGAATTACATAAAAACAGATTTAGCTAAATGTATTTGTATGATGCCTATGCAGTGTTTAGCTAATAGACTTGAATTGCTGTTTAAGGCTTCCGTCACACACTTTTTAGTGGGTTAAAAAATGCTGGGAAATTCATACATTTTTTACATGTGTTTGCTTCAGGCTTTTAAAAAAAAATTCTATATCAAAATCACAGTGTTTATAATGCATTTTATAACTCGCTATTGACCTGCGGATAACATCTGGTCGCAGCGTTTTTGTCAAGCAAAAACAGCAGGAAACGGCTCAAAAATGATGAGATTTCTTAAAAACGCTATGTGTGAAACTACACTTATATAATAATAGTATTGTAGATACATCAGATCACCTTCTCCTGTTCTGGATATACTTTGGTGATTTTTTTTTTTTTAATAGAGGTATGTTAATTTATTGTTTAACCTTCTATACAGATTTTTTGGATTGCCCTTAAATAGTACTGTAACAATTGTTTTATTTCAATCATTGAAATTACTTTCTACAGTAACAATAAAGTAGGCTATGTTTGACAACCATAAGGAAACATAGATACAAAAATAGTTTTATTTCATATCTATCTATATCATATCTATCTATATCATATCTATCTATCTATATCATATCTATCTATCTCATATCTATCTATCTGTCTCATATCCTTCTATCTATCTATCTATCTATCTCATATCTATCTATCTCATATCTATCTATCTATCTATCTATCTATCTATCTATCTATCTATCTATATATATATATCATATCAAGATATCTATTGATCTATCTCATATTTATCTATCTAATATCTATCATCTTTCATCTATCTCCTATCTATCATCTATCTCATATCTATCTATCTATCTATCTATCTATCTATCTATCTATCTATCTACCTATCTATCTATCTATCTATCTATCTATCTATCTATCTATCTATCTATCTATCTATCTATCTCATATCTAGCTATCTTGCAGTAAACACACTTGTCATACCTTTCTGTGTTTGGGAGTTACATTTTATGACAGATACATGCTTAGATTAGTGTCCAGATATAACATAGAATAATACAATCCATAACTATAATTGTATACACATCTGTACAAAAGCACTTAGCTTAACAATAAACATATGTCAAGTGACACTAAATATCGGGGAAAGAAACTGCTTAGAACTTTTTTGCCCTTAGTTCTGATTAACATTTGCATTGTGTTACAATTTCCTCGTGTATTCGTGCTATACTAATGTACACTACAGTTTTATTAAAGCCGCATATAAATCAAAGTGATATTCAAACTGCTGAAGGTCATTATTTGCTTCACTTATGAGATCAAATGTCAAGCTAGCACAGTCGGGTCACATCTACAGAATAGTTCAATATACTTTACTTGTGAAATAATTATAAAAATAGGATAGATTGATCGATTCATTGATATGATAGACACAGATAGATAGATAGATAGATAGATATGAGATAGATAGATAGATAGATAGATAGATATGAGATAGATAGATAGATAGATAGATAGATATGAGATAGATAGATAGATATGGGATAGATAGATAGATAGATATGGGATAGATGGATAGATAGATAGATATGAGATAGATAGGGGATAGATATGAGAGATAGATAGATAGATAGATATGAGATAGATAGATAGATATGAGATAGATAGATAGATAGATAGATAGATAGATAGATAGATATGAGATAGATAGATAGATAGATAGATATGAGATAGATAGATAGATAGATAGATAGATATGGGATAGATGGATACATAGATAGATATGAGATAGATAGGAGATAGATATGAGAGATAGATAGATATGAGATAGATAGATAGATAGATATGAGATAGATAGATAGATATGAGATAGATAGATAGATATGAGATAGATAGATAGATATGAGATAGATATGAGATAGATAGATAGATAGATAGATAGATAGATAGATAGATAGATATGAGAGATAGATAGATAGATAGATAGATATGAGATAGATATGAGATAGATAGATAGGAGATAGATAGATAGATAGGAGATAGATAGATAGATATGAGATAGATAGATAGATAGATAGATAGATAGATAGATAGATAGATAGATAGATAGATAGATAGATAGATATGAGATGCATATATAGACAGATTGAAAATAGATAAATAATATAAATGTGTGTTTTACACTTAAATATCTTTATATATCTAGTTATGCGCAACCTAAAAAAATAATAAATATTATTTCTTACAATACATTTTTTATTCTATTAAATACTCTCTTCTAAAATAGCATTATATAGCAATTATTCATTCTCTTTTTATTTTCAGATTTTTAGCATGCCAATAAGGATAAATTGTATATTGTGTAAATGGAAAATAAGTTTGGAGAAGTTACTGTGAATGTAAAGTCTAAATGGGTTTTTTAATATCATTATCTCGTAGCCCATCTGATTTCATTATTTATACAATCAATTTCATGTAATACAATTTCACAACATTGTGGCAGTACTGTTGATATTTTTAAGTATCTTCTTCTTATTAAGGACAATAATTCTTTTCACTTCCCAACATTCTGAAATTCTTGCATGTAAATTTAACCTATGCAGTATGTGTCTGTGTGTGTGTGTATACGTGCGTATATATATATATATATATATATATTGTATACATGTGTGTGTGTGTATATGTATTGTATACATGTGTGTGTGTGTGTATATATATACTTACACTTACATATGCACACTTCTTTTAACTTTTCCAAAAGTTTGTTTCAATTGTTTTTATCTGTTCCTTTCCAGTGACCTCAGTGAGAACCAAATCCAGGCAATCCCCAGAAAAGCATTTCGTGGTGCGGTAGATATTAAAAATCTGTAAGTATTTTCCTGTGGAGCCGTATCATTTGGCCTTTATGACATTCTGTAATGCAGCGCATACCTTAATACCGCAAAATTCTAATGTTTTATGATGTTCAAACAATATTTTGACCTGTTTGAAAACTCTAAACCAGTAGAAGTCTTACACAGGAAATCATTCCTAGATGTAAAGCTGGGAGCATACACACTATTCCTGCTCTGCTGCCCTGCTTTGATTCTAAGAATTGTTAAGAGACACAATAAACATTTTAACTCTTTTAACTCTTTATAATATAGATTACACAATTTCCATGCAACCAAATCAGTGATTGTTTATGTGCTTTACAACACTAGGAGATATTTATAGGGCCTGGTGTAAAATAAAAAGCTGTCTTGTGATGTATGTATATGTGTATATATATATATATATATATATATATATATATATATATACACACACATTTTTTTAATCTCATATTTGTACTGATTGTTAGTAGTTTTTGTAAGTATTTTTTTATGTATGGTATTCTTATGTTTGCCAATACTTTCTGGCAATACTTTGGACAATATATATACCTATATATGGAATATTAACATTTTAAATCATCAGACACTGTAAGTGGAGATGCATTACAATACAAAAAGATTTATAATCACTCTTATGTATGTGACTGTTTTAGTTGCCCTCTCGCTTACCCGTGTCTTCTCTATCTGCTCTAGTGATGACCTGGCAGTACGAGCCTCTGCCAGGCTCGCACTGAAAGAGCACAGGCCGCGATTTTGTTACCGCGCGGTCAAATCATGGCTGTCTGCATGGGATTGCATAAACCAAGGGTGGAAATTCTGCGCAAAATCTCGCTGCAGAGTTTCCACCAGTGTGCATTCAGCCATAGTGTGTGGAAATGGTACTGTTTTAGGGAGCCTTGCTGAATGGGCAATTAATGTGCAGCATTAGCATGGATCTAGATTGAAAGCATGCTATGAACAAGCAGAGGGATAACGAAAAGAGACTCTGTCAACTACTTTAATCCAAAATAGCTGACCTTGTAAACTTAGAATGGGAAGACTACTTAGCAGGCTTTTCAATACACTGCAGCCAGGGGTGTAACTATAGAGGATGCAGAGGATGTGGTTGCACCCGGGCCCAGGAGTCTTAGGGGGCCCATAAGGCCTCTCTTCTCCATATAGGGAGCCCAGTAGTATGAATAAAGCATTATAGCTGGGGGAACCTGTTACAGATTTTGCATTGGGGCCCAGGAGCTTCAAGTTATGTCTCTGGGTATGGATACAGATGTGGGATGGGGGGGGGGGGGGGGGGGGTAGGTTACCTGAACTCTTGCACCTGGGCCCCTGAGCCTTTAGTTACGCCCCTGACTGCAGCAGCTGGTTTGATCATTGACACCGAGGGAACTGTGGAGAAGGTAAGTATAAAACTTATATCCTCAAACTTAGCATAGCTTATAGGGCTCAAAATAGCTGACAGATTCCCTTTAACCCCTTAGTGACGAAGCCGGTTTGCGCCTTAATGACAAACTAATTTTACTTTTTTTTTTCATCGTCGCATGCCAGCAGCCATAACTTTTTAATTTTTCCTTCGACATAGCCGTATGAGGGCTTATTTTTTGTGGCATCACATATAATGTATTTGTATAACTTTTATGAAATTTTTCAGGGGTTTGGGGAAAAAAATAAATTCTGCTATTTTGTTTTTTTTATTTCATTTTTACAACGTTCTGTGTGAAAATAAATATTGTGGTAATATTATTCTCTAGGTAACACAGTTTCGGCGATACAAAGTTTATACAGTTTTTTTATGCTACTTTTGCACACAATTTTATTTTATTTTTTTTCAAGATTTGCATTTTTATTTTTCCATTGATGGAGCTCTATATTGGCTTGTTTTTTTTTTGCCGGATAAGCTCTAGTCTTTATTTAGCCAATTTTTGGGAACATATAACATTTTGATTGATTTTTATTCCATTTTTTTCAAGAGGCAAGATTGACAAAAGCAGCAATTCTGTGATTTTTTTTTTTGGCAGTTTTTCACACTTAAAAAAAAAAAAATATATATATATATATATATATATATATATATACCGTATATTCTGGCATATAAGACGACCTTTTCACCCCAAAAAATCTGATCTGCAGTCGGGGGTCGTTTTATACGCAGGGTATACAAAAAAAAAAAAGATGTCAAAAAAAAAAAGCAGTACTCACCTCCCCCGGCATTCTGCGGCGCTGCTGCAGGCTGTCGCTCCCTCCTCAACCCCGACAGAGCATTGCTTTCTGGATGCGGGGCTTGAAATCCCCGCCTCCAGAAAGCTAATGCTGTGATTGACTAACTCACGCGGCGTCAGCCAATCACAGCCATTCAATGACATCATTGAATGGCTGTGAATGGCTGTGATTGGCTGACGTCTCTAGCCATGGATGCCTATCTTGAGTGTTACAATATTAAATGTTATAATCTTTAATAAGTTCGGGGGGGGGGGGCTTCCTCTGGATCAACAGTAGAGGGTAATAGGCTGAACTGGATGGACATGGGTCTATTTTCAGCCTTACATAATATGTTACTAAGTAGGACTAGGGACAGCGAGAGAGACTGAACCTGTGGTGGGTGCTAGACCCACTTGTTATTCTTTGGGACTGCAAAATATGTGTTTTGCTACAATTGATATCAAAATATCCTCCAATGGACTGACATTGGTGTATAAGTGTAAAGTAAAAGTTTTGCTTTTGTTGCACCCATATTGCCTATCTTTGCCATATCATCAACCTGCATCCTCTTACATAATGTCCACACAATTGATTATTTATGACTTGTGACTGACCGTGTGGCTAGTGGTTTCCATTATTATCAGCGGCACAACCTCTGTTTATGTGGGGAGATGTGCCATTGACAAACGACCACTATATGTGGACATAAAAGATACAACAAGCTCATAAACAAGCAAATGCTTACCCACTGATTTATCTCTTGGTTGGACAAACTGCTTGTATGAATGCTCATTCGGTAGGTCTTTGGTCCATGTAAAGGGGCCTTAACCCTGTAGTGCCACAGCACGTACAGTATATGTACAGTCTAGGTTTGCATGGTCTGTATGAAACATGGACAGGAACTGAGCCCTGTCTTTGACAGTTGACATCTGGCGATAATGTCTGGTAACAGCTGTTAACCCCTTAAATGTTCCGATCGGCTTTCGGAGGTTCTGAACGACCCCCTCCGCAATGTGATTGTGATGTGCCATCTGGGTGTCATGGCAGCCAGGGGCGTTCTGAAGGCCCCCAAAGACTGACACGTATTTCTGCCTATTAAGACCTGAGCGCTGTCTGTGATTGGTCACAGCGCTCAGCCAATCACAGGCAACGCTCAGCCATTCATTGAATTCAATGATCGGCTGAGCACTGCCTGTGATTGGCTGAGCGCTCAGCCAATCAGACCCAGAACTTTCTGGAGGCGGTATTTTTAAATCCCTGGCCAGCAGAAAGTGCTTCAGAGTAGTGCCTAGGACCAAGTGAGAAGACACGCCGGGGCCCCAACAGCAGCGGAAGGTGATGTATATTTTTTTTACATTTTTTACAGTAGCTGCAGATGATTTTCAGGGGAGGGCTTATATTTCAAGCCCTTCCCCCAAAGTCACTGTGGGATTTGCCTGCATCCCATTGCTTTCAATTGGGCCAGCTGTAGTAGCGCCGGCCACATTGAAAGCAATGGGCATAGAGCTTCGGTCATGCGCATTTTTAAGATGTGTGAAGCGGGTTTTTTTGCGCACATAGGTGCGCAAAAAGCAACGTTTGTCTGGCTGAGCCCTAAATATGGTACATTAAATGGTATTCTATGGTACATTAAATAGCGCCATTGAAAAATACAAGTCCTATAGCAACAAACAAGCTCTCGACAGAAAAATAGGAGTTAGGCCGCACGCAAATGGCAGAGCCGGAATCCCGCAGCAGAAACCGGCCCTGGCAGCAGAAGCATCCACACGTACCTACTTTCTGAATCTTGAATCTGTACAACGGATGGTCCACATGGCTCGCCATCGGTCATGCGCGATATAAATTTTTGAAAAAAAACTCCTGCTTTTTCCACGGAATATGCGACCTGTCCGCAATGTCAATTGTGGGCGGCCTGTAAATCGGACGATTTCCATTGACTTTAATGTAAGCCGTCTGTATGGGGAACTGCAGGAAAATGGAACATGCTACGATTTTTCATTCGCGAGCGGAAACTGCATTTGTTTTTCGCTCATGTGCATGAAGAATGATTTTTCCATAGCACTCTATTCAGGGGGTTATTGCTACAGAACCCGGAGACTGACGCCCGCTGGATTCCGCTGCAGAAATCTGCCCGTGTGTGTGAGGCTTTATGATTTTGAAAGTGAGGAGGAGAAATCATTAATAAAAAAAGGCCACGTTCTTAAGGAATTAAAGCTGCACATTAACTTATAGCATTATAATGCTTTGTAAGTAATAAAGCCCCAATGACAGTCAGCTCTGCTACATCTCTATGTATTTGGTTGTGTGTAAATAGAAGATCTGTATCCCTCAGGCTTCCTATCTGTCTTCATTTTACTATTAAACAATAGAACAGTATGTGTAAGAGGCATCGCGGCACACGTAGCTCCATACCATGGAGAGCGGATAATAGTGATATATCGAGCCACGTCTAATCCTTATCCATCGCCTCACTCCTGCCTGACATGCTGCTCAGTCATAGCTGCTTACGGCCCGGCTGCCTTATTATCTGATTCATGATGATTTAGTAAATAGCTTCTGATATTGACAATGATGGTTTCTTACCAGCAATATTTAAAAACGGTCTATTTTATCAACTTCGAGGTTTTTTTCCCTTTCTCCCTCCTTTACTGTTGCATGAAAAATGGATGAAATATTTGCTGCTTTAGGCGGCCTGTCATTTTTCAGTCTGGTTTCCCAGTTGCCGGTTGTATCTGCGCACAGCTGTTGGCTTGCGGTTCTGAGGAACTGAAGAAAGTGAACGTCAGTGGTGAAGGAATGACAGGTGTCGGTGGCTTAGACATACGAGAGACTGACCTGTGAGACATAGAAATGTTTTGCCGGAGAGTTGGAAAGTCAGTAAGGGTGTTCTCCAAGTATTACGGAACTGTACGCATCATGGGGTCATGTAGGTCCAAACCTGCTGGAACCTGTTCTTTAATGGTTTCAAATTGTCTAACTTTTAAAGGGATTCTATAGAAAAAAAACATGATACTATGGGGCAGATTTACTAATTCTTCATAAGGGTGGCTACAGACGAGTGTATGGCAAATCTGTAGTACGGATTCATGTGACAGACATGTTTCTGATGACATTGCAACTGTATGTCTTCAGTATTTGATCGGTATTTGCCTTTGTACATTTTAATTTCCACCGGTCAAATACTGATCCCTATATAGAGGCAAATGTGCAAAAAATAGGTCATGCTGTTTTTTTGGGGTTTTTTTTTAAATGGCCATATAAAATACAGCCATTTAGATCATTATACAGAATTACAGGGGTCTGGAAAGTCTTCATTTTTTTTACATTTTGTTGTGTTGTAGCCTTGTGACATTTTTTTTTTAAATCAGGTTTTTCCCATCATTCTGCACTCAATACCCCATAATGACAAAGTGAAAACAAAATGTTAGCAAACTTTTTTTTTTTTTTAAATGAAAAACTAACAATTTACACCAACATAAGTATTCATACCCTTTGGTATGACACCTGAAATTTAGCTCTGGGGACCTCTCATTTTTCTTATTCATCCCTCAGATGTTTCTACCTTGATTGGAGTCCATCTGTGGTAAATTCAGTTGATTGGACATAATTTTAAAAGATATATCGCTATCTATATTAGGGTTTCACAGTTCATAATGCGAATTAGAGCTGAAACCAAGCCATGAGGAAGAAAGAACTACCTGTAGATCTCAACTGAAGAAGACTACAAAAAAATCTGCTGAACTGAAAGTTCCCAAGAGCACAGTGGCCTCCATCATCTTAAATGGAAGAAGTTTGAAACAACCAGGACTCTTCCAAGAGCTGACCGACCCACCAAACTAAGAATTGGGGAGAAGGGCCTTTATAAGAGAGGTGAGGAAGAACCCAATGGTCACTCTGGCTGAGCTGCAAAGAGCCTGTGTGAAGATGAGAAAAACTTCCAAAAGATCAACCATCCCTGCAGCACTCCACCAATCTGGGCTTTATGGCAGAGTGGCCAGAAAGAAGCCTCCTCAGTAAAAGATACATGAAAGCCCACCTGGAGTTTACCAAAAAGCACCTAAAGGTCCCTCAGACTGGGAAACAATATTCTCTGATCTGATGAAACCAAGATTGAACTTTTTGGCCTCAATTCTAGTTTTCCATTTTTTAAAAACTTACAAAGATTTCTAACATTTCATTTTCATTTTGTCATTATGACATATTAAGTGCAGAATGATGAGGAAAAACTTGAACTGTTTTCTAATTTACACAAGGCCACAACATAAAAAAAGGTAAAAAATATGGACCAAATATTGATGTGAAATATGCTCATCTGAAAGCGGCCTAGTGGATAGTGCAAACTTAGACTAGACCATTGTACGTGAAATGAATCTGTTTTATCACAGGGACTGTTGCTGAATGATAAATTAGACGTATCTTTAGACTTTCTAGTCTCAGTTTATACAACCTATTTCTTGTCTTAGTTTTATGCCAATTTTGGCAAACTTTCGGCAGACAGGATCACAATTAGGCCTGCCCTTTTTTTTCCACGAGACCATGCCCCTTCATATGAAGCCATGCCCATTTTCTGGATGCAGCGGAAAAAGTGTCTAAAACACGTCCTAAATGTAGTGCAAAGCATGTAAGATCATTTCCCTGCAGAGTTTGCCCTGGAAAGCTAGTACATTTTCAATAGTAAATCTGCTCTACTGTGTTAGGCCTACTGCAGAGCCTGGAGGGGCGGTGCATATGTGTTATATATTCGGTATTCTTTGAATCTTTGAGTCATGCTCCGCCTTTTTAGTTTCAGAACAGTATATCTATCTTCCTAGAGTGTTCCTTTAGGGCTCAGTCAGACGGACGGTTTTTAAATGCATGTTAGGTGCGTTTGCGATTCGCATCTATTAAGAACCAATGCTTTTCAATGAAAGCAGTCACATGTGCGTTTTTTACATGCAAATAAAATTCGCACCAGTAGAAAATAAAGCAGCGAATCGCAGAACACACCTAACTGCGCACAGCATTGCCATCTCTATCACAGCCGCAGCAGGAGATTCCTTGGATGTGAAACATTCAGGGGTTTCGCTTTGCGGTCAGTGGGGTTGGCGGCAGAAGCGCCGACCCCATTGAGAACATACAGAGAAGATCGTGATTCTCTGCCACAGCTGTGATAGCTGTAGCTGAGGACTTCTTCATCTCCATGGGGAGTCCCCTCCCCTTACTGAACACTGTGACAGAACTGTTACAGTGTTCAGTGACAAGGGGACTCCCCGCGGGGATGAAGAATTCCCTTGCCACAGCTGTCACAGCTTCTGTGCCAGCCGCGGCTGCATAGACTCCTATGGGAGTCTATGACAGCTGCTGGAGAAGGGAGGTAGGAGGTAGTTTAGCAGCGTGACAGCTATCTGTTTGCAATGGGAGGGGGCGGAACAGAGGTGGAGCTTAGCTTCACCTTTGTTACCGCCCCCTCGCATTGCTGACTGCGACAAGGGGTGCAGAGAGGGGGCGGGAGCTTAACACACTAGCTCCCACCCCGCCTCCTCCCCTTCCCGAGATACGGCGAGTGGGAGCGAAGGGGGAGACAGCTTAGCATAGCTAAGGTAGATTTGTGTGCCCGTTCATGTTTTTGCTTTGCCAGCAGGCAAATGTAAAAACTTCAATGCCCGTGTGAATCCAGCCTTAAGGCCCATTTACACAGAGCAATGATCACTCAAAAATCGCTTGAATGACGGTTTGAGTGACAGTTTTGAGCGATCATCTTTGCATAACTCTGTGTAGCTAATTAGCTACTAAAGAGTTATGCAGACGGAGTGGGACACTGCTGCTATAGCTTGGAGGACCATGTAGCTGTTTTGAATATGCAAACAGATGCATTGTTCTCGGTGCTTTCAGCTGGTGTCCCGCTGAGAACTGCCAGGTGCATTATAGCTGATAGAATGCTATCAGCGCCGCTCCGTGCGTCTTTTAAAATTTTTTTTTTTTTTTTTAAATAATTAGTAAAACTTTTTAAAACTTATTCTTACTTTTTTTAGCCCCATAGGGGACAGTAACTTATGATGCTTTGATCACTCCTGCAGTATGATGTAATGCCATAGCATTACATTATACCACAATCTGACAGGCATTCTATCAAGCCATGCCATAGGCACGACTTAATAGGCATTCTGCTATGACAGCCGTGAGGCATTTTAGAAGGCCCCCAGCTGCCATGACACCCGCAGGGCAACCCGCGATTTCATCTCAGGGAGTCATATCGGACCCCAGAATGTCACGGCATTTAAAGGATTATCAGCTCCGATGAGAGGCGCAGCTTATTGGTGCTGTTGCGGGCGGTGCTGGCTGTAAGAAACAGATGGCAGCCGCATCGTATGGAGTGATATTACCCCACGATCTCCCTTCATGCATGCCCAGAACATCCAGGACATAACTGTACATCCTATAGTTTTAAGGGGTTTAAAGTTTTTCAATGCATTACATTGTACCATATATTAAATGACTCCAGTACAAAAATCTAACTTGTCTTGCAAGGGACAAATAAAAAAAGTTATAGCTCTTGGAACGCCGGGATAAATGAGACCAAAAACCTGAAAAGTGTCTGGTTTATAAGGGATTGAATACCCAGGTCAGATCTGTTGCATCTGCATACCTAACCTGATCGATCTAATGCAAAGCTACACTTGCAGCTTTTCTGTAAGGTTAGTACAGTCAACTATTTGAGTCATCATGGTAAAGTGTTCAACAATGGTTTGGAAGAGTTGACGGGACAAGGGCACGCTGAGAGTTGTAGTTTTACAGTATCTGAAAGGACATAGGTTGCAGAGCACTGACATGGATTTTCACCCCGGTTTTGGGATAACTGCAGCATCACCGTACATTCATACAAGGGACATCTGCTTGTTTCTCCTAGACTCACTTCAGTCATTGTACGCAGCCCCCATGCCTGAGTGCTACAAAATAATGTGCCCCTCTAACCTTTACCCATGCTGGTGGCAGCTGCCATACGGCAACTAATAGAATTTCTCTAACATATTCCCCAACATTAAATGGAGGATGCTGAAGTGGCATTTTTTCAGGTTAATTGAACCAGTAAATTCTTAAGGGCCGCTTTTCATTTAGTTAATGTAATGCACTCTAAGGCAATCAGACGAGAGTGAGACCGTAAAGTGCTTAAGTAATCAACCTACGGCCCTGCCCATGCAAGTCTCATTGCCGGCACGCTCCATATTTATGTTTATTTCAGAAAAAAGGATAACATGAATTTATGGTGGCATTTACCGGTGACTGCCGGGGAATAAGGAGAGCTGCAGACTTTACGCTCTTACAGAAGACCACATAATCAACATGTTTTTCATGTTTGGCCATAAAACTGCTACTTCTGCATCCCCTAAAGTTACGCTGCTGTCGTCAACCATCTCTCTTAGGCCTTAGTCACACGGGCGTTTTTTCACGCGATTTGCGCATCGCATGACGGATGCGCATGCGCAAATCGCGTGACCGGCGCCGAAAAATCCGCCGAAAAATCACCCGAAAATCTGCTCCTAGCCGCGTTTCATTAGAAACGGGCCGGTGCTGTCCAGCGCATTGCATTCAATGGAGCCGGCAATACAGCCGGCTCCATTGAATGCAAGCGCTGCGGGCGAGTGTGGGATGAATTGTCGGGAAGGGGTTAAATATATAACCCCTGCAATGCATCCTGAAAAGTGAAAAAATAAAAAAAATGTATGTACTCACCTGCTCCTGGCAGCCGGAGATCCCCGCGGCCGTCCTGCAGTGGGTGTGAAGGGGGTGTGACTCAGGCTTGCCCCTGATTGGCTCAGCGCTGAGCCAATCAGAGGCAAGTCTCAGTCACACCCATTCATGAATTCATGAATGGGTGTGACTGAGATCAGCCTCTGATTGGCTCAGGCTGAGCCAATCAGGGGCAAGCCTGAGTCACACCCCCTTCACACCCACTGCAGGACGGCCGCGGGGATCTCAGGCTGCCGGGAGCAGGTGAGTACATCCTTTTTTTTTATTTTTTCACTTTTCAGGATGCATTGCAGGGAAGGGGTTATATATTTAACCCCTTCCCGACAATTCATCCCGCGCACGCCGGCAGCCCATTGCTTTCAATGGAGCGGCTGTATTGCTGGCTCCATTGAATTCAATGGGCAAACATCATTCTTCTCTGTCACAGCTGTTCCAGCTGTGGCAGAGAAGAATGATTTGTCTTCTATATGTTCTCAATGGGGTCGGCGCTGCTGCCGCCGGCCCCATTGAGCGCATATACAGAGGAGAACAGGAATCGCAGATCGCAGATAGGTGCGATCTGCGATTTCTGTTCTCTAATTTATCGGACGAGCGCATAAAAAGCGCTCATGTGTCCGATACCATTGCAAAGCAATGGTTTTAAAAAATCGCCGGACGCATGCGCATGCGCAAATCGCGGCAATAAATGCCCGTGTGACTGAGCCCTTAAAGCAATGCTCCAGTCAGGAGCTGAAAATTGATATGTACCGGCTATTTATTTTTTACTTGGATATTGCTTCTTGGCTGCCTTTTAGCTCAGCCTTCTGTTAGAAGAGAGAAGTGATCTGTAACTATAGTTTACTACAGTGTCTAATCTGATGTAGTCTTGGACACCCCCCTGGGTAATCATTGGTTCAGGCTGCCTCTTCTGCAGCTTTAACCAATGATATGACAGGAGGTGTGTCCCAGACTACTTCAGATTCTGCGCTGTAGCTAAACTGTAGTCACATATCAATATTCAGCTCCTGACTGGAGGGTTACTGTAAAGGGAATCTGTCACCTCAGAACAGCACAATGAACTAAGTTGTGGTGCTATTTGGGAAGGTAACGGGGAGCCAGAAGATTTTATGTTCACCCGTTACCCGATTCCTGCACTGTTCCCTGGTGAAGTCTTGTGGGGTCTGAAAATCTGACTCTTTTCAGACCACTGTGTGCGTGTACTCCCATAAAAGTCTACTGAATAGCATGGGCGCAGCAGTCTGAAAAGAGTCAGATTTTCACCATGCACGTAGACTTCACTGGTGGATGGCGGGGGAATGAGGATGTGGGTGAGTATAAAAAAAAATCCCTCACTCCCCATCACCTCCCAAAACAGCATCTTAAGGGCTCATTTCCACAGCTGTATGCGTAAAACATTGCATGTACCACGCAGCATTTTACCGCCATGTGAGCTGGCGGTGAGCCGGCTATCGCTGTGTATATAAGTAATTGCGCACTGTCCATGACAGTGTATCTCATGCACGCTGTCATGCGCAAGTTGACAAGTTTCTTAAAAATTCCCCACTCTGTCTTATAGCGGCGTTGCATATTCCACACCACACATGTGCAATATATTGTGTGTATATACAGAGTTTAATACGCAACCTATAGAGAACAATAGGGCTCTAAACGTGTAATATGTATTTACTCCATTCACCGCATATTAAAGGTGCGTACAACATGCGTATAATATGTGGTGAAATTACGCTCATGGAAATAAGCCCTAACTGATTGTGTTAAAGAGTCCTGAACAGCAAATATTTCACTGTGACAAAATGTCACTGGGGCTATAGCTGTTCACAACTAGGAAAGCTGAGTCACAACCCTTCTGTGAGCTGCAGCAGCTTGACAGCACTATAGTAGCATATGGGGCTCTACTTTCACATGAGCTTCTATTGTATCTCTGTAGGCCTCCAACTTCATACAGAGATACATAGACGTATGTTCATGTTCCATTGGGTGGCATCACTGGCATAACTATAGGGGATGCAGTTGCACCCAGGCCCAGGAGCCCTAGGGAGTACATAAGGCCTCTCTTCTCCATCTAGGGAGCCCAGTACTATGAATATAGCATTATAGTTGGGGGGCCCTGTTACAGGTTTTGCATTGGGGCCCAGGAAATTCAGGTTACGCCTCTACGTTAATGGGTTAAGAGAAGTTGGGGAGAACCAAGATAAACTTTTGCACCCAGGCCCATGAACCTTTAGCTACAACCTTGGGTGGCGTATAACGAACATAACACTTCTAGAGCAGAATACCTAGAGAATTTGGTGCCATAGACCCCATAAGAAGGCACATAATGTCCTTGGATCCTTGGCACAAAACCACTTGCATACTATGTC